>NW_027206202.1:5262275-5304898 GCF_024711535.1 Dipodomys merriami | reverse complement strand
GAAGATAAGAGTCTTGGTGGAATGCTAGCCTTGAGCTAAAAAGAAGCTCAAGAACAGTGCCCAGGCCCCAAGTTCAAGCCCAGAAAGAAAGAAAGAAAGAAAGAAAGAAAGAGAAGAAAGAAAGAAAGAAAGAAAGAAAGAAAGAAAGAAAGAAAGAAAGAAAGAAAGAAAGAAAGAAAGAAAGAAAGAAGAAAGAAAGAAAGAGAGAAAGAAAGAAAAGATTGAGTTGACTGAAAAAAAAACCCTACAAGTGAAACTGTTCAGATGCACTAAAGATGAATGAGAGGCTAGTAGAAACTTCCAGGCTGGGCACTGGGATCGGAAGTGATGAGAGGCAGAGGGGGCTCGGGAAACTGGCTGGGGAAGGATCCTTCCCCACCTTCAGTGGTGGCACAACAGGAGGGCGGGATATCCTGCTATATTCAGCTTCGCTAGAGGGCGGGATATCCTGTATATTCAGCTTCGCTAGGCTCTTGCCTGCACTCTTCTATCATATGTGGTTTTGCACACTTTAAAAAAAATCCCAGAAAAGAAGGCAAGTGAGGAGCAAGAGCTCCCCCAGGGCATCACCTGGATCCCAAGAGCAACCTGACACCCCCAAAACAACCAACAAGCGGGGCATCCATGGCTCACACCCGCAATCCTAGCTACTCAGGAGACTGCGATCTGATGATCACGGTTCAAAGCCAGCCCAGGCAAGTAAGTCCTTAAGACTCTGAACTCCAACTAACCAGCAAAAAAGCTGCAAGTGGAGGTGTGGCTCAAGTGGTAGAGAGCCAGCCTTGAGTGAAAAAGCTATGTGAGAATGTAAAGCTCTGAGTTCAAGCCTCAGTACTGGCACACACACATCCCACAAAGAAATTAAATTAAATAATTCAATGGTATATACTCTTTATGTACATACATTATATATATAGTGTATATTTCAAACCAGAGTTTTAAAAATGGCATTCAAAGAAATGCCCACAAGATGTAATGCAGAATGAGCTCATTCTGCCACCTGCCTTCCCTTCTGCACGGAAGCAGCCCTGAGGAACGGCAGCACAGACTTTGTCTAGGCTGGGTGCTCTGAAATCATCCTCTGCTCTGCCTAGCTCTGGCCTATAACAGCCACCATCCCCTCCCAACAAACTCCATCTCCTGTCCCAAGGCAGGCACAGGCCAGGGCGGGGAGACAGCCTGGATCAGCAGGATTCCTGAGACACGTGCCACCTGTAATTGCAGGAAGGGGCTGAAGGAGCCTCATTGTGTCCAGCTGGAAGCTGGGAGGGGCAGGAAGAGCAAGCGAAACCACCCTGAAGTTGCTGGGCTCCTTCCCTCCCCTCCCAGGGGAACTCCCAGGGACTCTTCCCAGCCTCCTCTGTGCCCATCTCCAGGCAGACCTGCAAGGTCTGTGGTCTCACAGCGGTTTGTCAACCCATTGCACAGACTGAGGAATCTGACAGCTGTGGTGTGTGTGTGTGTGTGTGTGTGTGTGTGTGTGTGTGTGTGTGTGTGTGCATGCGAGAGCACACGCGTGCGCCCAGGTGCATGTGTGCACATATGCCCAGTCCTGAGACTTGAACTCAGAGACCTGAGTGCTATCCCTTAGCTTTTGTGCTCAAGACTGATGCTGTACCATGTGAGCCACAGCTCCACTTTTGGCTTTTTGGTAGCTAACTGGAGATGAGTCTCACCTGGATTTTCAGATCTCAGCTTCCTGAGTAGCTAGGATTACCGACAGGAGCCATCGGTGCTGTCTTGTCTTTTTGTGTTTTAAATGGCATTCATTTAAAAGATACTTTTGTGTATATGCTAGTACTAGGGCTTGAACTCAGGGCCTGGGGGCTGTTTCTTAGATTTTTCCCCTCAAGGCCCCCCCCCACACACTGTTGTATGTTTAATTTCAAAAGTAATCATAATATGCCGGCACCTTCCTGGGCCACAGCTTGGGATCTTGGCATTCTGTGCCAGGCTTTGGAAATGATAGACACAGCTCATGAATGCAGACAGGACATTGGGTGCTGCAGCTGCCAACTCTGGCTTTCTATTGGATCTGAAAAGAGGGACAGAAAAGGGACTGGCTCAGAGCTTGACAAAGAGCCTGAGTCAAGGATCAGCCCATGGCCAGAGAGACGCCCAGCCCAGTGGAGATGACAGCCAGGCCCTCAGAGAGCCAGGCATCTGGTTGTGATGGCTCTGGAGATAGCAGTTGCTTTGCCTGAAAGTCAAGGTGACCTTGAATTTCTCCAGACCAGACTCTCCATAGCACTGCCATCCGGGCTGTACACCCCTCTTCCTGCCCAGCTTCTGAATCACCTACCACCATCCTGGCCCCTGGGTGACACAAGTCTCCAGGGCTTTGCTGCCTTGGCTTGTTATAGGGAGGGGGCACCGCCAGCCTCTCTCTGGCTTTGCCAGAGGAGCAAGCATGAGTGTTGTGTGCTACTTAACTTGAAAAGTGCAGATATGTTCAGATTCAAGTAGGAAGGGCTGAAGTGCTGAGACAGCCAGAGGTTACAGCCGGCTCCTGCTCTTGGCCTTATTCTTCTATGGTGAAGACACCCACACACTCTATGGCTGCTTTCCTCCTCCCCCAGCCCCCCAGGTCCTGGAGCTTGAACGCAGGGCCTGGGCGCTGTCCCTGAGCTTCTTTTGCTCAAGGCTAGCACTCTACCACTTGAGCCACAGCATCACTTCCAGCTTTTTTGTCTTTTTGCTTATGTGGTGCTGCAGAATCGAACCCAGGGCCTTATGCATTGTAAGGCAAGTGCTCTACCACTGAACCACCCTCCCAGCCCATCACCTTTCTCTTTCTCTCTTGGTTTTCCCTCTCATCCCTATCCACAAGTTGTACAGTTCATTTGCTACATAGTGTCTAATGAATATCACCCTGCATTTGTTCACCCTTTGTTCTCTGCATTTCTATGCCTTCCCTTACCCTCCTCCCAGAGACAGATAAACAAACAAGAAAAAAAAAACAGCAATGAAGAAAAAGCCTGTTTCCATTTCCTGGGGTTCATTTCAATAAATATTATTTTATATGATCAGATGAATGTATTGTGCCTTTGTGTTACACTCATAACAAATCATATATATGTGTGTATGTGTGTGTGTGTGTGTGTGTGTGTGTGTGTGTGTGTGTGTATTTTCTCCATTACAAGTAGCTGCATGTGTTTTATGTGTTTAGAATTCAATCACACTTCTTTTCTAGTGACCCTGAACACTCTTCAGGACAGCAGTGGTAGAATATAAGCCCCTGGTTTTGCCCTTGTTTTTCTTATGCATTTTGACCTTTCTCTTCTTTCCTGGCGCCCCATCCTTTGCTCTCCCTCTCCAAATTACCTTTCTTGGCTTTCACCATGATTTTATCCTTTGTCCTCTTCCACTCTCTTCACTCTTCACTGGCCCATCACAATCCCCTCCTGACTCATGGGTTAAATGCTGTCTCTTACCAGAAGCCAGTTGCTAATCCTAGCGACTCAGGAGGCTGAGATCTGAGGATCGCGGTTCAAAGCCAACCCAGGCAGGAAAGACTGTGAGACTCCTATCTCCAATAAACCACCAGAAAACCAGAAGTGGCATTGTAGCTCAAGTGGTAGAGTGCTTGCCTTGAGCTGAGGAGCTGAGGGACAGCGCCCAGGCCCAGAGTTCAAGTCCCATGACCGACCAAAAAAAAAAAAAAAAAAAGCCAGAAGCCAGGTAATGATGATGATCTTTGTGAAGGTTAAAATGTGTTTGTGACTTTAGCAATGTATAACTATGCCACAGTATTGTGAAATTTATGTAGTCATTTAATTCCATAAAGAAATATTTGGAGGAAAAAAAAAGCCAGAAGTGGATCTGTGGCTCAAGTGGTAGAGAGCTAGACTTGAACAAAAAAGTTCAGGGACAGCACCCAAGTCCTGAGTTCAAGCCCCAGGACTGGCACGCACACACACACACACACACACACACACACACACACACACACACACACACACACACACCAATAATAATAATAATAATAATTCTACCTCTTCACATAACACCAAGACCCTTAGGTCCACCTTTGTTCAGTTGGCCTCTGGACATCTTTGATGCCCTTGCAATGCCCAAAGGTCTTTATGTTTAAACAGGACCTGATACCTGCCCCCTCCCAATCTGCCCATCCTTCCCAGATGCCAGCTGGAGGCCCCTCCATCTACCTAGCCAGCTAGACATAGCCCTGGGAGCCACTGTGCCCCTAACCCTGGCCCCATCAGCCACTGGTGCAGCTGAATCTTGATATTCCCCCATGGCCGATGTTCTAAAGACTTGTCTGGATGGTGCCTATTGTTAAGTAGGGCTAGCTCTGGGAGGTGGGGTCTGATGAGAGGTTCTTAGGTCATTGGCACCATGTCCTTGAAGGGGATTATGGGACATCCACTCCCTTCCTCTTCCTTCTTGTGCTTGTTGGTCATCAGGTGAGCAATTATAGTCTACCTCAGGCTCCTGCCATGAAGTACTGCCTCACCACAGGCCCAAAGCTACTGGGCCCATCAGCTCTGGCCTAGACTCTTCCAACTTGTGAGCCAAAACAAACCTTTCTTCTTTATAAACTGACTTAGGTATTTTGTTACAGTGACAGATAGCTGACTAACACAGTCTCTGAATTCAGGTGTCAAAGAGAGTTGGTATCGTAGATTAGACAAGAGCCATAAGAATGTAGACACCAAGACTTTGAGACACAGATCTCAAAGAGCCTTCCAGTGGCTCTTTCAAACCTCTTTTGCTCTATATTCTTCTGCATCTAGACTTCAGAATAGATACTTTGTAACTAAATCAAGTTCCTTCCTTCCTTCCTTCTTCCTTCCTTCCTTCCTCTTTTTTTTTCTGTCTGTCTGTCTATGATCAGATGTGATGAGCTCTTGTTCAGATCCTTCCTTCTCAGGTGGTTTATCTGTAAACATACATGTTGGAGTAGATCTAGCCACAGAGACATCCAGGAAAGCACTGATCCAAGAAGAGTGTTTCATGTGCTACTAATACTCCTGCCATGTGCTAGGACTGTAAGAAATAGCCAGAGAAATGCCTCCAAACAGAGAAAACAAATGTTTCTTCTTATCTCCAACTCCCAACTCACTGTGAACAAAGCCAGCAGAACTAGAAGTTGAGACTTGCCAACATTTATTAGATGTTTACTACCTGCCCGTCACTAGGCTAATGTGCTTTGTGCAGGATCTCATCCAAAACTCACCCTGACCCTCCCCCTCTTCCATGGAAATTGAGTACTAGTTTTACCCCCATTCTGTAGACAAGGAAACTGAAGGCTGGATATGGTGTTTCTTGTAATCTCAGCTACTCAGGCAGCAAAGGATCATGACTGCCCACAGACTAAAGTTTCTGAGACCTCTTCAAACAATCTGGGCTTGGTGCTGCACACCTGTGATCTCAGTTGCATAGAAGACTTACAGCATGCCGGTCCAAAATTAGCCCTGGGGAAAAAGGATGAAACCTTACCTTAAAAAGAACTGCAGCAAAAGAGACTGAGAGGGCTGGGAAGTTGGCTCAGTGGTAGAGCACTTAATTTGCATGCCTGAGGCCCTGGGTTCGATTCCTCAGTACCACATAAGAAAAAAACCGGAAGTGGCGCTGTGGCTCAAGTGGTAGAGCACTAGCCTTGAGCTGAAGAGCTGAGGGACAGCGCCCAGGCCCAGAGTTCAGGTCCCACAACTGGACCCAAAAAAAAAAAGAGACTGAGAATATGGGGCAAATGGCAGAGAGTCTACCTAGTGAGTCCAAAGGTCTGAGTTCAAATCCCAGTACTCCCTATAAAGTAATAGAGAAAAAGAAAAGGAAATGGAGAGTTCCTGAATCTTGAATTTCCCAGGCTGATTGCAAAGGCTTGAACATCTCCCCACACTTTGTAAGGTATATTAGGTAGCCGATGAAGAGAACACCACGTGCTAGTCAGGCAGGAAAAGAAGTTTATTTACCGAACTGCTGACCCCACCATGCATGGTGGAGATGCATGGCTGAAAAAGGAAAGGGGGAGGGCAGATGACCCACCCAACCCACCCTGGGCCAGAACTTATCTAGGCCAGGGACAGGAAGAGGTGTGGCCACACTGGATCCAGATGTGACCTCAGGGTCTGGGACCCTCCTAAGGTCAGATGGGAGGCATGTGACCAGAGGTGACCCAGGATGTGACCTAGCAGGAGGAGAAGATGACTGCTTTCAGGTCTGCCAGTTACCTAGGTAACAGATACCGGGCGGAAACTCAGCCAAGAGGGAGGGAGAAGTCCCAGTGCAGACCTAACACACTTGGCTCTGACCCTGCCCCGCCCCTGAGCCCTGGCCCCGCCCACCACCCTTGCAGACTGCAATGGGCCACTGGTGCAATGGGCACCAGTTCCATTTAGGGGAGCTCAGTAACCTCCACACAATCACAGGCAGCTTCGTGGGCTCGCCTCAGTGTCTCTCACCCACTAGGGTCCCACAGTGTTTTCTCCTCATCAGCCACGGACACAGGCCTGGTCCCACTAATCTGGCCATCATCCTTTTTTAAAAATAGCTTATACTAGTTATATGATTGGGGGGGGTATTGTTACATTTCCACAAATATTGCAATTCCAGACAATCTCCTGACCTTCTTTCCTGCCTTTCCCAAAATATTATCAACAGGTTTCATCATTCTGTTGTCATCATAAATTCTTCCAGTAAGTAAAATGTAATAGGCATTCACTATGCAGGAGGTGAAAGTATCTAGCATTGTACTATACCTATCATTCAAATAGATGCATGAATGGATTGATGAATGAATGAATGAGTGGATGAATGTTTGGATGGATGGATTAGTGGATCAATGGATGTATGGATGGATGGATAAGTGGATGGATGAGTGGATGAATGGATGGATAAGTGGATGGATAAGTGGATGGATGAGTGGATGGATGGATGGATGGATGAGTAGATGGATGGATGGATGAATGGATAGGTGGATGAATGAGTGGATGGATGGATGGATGGGTGAGTAAAGGGATGAATGAATGGATAGATGATGAATGGATGGATGGGTGGATAGATGGAAGGCTGGATGAGTGGATGGATGAATGAATGGATAGGTGGATGAATGAGTGGATGGATGGATGGATGGATGGATGGATGGATGGATGGATGGACAAATGAGCAGGCTCTGCCCATGCTCAGTAGACAGCAGCATACTGGCAATACAGGTTAATAGACAGGAATTAGGACCCAGGCAGCCAGCTCTCCAGCAGACACAACACAAGGGTTTCTGGAAGCATAGTGTGGATTCTACCCAGAGATCTTCCTGGAATGCATTCTGGCTGAAGCTGGTTCAAGCTGGGGCCTGAGGCCACTGTGTGTCAGCAGGTGGAGGGTAAGGAAGAGCCCCACCCTGCAGAGAAGGGGCCTCTCTCTGCAACCCAGACACACACGCAGCCGTTTCTGCAGGATACCCTGAGCTTACCGCAGATGAAGAGTGGGTGTGGCTTATTCCAGGAAAGAGAAAAGTTAGAACTAGAAGGACTTCAACTATCCCCCATGACCCCAGTGGGCCAGGGGTACAGTGCCTGAGCAAGCCTGGCTTGGAGTAGCTGTATTTGAGCTAGGACATCCAACTTGTTAAAGAAGGTGTCTCTGTTCCCATTAAATCTGACCCCTCCAGGGATCAAAAAGAACAGTACTCTGCCACTTCTACTCCTGCCCAAAGCTCCCTCCCCTTACACATTGCTGACTCGTTTATAGCGCAAAGTAAAAGTACAGTAAATATAAACCTTTGCCTCATTTCTTTGTCCGAGCCAAAAATAATTAAACAGACTGTTTAACCTATCTGAACACCCAGTGTTGAACAAACACGGGCCTCCTTATGTCAAAAAGAAAACAGCAAACAGAGACAGACGATGCGAAACGCACCTTGCTCTAGCAGGTGAGGAGGTGCTGATAGAAGAATTGGGCCAAATGTCCCTGGATATGTCACTCTGACTGCCCATGGAAAAATGGAAAGAAAAAAAAGAGAAAAAAGAGGGGAGGATGGGAAGGTGGCTCAGTGGTAGAGTGCTTGCCTCGCATGCATGAGGTCCTGGGTTCGATTCCTCAGCACCACATAAGCAGAAAAAAGCCAGAAGTGGCACTGTGGCTCAAGTGGTAGAGCGCTAGCCTTGAGCTGAAAAGCCGAGGGACAGCGCCCAGGCCCAGAGTTCAGCCCCCATGACAAAAAAAAATGCCAATTTGTCATCTTCCCAAGGTTACAACTAATGAGTGAAGCAGCCCTTTCTCTTCCTTTGGTGGTGTAGGGGTTTGAACTTAAGACCTTGTGCTTTCTTGCTAGGTGGATGTTCTACCATTTGACTCACACTTCCAGCTCTTCCTCCCGCTTTTAGTCCTGATCATTTTCGAGGTAGCATCTCACTTGATGTCTGGACTGTGATCCTACTGTCTTCCATGTTGCTGGATGACAGGAGTATGAGCCACCACACCCAGCCATTGCTCCAGGTAGCTTTCAAAGGAGCGTCAGAGAACTAGAGAGTGCATTTTAATATGAGCATGTTCTGATGGGATAGCATTGATGTAGCTAAAAATGGCACAGGAGATGGAAGAGGAGGAAGAGGAGAAGGAGGAGGAGGTGTCTGCAAGGCTCTTCAACCAACGGACCAAACCTTGTGACCTGTCCTTCCAGAACAGAGCGTGTCTGCTTCGCTCATGAGCTGCCTTGGATGGCTCACTGTGGGGGAGTGCTGTTCCTGGGAAAGGACTCAGCCTTCCCACAGTCAGCACCCAGCTGACAGCTGACTGAGTCAGCACCATGAGAAATGGAGTCTCCAATTCCATAATGTCTCCAACTCCAACGCTGGGGCTTCTGCTGACATTTCCACTGCAAGTTCACAAGAAGTAAGTCAGAGCCTTCAAGCAAAGATGTTCTTCCATTCCTGACTCACAATACACACACACACACACACACACACACACACACACACACACACACACACACACACACCCCAGGCTGATAACAAACCTTTGCAGAAAGCCACTCCGTTCTGTGGTGTTTTGTTATATGACATGAACTGTAAGCACCTGTATTACTATTCTGCCTTGTGGTTTATTTATTTTATTTTATTTTATTTGTGAACATACTGTACAGAGGGGTTACAATTACATGGGCAGGATAATGCGTACATTTCTTACCAAGCATTGCACCCTTCTCCTTTGGTTTACCCTTCACATCCCTTCCTGCCTTGTGGTTTATGCACGATGCATTTTGGATCTTAACTCTACCATCTTGATCTTTGGATGGGGTTATTTTATTTAGCTTCAACAACTTTGTGGGGGGGGGAAGAGAGAGGAGACAGAGAAAGAGAGAGAGGGAGAGGGAAAGAGAGAGAGAGAGTATGTGTGTGTGTACTGGGGCTTGAACTCAAGACATGGGCTCTGTTCCTAAGCTTTTTCCATTCAAGGCTAGGGCCACTCTACCATTGGAGCCACAGCTGGTTTTCTGGTGGTTAATTGGAGATGAGTCTCATGGACTTTCCTGCTGGGCTGATTTCTAATTATGATTCTCAGCTCTCTACCCCCTCTGTAGCTAGGATGACAGGCATGAGCCACCAGTGCCTGGCTACAACCACGTATCATACTCTGCTCCCTTATAATTAAACATCTGGGTTGCAGAAAGCATCGAATTTCTGTTTCCATGACAACCAGTGAGTACCCCCTAGGCTGCCTGGTCCTCCCCAGCCCTCAGCATCCTCTGGCAGAACAGAAAGCTCTGGGCTCACTACAAGGTCATTTGTCTCCCTAGGGATATCCCATGATCCTCTGTTCCCAGTGCAAATTTGAGTCCCTGCCGTCAGCCAGATGGAGTACTCAGAAATACCTCGGGTGGGTCAGCCATTTCCAGGAAGCAGGTCACCTCTAGGTAACAAGCTGGGCTCACTTAGTTCCAGAAGCAGGCTGGATCCTCCCTCGCCCTTGAGAATTTAGCCAGAGTACAGAACGTTCTGGAAAAAGTGCCCAAGAATTCAGTCCTCTGGAGGGGTGGGGGTGCTCACTGGGGCAAAGGTGGAGAGGAGGAGCTGGCCCAGGACATCCACAGGCCCTTCACGCCCTGGCATATGCCCCCCGGACACAGCCACTGGGTGCTTGGCTCCCCGCTTCTCTCCAAGCCCTGCTGTCCTAGGAGCAGCCCAGCCCCCAAGCAGGCCACCCGCATCCCGGCCTGCTTTCCCAACATGAGGGATTGGATAGGAAGAGTTCCCAAAGACCCATGTGTGCTGGAGATCTGGCCCTGCAGCTGTAGTTACAGGTGGTTAGATCAGAAGGGCTTTACCTTCACCCAAGAATCAGTGCATTGATTAAGTGGACTTACAAGGAGGAGGGTCCTGAGTGGAGGAAGCAGGTCACTGGGGGCGTGTCCTCCAGGAGTGTGGCTTAACCCCACCCCACCTTGCCCCTGTCCAGGCCCCGCCCCTCTCTCGGAGTCCTGGCCACTATCAGGTGAAGGATTCTGCTCTACCAAGCCTTTGACCACGGTCTTCTAATACCGCAGACCTGAAATCCATGAAGCCAGCTGACCCTGGACTGAAACTGAGCTGGCCCACGCTTGTAATCCTAGCTACTCAAGAGGCTGAGATCTGAGAATTATGGTTCAAAGCCAGCCCAGGCAGGAAAGTTTGTGGGACTTCTATGTCCAATTAACCACCAAAAAGCTGGAAGTGGAGCTGTGGCTCAAGTGGTAGAACACCAGCCTTGAGCAAAAAAAAAAAGCTCAAGACAACATTGCCCACTTGGTTTGCTTGTTCAGGTGGTGCACAGCCCTTGAGCTATGCTGTCAGTTCTGTTTTTACTGGTAATCGTGGAGTTGGAGTCTCATGCACTTTTCTTCTTGGGCTGGCCTCAAACTGCAATCCTCCAGATTTCAGCCTCCACAGTAGTTGACAGGTATGAGCCTTATGATGCCCGGCACCAGCTATCAACAAAGAGAAGGTACCTATATAATAGGATCCATGGTAACAGTGTTGGCCAACTCTATCAAGCACTCTCATTTACTCTGTTAAAGAAGAAACAAATAAATAAGGTAATTCAGTATTGTTTGCTATCTACCAGCTACTTCGTGTAGATCAGTCACTTCTATCACAAAATTCAACCTTCCACAATAACACAGTAGTGGCTGTGTGCCTTGATTTGTATTTAGTATGGCCTCAATTGAGTGTGTTGTTCTAAAAAGAGTGTGAGTGCTTGCCACCTTCCAGCTAGCATTTAAAAACAGCAGGGGGCCCCTTCTCTTCCCAGCTCTTTGAAGAAGTAGAGTCACTCCCTATCCTGAAGGAGCACATGGAAAAATGGCTATCCACACTTGTGAGCAAGTGAGAACTAATGAAGGAACAAGGAAAGCACTTTCAAGCTGGGTATTGGTGACTCACGCCTGTAACCCCAGATATTCGGGAGGCTGAGATCTTCTTGAAGCCATCCTGGACAGAAAAGTCTAGGAAAGTCTTATCTCAGTTAAATAGTAAAAAAGCCAGAAGTGGAGGTGTGGCTAAGTAGTAGAGCACTCGAGTACAAAAACCAAGCATGAACAAGGCCCAGCTGGGCACCCGTGGCTCACACCTGTAATCCTAGCTGTTCATGAGGCTGAGATCTGAGGATCAAGGTTCAAAGCCAGCACGGGCAGGAAAGTCCGTGAGATTCTTATCTCCAAATTAACCTCCAGAAAATCAGAAATGGCCTTGTGGCTCAAAGTGGTAAAGTACAAGCCTTGGGCAAAAATGCTCAGGGACAGCGCCCCAGGCCCTGAGTTCCAGCCCCATGGCCAACACCAACAACAAAAAGAACACAAGTCTCCAAATTCAAGCCCTAGTACTTCCCTCCCTCCCTCCTTCCCCCCACCTCTCTCTCTCTCTCTCTCTCTCTCTCTCTCTCTCTCTCTCTCTCTCACACACACACACACACACACACACACACACATACACACACACATACATGACACTTTCATCCATTCATCCCTGCCATTCCGTGTCTGGTCCTATTTGTTAACCCTGGTTAGCTTGCTGTAGCATTTTTGAGAAATATTGTCTTTTCTATCAAAGCACTTTCATTCCTTTCTGTTAACCTTGAGAGAAATCTTTTTCTGCTGTGGCCAGGTGGCTTGGCCCTTGTTAATTACATCTTAGTTAACACATCCTATTCCCTAATACTTCCATTAAGACACCCAGTTAGGAGCCCCTTGAATTAGGAGCCCCCAGCCACATCCTTTTGCAGATTGTGAATCTGAACTCAGCCAATAGGAGCAGAGGGGTGGGGCCTGCTGTGCTGGGGATTTAAAGGGAGCAGCCTGCCTGCTCTACGTCCTTCCTTGACAGATTTTTGGTCCATGGCCGAGCCTTCTGCAAAAGTAAACTTGGCATTGCTGAGTTCCTTTTAAGTTGGTGTCTTTATCCCTATGCAACATTCTACATCCGGAGCTATCTCTAACATCGCTACCTAAAGCTACATGATTTTTTTTCCCTCATGGTACGAATTCCACAGCTTGGGGTTGAGTACTGGGCAGACCCGTGATAACATATCAGCTTGCCATCCACTACGTGTGTAAACTTGGGACCGTTTCCTCCCTGAGCCTCTCACTAACCTGGACATACCCTCACCACCAAATCCACCATTTACTGCTTGGCTAAAAGTCAGATTTACTTGTTGGGCATTCCTTTGTATTCTTTGGTTTTACACTGTAATGTTTTTTGACATCTAGCTGTGTCTTTAATAGATGATTCCATGTACTGGATCTTTGCTTTGCTTTTCCTTCTCTTCCTGGAAAGTTCTAGTTATATAACTAGCACCATGACCTCTTAGAAACGGGGAGGTGCCTTTCAGCAAGCAGCTCCAGGAACCGGGGTTTCTTTTTCTTTTCTTTTTTTTTTTTTGGGTCCGGTCATGGGGCTTGAACTCTGGGCCTGGGCGCTGTCCCTCAGCTCTTCAGCTCAAGGCTAGCGCTCTACCACTTGAGCCACAGCGCCACTTCCAGCTTTTTTCTTTTTGCTTATGTGGTGCTGAGGAATCGAACCCAGGGCCTCAGGCATGCAAGGCAAGCGCTCTACCACTGAGCCACCTTCCCAGCCCAGGAGCCGGGGTTTCTAGATGAAACACTTAGGCATTATAGCAAAGGCTGGCAGAAGGGCACCAGTGTCCAAACCTCACCCCTCTGTGTGTTTTCATTGCTCTGGCTCACTTGAATAAAATTGCCCAAATCTGACACACTGAACACCTCTTAGGGCAATGTGGGTACCATCTTTTCCTTTTTTTCCTCTCTCTTCTCAATTGTGAGCAGTGACCAGCCATTAGTGGCTCACGTCTGTAATCCTAGCTACTCTGGAGGCTAAGATACAAGGATCATGGCTCAAAGCCAGCCCAGGCAGGAAAGTCTGTGAGACTCTTATCTCCAATTAATCAGAAAAATAAAAAGCCCGATGCAGAACTGTGGCTTCAATGGCACAGTGCTAGCCTTGAGCAGAAAAAGCCAAGTGAGAGTGTCAGGCCTTGATTTCAAGCCCCCCAAACTGACACACACACACACACACACACACACACACACACACACACACCTTGTATACAGTAGATTCACTGGCTTGCATTCTAGCCAAGAGTTCAAGGGCCATGGGTACATACAATTCCCTCACCAGAAGCCAATCGACTACCACCTTCCTGTGGCCCCCTGCTTTTCTGCTCATGGAACCATTTTGGCTTCTGTGTACATGGGGTGGACTGAGCATGATGGCTTCTGTCTGTCTCTGTATTCTTCATAACTGGGAGCCCATGGGGGCGGCGCAGCCCACTGGCAGGTGGTCCTGCATCAGAACAGCGCCCCTTACCAACCACAGGTGAGGTGCACAGACTTCACAGGCCGGGGCATGGGGACTCCTTCTCCCAATCTCCTCTCAGCCAGCAGCACTTGGAAACAGCTAATTTTTCACCAGTGGTCAGTAGCTCACGCCTGTCATCCTAGCTACTCAGGAGGCTGCGATCTGAGGATCATGGTTCAAAGCCAGCCCAGGTAGGAAAATCCATGAGACTCCTATCTCCAGTGAACCACCAGGAAATCAGAAGTGGAGCTGTGGGTCCCGTTTGCAATCCTAGGTCACAGGCATTTCTCAGGAGGCTGATATCCAGAGACTCAGAGGGTGAGTCCCCCTTTTACTCAAAAACATTCCATCCCTCCCTGCATGCCCCCCCCCAAATGGTCCCCAGTCACTTCTAAAGTGTAGATCTGGGCCCTTTATTTCTGTGCTTGATACAATATGTAACATAAAATGTGCGGCTTCTTGCACTCAGAGAGAGAGAGAGAGAGAGAGAGAGAGAGAGAGAGAGAGAGAGAGAGAGAGAGAGAGAGAGAGAGAGAGAGAGAAAGAGAGTGTGTGCTGGGGCTTGAACTCAGGATTTGGATACTGTACCTGAGCTTTTTCACTCAAAGCTGGTACTCTACCACTTGAGCCACAGCTCCACTACTGGCTTTTGGGTGTTCATTGGAGATGAGTCTCATGGACTTTCCTGCCTGGGCTGCCTTTGATCTGTATCTCCCCTGCTCCCTTTTGATTTATTTTTTCTTCCTTCCCTCCTCCTCTTCCCCCTTCTTTCCCTCCTTCCTTTCTTCTTCTTTCTCCTTCCTTCTTTTCTTCCTTCCTTCCTTCCTTCCATCCTTCCTTCCTTCCTTCCTTCCTTCCTTCCTTCCTTCCTTCCTTCCTTTCTTCCTTCCTTCCTTTCCTTCTTTGTAATAGTTCTGGAACTTGAACCAAGGGCCTTTCATTCTTACTTGGCTTTTTTGATCAAAGCTGTTAATCAAGGTTTGTGCCTTGCCACTTGAACCACTCCTCTACTCATGGCTATTTGCTGGTTCATTGGAAATAAGAGTCCCTTGGATTTGTTGGCCTGGGCTGGCCAACAGCCACGATGCTCAGATCTCAGCCTCCTGAGTAGCTAGAATGACAGGTGTGAGCCACCAGCACCTGACTGATCCTCACTTTCAAATACACACAACCCAAGCAATGTGGATTTTCCTTTGTGAAGGCATTTTTTAACTTTATATATATATATATGTTTATTTTATTGTTATTATAGAGCTGATGTATGAGAGGAATTACAGTTACATGTGTCAGGTAATGAGTGCGTGCCTTTTGTCCAGTGATTTCTGTTCCCTACTCTCCCCCAGCCCTCCCTCCTATCTTTACCCACCTGTTATATGATTCACCTCCATCCGGGTTCAGTGAGCTCCACTGCTACATTTCCCCTCCCCTTTTCCCCTGAGTTCTGTGCCCTCCCTCCCCCACCACTGTCCTGGAAGATGTCCACTCGATGTGAAGGCATTTTTGCAGGAAGTGGAATCGCCAGAGCCCAGTCTCGTGGAAGTCCAGCTGGAGCCAGGAGCAGCTCCACAAGACCCTCGACCTCCCCCTCATGTCTCATGTGGATGGCTACTCCCCTGAGAACTCTCTGTGTGTGTGTGTGTGTGTGTGTGTGTGTGTGTGCGCGCGCGCGCGCGCGCGCGCATGCGTGTGTATTTTGTTTTATGCAAAACAATGAGAAACAATCTCTCTGGTTGGCTGTTGCTGGACACTTCCTGTAAATCATTATTCCCCAAAGAAATTTCTACCAGCCTCCCTGCAGATAGGATGTCCCTATGTCTTATCTCCAGTCAGCCAGCAAAAAGCCAGAAGTGGAGGTGTGGCTCAAGTGGTAGAGCACCAGCTTTGAACAAAAAAAGCCAAGTGAGCGCATGAGTTCACGCCACATTACCAGCATATACACACACACACATTAAAAATGTATAAACATGTTTATGCTACAAATATATAACTAATAAATACATATTTAATCCACAAATATATGCAGATATTTAACAAATATGTATTATATATTTATATGTATTTATATATACCTATACATAAATACATCTTTATATACTTTACACAAATATTTATACATTTATATATAAATATATTGCATATGTATTATTTATGTGTACATATTTACATATAAATATATATATATATTTTTTTTTTCTTTCAGTGCTGGTTCTAGGCTTTGAACTCTGGGCCTGACCACTATCCCTGAACTTTTTTTGCTCAGAGCTACAATACCACAACAATACCACCTTTAACATTTTGGTGGTTAATTGGAGATAAAGGCTCACAGAGTTCTCTGCCCAGGCTGGCTTTGAATTGTGATCCTCACATCTCAGCCTCCTGAATAGCTAGGATTACAGGCGTGAGCCATTAGCACCTGACTCAAACACGTACTATTTAACTGATTATATATATAATTTTGTCTACTATTAGTGAAGAATAAAATTTAGTAATGTCGGGGGCAGGGGGAGGATGGGAAGGGATGGGAAGGGGAAACAAAGGAGGAGGCTACAATGCTTGATAAGAAATGTACTCATTATCTTGCCCATGTAATTGTAACCCCTCTGTACAGTATTTTCACAGTAAAAAAATTAGTAATGTCTAATGTGAGAAAGGATGATGAAATACAATCTCTCTGGTTGGCTGTTGATGGATCTACAAATATGTACAGCCTTAGGGGGGGTCTCCTAGATTCTCTATTAAAATACCTAATATATATAACAGGGTGCTCTTCTGACATTCCCAGACTATGCCTGATAAATAAGACAAAAGAAAGAAACACAGGTTCCTCTTATACAACGCAGGCTGGCCTTGAACTTTCCATCCTCCTGTCTCTACCTCTAGAGTACTGGGATTAGAGGTGGGTGCCACCTTGTTCAGCTGAGTGCTTCATTTAAAATATGTCCAAGTTGGGTGCCTATAGCTCATGCCTGTAATCCTAGCTACTCAGGCAATGGAGATCTTAAGATCATGGTTCGAAGCCAGTTCTGGGGAAGGAAAGTCTGTGAGACTCTTATCTCCAATGGACCACCAAAAAACCAGAAGAGGAGCTGTGGCTCAAGTGGTAGAGTGCCAGTGTTGAGCAAAAAAATATAAAAGCTAAGGGATACCACCCAAGCCCTGAGTTCAAACCTTAGAAGCAGTGCACACACACACACACACACACACACACACACACACACACACACACACACACACACACACACGCCATGAAAGAAATTCTTTCTGTGCTGTTAGGTGAATTTAATTAACAACGAGTGAGGATTCATGAGGCCAGACCAGACAGGTTCAGGCAGGAACACCCTTCCTGCAGTACACCTTGTTCCTGTCCGGGCGTGCCATGTCTTATAAACACTTATTCAATGTTTGGTGAATGAATACATCAATGTCACCCACAAATCACCTCAGGAGACAAAAGTTCAGACTCATCGGAATGTACATCTCTGTTATCACATAGACTTCCGCTGCTGTCTTCCGGTGCGGCGCCATCTTGAAGGGTCCCAGTCTTCACCATCCATTCTTTCCTCAAAATCCAGACTGTCTCTTGTTTTGGCCTTGGGAGACTGAGCAGCTTCTGATACCTCTCTCTAGGCCATACTGACCCCCTCCTCTGAGCCCGTGGCCCACTTGCTCCTCATCCCATTTTATTTTATACATTGCATTGTTTCTTCTGCTGTACATGCAAAGTGTGTGTGTGTGTGTGTGTGTACACGTGCCAGCCCTGGGGATTGAACTCAGGGTCTGGGCTTCAGACTACAACCCTCAGGTCTCAGCCTCTTGAGGAGCAAGGATAACTGACATGAGCCACCAGTTCCCAGCCTGCATGCCTTTAAATGCGCACACACACACACACACACACACACACACACACACACACACACACACACACAGAGTATTATCTTTAACTAGTTGTACAAAGGGGTTACGATTCAACATGTCAGTTTATAAGTACAATGCATCTTGATCACTATTACCCCTTTTCTCATTCTCCCCCATCTCTCCCAACCCCAAACATTCCCTCAGTTTTCCTAGTTTCATTGGATAGACATTAATCAATATGACTGCATTCTCCCCACGTGCCTCTTATTATTTTTTTACCCTCTAACCCTTAGCACACACCCTCATCTCAAGTACCAATTTCCTGGTATTCATTTTGTTGGATCATGAGTTAGTCTTCCTTCCTTCCTTCCTTCCTTCCTTCCTTCCTTCCTTCTTGTTTGGTTGTGGGACTTGAACTCAGAGCCTGGTCCCTGTCTCTGAACTCTTTTTGCTCAAGGCTAGTACTTTACCACTCTGAGCCACAGATCCATTTCCAGTTTTATGGTAGTTAATTGGAGTCTTATGGACTCCCCAGCCTGGACTGGCTTTGAACCACAGTCCTCAGATCTCAGCCTCCTGAGTAGTTAAGATTATAGGTGTGAACCACCAGAGCCAGGCATGAGTTTTCTAAAGAATTGCACCATTTGAATTCTCCCCTGCATATACCCTACTTTAGTAAATACATCTGTGCACACTGGGTTATACTTACTTGGGTTAATATGTCTGTGCACATGTGCATACAATGCATCTGTGCACACATGCATAAATACAATGTATATTTATAAATTAGACCTAACTTCCACATATGCACATGCAGGTCTTGTCTCTTTAGAAGACATATCCAGCTAGGTGCTGGTGGCTCACACGTTTAATCCTAACTATCTATTTAAGAAGCTGAGATGTGAAGATCATGGGGCTCAAAGCCAACCCTGGCAGAAAAATGTGTGACTCTTTTCCCCAATTAACCATCAGAAAGCTGGAAGTGGAGATGTAGCTCAAGTGGTAGAGCACCAGCCATGAACAGAAAAAAAGCCAAGTAAGAACACAAGTTCAAGCCCTAGTACTGACACCAAAAAAAGAGACAAAGATATACCCAACGAAGCTATCATCCTCTATGTAGTTGGTGACTAATAAATACTTCCTAATTTCTCAACTTACTATGTTTTTCCTTCCAGTTGTGGAATCATTTTTGTCACAGGCAGGCTTGGGGACCCAAGATGGAAGCTGAATTTGAACGGGATTTGAGGAGAGGTAATGAGAGGGTTGGTGAGTGGATGGGGAAGGGAAGGAGGCAAAATCAGGGTGTGTGAGCAAGTCATGGGGTAGATTGCTAAGCCTCGCTAGGGTGAGTTTTAGCTCAGGCCCCTTGGCTGTCCCAGCTGGGCAAAGGATCTGGAGCTCCAGCCTCCACAAGGCCAGCTGTGGATTAAGGACAGTCATTGGGGCATGTGGACTCTTAGACGGTTGGGTTTCCTGAGGTCATGTGGGAAGAGCCTGCCCCACCAGCCCAATGAGTAGAGCCTTCTACGAGGAAGACACTGATGTTAGAATTCAGAAGCAGCATAGCGGAGCACCAGTGACTCATGCCTGGCATCCCAGCTACTCAGAAAGCTGAGATCTGAAGATTGCAGTTCAAAACCAGCCCAGTCAGGAAAATCTGTGAGACTCTTATTGTCAATGAACCACCAGAAAACCAGAAGTGCAGCTGTGGTTCAAAGGGGTAGAGCACTAGGCTTGAGCTGAAGAGCTCAGGGACAGCACCCAGGTCCTGAGTTCAAGCCCCACAACCGATCAAATAATAATAATAATAATAATAATAGGACAATTTAGAAACAGCAAATAAAAAAGTAAAATAGTCAAGAGAATGAGGGAGGGCGGATGCATCTATGTGTTCTTTCAGTCACCATGAACTGAATGTCTACTGTGCTCTTCTCTCTCCGGATAGCCCACACTACCATGGGCCTCCACTGGCTCCCTCCAGGAGGGGATCTCAGCTGCAGAAACAGGTGTGAACCCAGGGAAGAGCTGGACCAACTCTGCCCCTGAGCATCCTGGGGATGAGGGCGGATGGTCGTGGTCAAGGATGAGGAAGAAGCAGAAGGAACTCCAGCTGAAGGAACAGTACGTACACAGGGAGAAAAACAAAGGTGTACTTGTTTGGAAATGGGGAGTAGCTGGCTGCGATCAGAACACAGGGTGTGGGGCAGAGGAAGGGAGCTGGAAGGTAAGGTCGTGAAGAGAGGTCGGATGAGGGAAGGCAGAGCCTCTGACCTCAGCTAAGGACATAGTTAAGTGCTGTCAGAGAAGGCTGGCCGGGCTTGGTGGCTCAGACCCTTAATCCTAGCTACCCAGGAGGTTGAGAGCTGAGGACAAGATTCAAAGCCAGACCAAAGGGGAAAGTCTCTGAGACTCTGATCCCCAATTAACCCCCCCTCCAAAGAAAAGCTGGAAGGGGGGCTGTGACTCAACTGGTAGAGCACTAGCAAATAAAGGGCAAGGACAGTGCCCAGGCCCAGAGTTCAAGTCCCAGGACCCGGCCCCCCCCCACACACACATATGAGGAGAAAGGTGTTTCAGGCTGAAGATGGCAGAGAGTTCACGTATAGGCGACATCTTTGACTTTTCCACTTTTCAGGCCATGATGACTGGAGCCAGTCCAGGTATAAGTGGAAGGAGAGCAAGGGAGGTAAGGACCAGGGTACACTGGAGATGAGGTGGAGGGAATACAAAGCAACCCAGAGATACAAAGCAATGGATGGAGACACAGCACCCCACACAGCCAGAGACATCAATCATCATCCTCTCCATATTTATTTCCTATGTAAATATAAATATCAAATAATCCCATTCATGTCTTTTCCCCCCTATTTTAAACACCTTTGAGTCAGATTTTTATCATGTTAAATGAATTGGTTTTCTCACAAACATTGACATATGTTTCTGTGTGTGTGTGTGTGTGTGTGTGTGTGTGTGTGTGTGTGTGTGTACTCACACTCACTGGTACTGGGGCTTGAACTCACGGCTTCATGATCTTTCTTGGCTTTTTCACTCAAGGCTAGTGCTTTAACCACTTGAGCCATACCTCCACTTTCAGTCTTTTAAAGATTGGTTGGAGATGAGAGTCTCATGGACTTTCCTGCCCAGACTGGATTTGAACCAGAATCCTCAGCCTCTTGAGTCGCTAGGATTCCGGGTGGGAGCCATCAGCACCCAGCTTGAACATATATTTCACACCTGACATTTTAAAAAACCCAACAGCCTTCCCCAAGTCTTGTGAGAGGAATATCTATCTCAAGGCCAGTTTGGAAAGGACTCGATAACATAACACAAAATGCAGAAAAACAGTCAACCATTTGGACCAAACAGGAAAAGAGTGTCCAGCACTCACTGTGCCCCATATCTGGTCCCCATCCATGGAAGGAATTCTCCAGATAAACAGCAAGAGCCCCTCAAAGGCCTGGTCAGTGCCCAGGGCCAGGGGCTGGAGACACAGCCAGGCTCTGAGAAGGGAATGTGGCATTTGATGTCTGCTCTCCAACAGAGCCTGTCATGGATGCTTGTGGCCAAAAACTGCTCTGACACTTCCCCTGAGGCGTGCCCAGCACGTGAAAGACTTTAGGGGTATGGTTCAGCCTGCCACACCCAGGCCATTCCCACAAGCAGCATGACACCAATGGTTTTCTAACTGGAAGAGTGGGGAGGTTGCCATCCAAAGGCCTGTAAGGCCTTAAAGCCATGGACTGCTTTGTAGAATGCAGCCAAGGTGGCATTCAGAGGCAAACACATAGCCTTAAACCCTTGTCTTGATAAACAACCAATTCAGAAAGAAATAGACTATGCATTTACCTCAAGAATAAAGGAAACACTGCGTGGAAGTGGTGATGTGGCTTAACTGGTAGAGCACTTGTCTTGAGCTGAAGAGCTGAGGGACAGTGCCCAGGCCCAGAGTTCAAGCCCCACAACTGACAACAACAAAAAAAAAAAAAAAAGAAAAGAAAACACTGCATGCCCACAGCTCACAGCTGTAACCCTAGCTACTCAGGAGAGCTGAGAGCGGAGAATCATGTTCAAAGCCAGCCCCAGGCAGGAAAGTCACTGAAACTTGTTTTTAGTTAAGCACAGATAAAGTCTGAAGGCACTGTAACTCAAGTGATAGAGCACTAGCCTTGAGCAAAAGGAGCTCAGAGCTAGGCCCAGAGTTCAAGCTCCAGAAGCAGAAAGGAAGGAAGGAAGGAAGGAAGGAAGGAAGGAAGGAAGGAAGGAAGGAAGGAAGGAAGGGAAGAAGGAAGGAGAAAGAAGAAGAAAGGAAGGAGGGAAAGAAGGAGGAAGAGGAGGAGGGAAGGAAGAAAAAATAAATCAAAAGGGAGCAGGGGAGACAATGTATAAAATTACAAAAATAAGTTGAGGAGGGGAAAGCAGAAACTCAATATGTAAAGCCAGGAGCTACTTATATATTTAAAGAAGCATCTGGGGTGTGTGTGTGTGTGTGTGTGTGTGTGTGTGTGTGTGTGTGTGTGTGTGTGTGTGTGTGTGTGTGTGTGTGTGTGTGTGTGTGTGTTTGATTCTCTGTGTTGTATGATTCTCTGTGTTGTATGTGTGTTGTGTGATCTTGTGTGTTGTGTGTATCATTTGATTATGTGTGTTTCTGTGTGTGTTGTATGATTGTGTCTATGTGTGCTATGTGCATTGTGTGTGACTGTGTGCATGTTGTGTGTGTGTGTTGTGCGTATTATGCACATGTGTGTGATTATGTGTGTGTGTGACTATGGTCTTTTTAACCCACCTATAAAACTCCTGTCTTGGTGGCTTTTCCATCTGGATCCTTCTCTGTATTCTAACTACAACAGACACATGACAGTCACTAGTGATTATAAGTGTTCTAATGATGAAATGCTGGGACCAAAAGAAGAACAGATGAGCTCACATGAGTACAGAGATATGGGCAGCAGGAGCGAAAGCCGGCTGGAGGGGCAGCAGAGAGGAGGGACATGGCAGACTCCTAGAAGGATGGAGCAGCATGGTTAGACTCCCCTTCCCAACCAGGTGTGGTGGTGCATGCCTGCAATCTCAGCCCTCAGGAAGCTGATGCAAGAGGCTATTGAGTATGAGGACAGGCTGAGCTATGCACTCAGATCCTGCCTCACTGATGATTATATACCATTAATTTGAAAATAGTGATGAAAGAGACTAAAATCGATTAAATCCGTGGGTGTTCCTCTATTGGGAGCAAATCGGACATCATTTCTAAACCAAAGCTCCTCACCCGCGATCACGTGTTATACATGAAAATCTTTCTCTGTGTGGTTTTATAGTTTTCAGAAATATCTCACAGAGTTTTTATTGTTTGTTCCTGGGATATCTTTGCATTTTATAGCTGGGGAAATGGAGTGAAGGAACGAGTCACTTACAAGAACAGCCCAAGATAAACATGGAGACATTTCACAGAAATGGAGGGACAGAGGGTAAACAAAGGCAGCAGTGGTACTTACTGGACATGATGGACATGATGTGGAAAGTGATTGGTGCAAATCATAGGTGGGACTGGGAGGGGAAAACTGGGAGAAATTGAGGGAACAGGTGACACTGTCCAAAAAAAAAAATGTACTCATTACCTGACTTATGTCACTGTACATCACCTTTATAGTAACAATGTAAAACTTTTACACAAATAGCCACGGACTACATACCAAAAGAAAATGCCCAATGGAATTCTGTGCCTCCATGAGAAAGAATGACATTGCCCCATTTGTTAGGAAATGGAAAGACTTGGAAAAAATTATATTAAGTGAAGTAAGCCAGGCCCAAAGAAACATAGTTCCCATGGTTTCCCTTATTTGCAATTACTAGTATATGTCTGAGTCAAGCAGAAAAGGTCAGATAAGTTCATGTTAGGGAATTGAACCCTAAGATATGTATTCAAATGTTTTTTATCTTTCATGCGATTGTTTCTAAAACATTTATAAGATTATTTCTTTGTTGCTTTGTATGTCCCTCCCCCACGATATAACCCCTGCTTTCACTGTATTTGATGTCGGTATAATTTGTGGAGGGGAAGGGAAAAAACAAATTGTTTAACTAGGGATACAGGTGGATCCATTGCAACAATGAGATGTACAAGTCGTTATGTCGAAAACGAACTTTACAACTTTGGTGGGGGGGGAGGGTTGGGTGGGGAAGGCGAGGGGAGGGAGGGAAGGGATGGGAAGGGGAAACAAAGGAGGAGGCTACAATGCTTGATGAGAAATGTACTCATTATCTTGCCCATGTAACTGTAACCCCTCTGTACAGTATTTTCACAATAAAAAAAAGAAAATTCTGGGAAAAATAGATATTCATACATACAAATATATTCACATATGTTATTAATATTCATAAAAACCTGGTAACATTTGATTGTTTAGGGAAAATGAAAACCAGTCTTCTTTTGAACATTTTAAGAAGGCTGGCTAAATAAATTTAACATAATAAGACCTAAAAGTGGGTAACCTCGTCTCCCTAACTTCTTTTTTTTCTTCTTCTTGAGACAGTGCCTATCTTTGTTCCCAGGCTGACCTTACTCACCTGGGCTCAGGTGATCTCCCCATTTCAGCCTCCCAAGTAGCTGAGACTACAGGCATATTCCACTGTGCCCAATTTATGGAAGGCTTTGAAACACTTACAGGAAACCCAGAAGCCATAAAGGAAAAAGAGCATAGATTTGATGACATAAAAATTCACACTTTAGGATAGTAAAAAAAAAAAAAAGATATATAATGAACAAAGTGATTAAAAGTGAAACTCAAAGAGCCAGGTGCTGGTGGCTCACGCCTGTAATCCTAGCTACACAGGAGGCTGAGATCTGAGGATCGAGATTTGAAGCCAGCCCAGGTTGACAAACCCACAAGACTCTTGTCTCCATATAGCCAGCAGAAGGCTAGAAGTGGAGGTGTAGCTCAAGGGGTAGAGCTTCAGTCTTTAAGAACTTAATCCAGCATCTTCACCACATCTCTAGAAAAGAGATCAAAGGAAGTCCATGCTAGGATGATTGGACTAGTTCTGCATCTTGGAGGTTAAATCCTCCTTAAATTCTCTGCCAAGCTGATTCAAGGTGACCCAGGGGCTCACTGTCTCCTCTGCGTGGAATGGAAGGTGGATGGCAGGTCAGTATCAGGACCTGCAAAGTACTAAGAATGCCCAGGGGATTTGTGGGAACCTTAGGCCTAGAAGAAACCTTCTGGCAGTAATGGTTGAGCTAGATCTTGAAGGGAAGGAAGAACTTACCAGGTCTGGGGGGAGTGGAAGGGGAATAAACAGCCAGGAAGAGGGCTCAGTATATAAAAATGCACCAAGCACAGATGGACAGGGCCAGATTGAGGGTGAAGCAAGGTTGTGGACTCTTCTCCCAGAGCCCAAGAGTGGGGGGGGGGGGGAAATGGGTGTGGCCAAGCTGATGATCTCAGGCCTGGGAGAGACTGAGGGTGTTTAAGCATCCTCTAGTTAAAGGCCCACGGGCCGGGAGAAGCTGACCCACCCATCCTTGTTTCCGAAATCCCTCCCTGAAACCAAGAAGCAAGCACGAGGCCCCCAGACCATCCACACCTCCCTGTCTGCGGAACACTGGATCTATTCGTTTCCTGTGGTCACTGTAGCAAATTACCATCAGCATAGTGGCTTAAAAGCAACAGAGAGTTACTATTTTAAAATTCTGGAAAACCAGAAGTGGCGCTGTGGCTCAAGTGGTAGAGCGCTTCCCTTGAGCTGAAGAACTCAGGGACAGCACCTAGGCCCAGAGTTCAAGCTCCACGACTGACCAAAATAAATAAATAAATAAAATAAAGTTCTGGAGGTCAGGAATCTGAACTTGGTCTCACTGGATGGAGGTCAAGATGGCGACAGGGCATGTCTTTTGAAGACTTCAGTGTAGGATCTGTTTTCCTGCGTTTCTCAGCTTCTAGAAGCTTCCTGCATTCATAGACTCAAGATCCCCTATCTGACCTGTGTGTGTGTGTGTGTGTGTGTGTGTGTGTGTGTGTGTGTGTGTGTGTGTGTGTGCGCGCGCGCGCGTGCGCGCCAGTACTGGGGCTTGAACTCAGGGTTTGGATGCTGTCCCTGAGCATTTTTCACTCAAGGCTAGCTGTCTACCAACTGAAAAACAACTCCACTTCAGCTTTGTACTAATTAATTGGAGATTACAGTCTCATGACATTTTCTCTACCTGAGCTGGCCTCCACAGGTGATCCTCAGGTCTCAGCCTCCTGAATAGCTAGGATCATAGGCACGAGCCACTAATGCCTAGCTAGATTTTTCTGATGGTGTCTATCCAGTAGTAGTAGTAGTAATAGTAGTAGTAGTTGGTGGTAGTGGTGGTGGTGGTGTATGTGTATGTGTGTATCCTACAGTTTGAACTTAGGGCCTGGGGTCTGTCCCTGAGCTTCTTTTCACTCAAGGCTACTGCTCTGCTACTTGAGCCACAGCTCCACTTCAGGCTTTTCTTTGGTGGTTAATTGGAGAGAAGAGCCCTCAGCCCTTCACCCCACCCGCTGCTTGTGTCTTTGGGTGATCTCCCCACCACACTGTGCCAGGATGGAGCTTTGAGTTAAGCAGAATCATGGCCAGCCAAGGCCAAGCTTTGGGACCTGTGAATATACCACGTCTCCTGACCGGGGAATGGAGAGTAGAGATGGAATTAATCAGTTGGCCTTGAGATGGATTATCCAGGTGGACCCCAAGGTCATCACAAGTGTCATTACACAAAGAAGCAGGAGACAGAAAAATCAGAATTAGAGGAAAAGCTAGACTCGGGTAACTATTCAGGATGTTGAGATCTGAGGATACAGGTTCAAAGCCAGCCAGAGCAGGAAAGTCTGTGAGATGTTTATCTCCAATAAACTTCCAAAAAGAAAGGTAGAAGTGGCGCTGTGGCTCAAGTGGTAGAGTGCTAACCTTGAGCAAAAAAGCTCAGGGACAGTGCCCAGGCCCTGAGTTCAAGCCCCAAGACTGGAATCAAAAATAGAGAGAAGGAAATTAAAGCTGTCGGTGGCTCACACCGACATCATAGTTACTCAGGAGGCTGAGATAGGAAGATCATGGTTCAAAGCCAGCCCAGGCAGGAAAGTCCATGTGACTCTTTTTTTTTTTTTTTTTTGCTGGTCGTGGGGCTTGAACTCTGGGTCTGAACGCTGTCCCTCAGCTCTTCAGCTCAAGGCTAGCGCTCTACCACTTGAGCCACAGCACCACTTCCAGCTTTTTCTGCTTATGTGGTGCTGAGGAATCGAACCCAGGGCCTCATGCATGCAAGGCAAGTGCTCTACCACTGAGCTACCTTCCCAGCCCTCCATGTGACTCTTATCTTCAATTAACCAGCAGGAAACAGGAAGTGGCACTGTGGCTCAAGTGGTAGAACACTTACTTTGGACTGAAGAGCTCAGAGACAGCACCCAGTCCCAGAGGTCAAGCCCCACAACTGACGAGAGAGAGAGAGAGAGAGAGAGAGAGAGAGAGAGAGAGAGAGAGAGAGAGAGAGAGAGAGAGAGAGAGAGAGAGAGAGAGAGAAAGCAGTCACACTCATCCAGCCCTGTCCTCTTGCTAATCACTTGACCCAGAAGAAGATTCTCCCCGTGCTGGGGACAGGGCGGGGGAATTCCAGTATCACAAATCTCTACCACAGCCACCTGGTCCCTTGTCATCCCACCTGCTTCTCCCAAGCCAGGGTGACTGGAGAAAGTGCCCGAGTGACCTTCCCCTTCCCATCCCTTCCCACCCCCACCCCCAGAGCCACAAATCCATCCTTTGTCCCCCACAGTGGGCAAAACAAAATCACACACACACACACACACACACACACACACACACACACACACACACACACACACACACACACACAAAGAGCAGGTGGGAATTGAAGGAAGGCTCAATGTTTGGGTCAACTCACCTGGGAGGGGGTGTTGGCAATGTCCTTGTCAAGGTGACAAGCTAGTGCAATTTCCCAGTCTCATTAGGAGATGGGTCCCGGTGCCTGCTCGTATTCGTTTCCCCTCCATGGACACTCTGTCCAGCTGTATTTTCAATAGGAGGTTTCTGGTTGGGCAATAAGCACCCGGGCAGATGGAAACAAATCAGGCAGGAAGGAAGGTCAACAGGAGGCCCTGGGCTCCATCCAACTGGTTATAGACAACCATGGGTGACATTTGCCTCACCCTAGGGTGCCCCCTAGCCGAGAGAGAGAGAGAGAGAGAGAGAGAGAGAGAGAGAGAGAGAGAGAGAGAGAGAGAGAGAGAGAGAGAGAGATTTCAGCCTGGCACCGGTGGCTCATACCTGTAATCCTAACTACTCAGGAGGGTGAGATCTGAGGATCACCATTTGAAGCCAACTCAGGCAGGAAACTCCATGAGACTCTTTCTTATCTCCCTGAACTACCAAAAATAACCAGAAGTACAGATGTAGCCCAAGTGGTAGCCTTGAATGACAACACTGGGGAATAACACCCAGGCCCTGAGTTCAAGCCCCAGGGCTGCAGAGAGAGAGGAGGGAGGGAAGGAGGAAAGGAGAGAGGAATGAACGAGAGGAAGGGACACAGAAAGAGAGAGACAGAGAGGATTTGGACTTGGAAATGACTTTAATACACTCCTTTGCCTACTACCAAAACCCCAGATCAATGTATCAGCCCCCCAAAGGTGCTGGTGTATGTCTTATCTTCATTCCCTCAGCTACCACTGGAGCTCAGAATACCCGCCTAACAAACAGCCCTGTATCGCCCTTACCAGGCTCTTAGCCAGAGGATTTGTGAACATACAGAGCCTGTCCCCAGGGTGGCCGGTATGAAGCGCCCCTCCACACCCTCACCTGCTGCATCTGTGGAAAATGAACCAACTTTGGATGGAAAAAAGACCACCGTGTCTCTGTAATGACATGTCAAGATTCTGTTTTCCTGTCATTATTCCCTCAATGATAATGACTGATTTTCCCAGCATCCCCCAGGGGGTGGTTTCAAAGATGCAAGGCACACTGGAGGTGAGATCATGGAAACACACCGTTTGGATGAGGGCCTGGCGTGTCTTTGGGATTTGGGTTTTGGTGGTGGAGTCCTGGACCATCTCCCCATGAGCAAGACACTAAGAGTAACCTAAGGCCTTCCCAATGCTCTCAGTCTACAAAACCTTCCATCCCTTTGTGACCCCCAGAGGATGCTCTGCTCTTCTCTCCAGGCTAGGGAACTTCATTGCTGAAACCAAGAAGCAAGCATAGGATGCAGCGGCCTTCCACAAACGTTGGCTATGTTACTTTCCCATTGCTGCTGTAACAAATCACCATCACCACAGTGGCTTAAAAGCACCAGCGATTCACTATTTTAAAGTTCTGGACGTCAGAAATCTGACATGGGGCTCACCGGATTGAGACCCATGCGCTGCTCTTCCTTCATCCCAGACACTTTCTGCCCATGTCTGGCCAGCTCCCCAACCACCGGCACTTGATTAATTTTGTCTGACATCAATCAACCTGCCTTCCCTCCCCCAAGGCCTGAAACAATGATTAGTAAGGGTTGGGGTATTAAATACCC
The DNA here is from genome assembly GCF_024711535.1 of Dipodomys merriami. Classification (NCBI taxonomy): domain Eukaryota; kingdom Metazoa; phylum Chordata; class Mammalia; order Rodentia; family Heteromyidae; genus Dipodomys; species Dipodomys merriami. The sequence goes on along the minus strand of NW_027206202.1, from coordinate 5,275,699 downwards.
CAGATCCCTTATCTGCTCTGAGTGGCTTGTTCCCACATGGGGTCCACATGGTCTATGAGCATTAGCTTGGCATCGAGAACAGGATTGTAAGATCTTAGCCTGCCAGCCTGCAAACTTACCTCCCCCCACCATCAAAAATGATCATTTCTTCTTACAAAGAAATGTCTGAATCCATCCATCATCTATCTATACCTGTTTTGTATAGGGAGGTAGACAGTAGACTCCTTTAATGAATACAATGATGCAGATGGATGATATATAAAAGGGAAACAGATGAGAAATTTGCAAAAGAAGCTCATGGATAGTCCCTGGCCCTGAGTTCAAGCCCCAGAAGTAGCACATGCACGTGCACGTGCACATACACGTAACACACACACACACACACACACACACACACACACACATACATCATATGATCCTATTTCTCCCATTTACAGGCCTTCCTTTGCTGGCTTCATTCTCTTCCTGGTATCTGCTTTCCATTATCCTGTTCTCTCATCTCCCAGATAAATTACCTGCACGTCTCAGGTCTGCTTCTGGGAGAACTCATCCTAAGCACCTTCTTCAGTTTCTTAAAAGTATCAGGCAGGGTCACTAGTTTTGCAATTTAGGATTGTTTAATTGGAATCTGCGTTGTGCAGGTGTGTGCCAGACCTGAGGCTTGAACTTGGGGTATGGGCACTGGCCCTGAGCATTTCACTGTTTGAGTCACTGCTCCATTTCGGCCTTCTTGATGGTTCCTTGGAGATAAGAGTCTCATGGACTGACCTGCCCGGGGTTGGCTTTAAACTAGGTTCCTCAGATCTCAGTCTCCTGCGTAGCTCGGATGGCAGGCGTGAGCCACCAGTGCCCAGCAGGTTGGAATCATTTTAGTGGGCTTCCATCATGGTTCCTAGTTGCAAGCGTCTGGCCCTGAGATGCAGAAGAATTTTGCATCCTGAGGTGGTGAGGCTGGAGGAAAGAGATGGGACTTGAGATAATTGGTTAGTTTGCAAGTCAAAGGCTCCCAGCTGGGCCCTTGGAGATCTCTAAGAAATTAACTGAGCCCAGGAATCCACAGTCCTTCCCCAAGCCAGAAAGGTTTCTGAGAGGTCAGAGCATGATTATACACAGGAGATAAAATACATAATAAACATAATAGAAGGTTTACTCTCCATTGATTCCTGGCCAGAGAAGGCATGCAATAAATATTTAGTTAATGGATTTTCAGGATAGTAAAGAGATTCTCCCCATACCTGCTATCTAGGGGCTATTGTAAGGAATATGTGGATGGTGTGGGAGAGAAGCAAGCCAGACACAGAAGAATATAAGCAAGGCAGAATATAAGACATCAGGAAGCAAAGGAGAGCATTCACACATACACCATTAAAAAGAGAAAGCAGGGGCTGGGTAGGTATCTCAGTGGTAGAGCACTTGCCTTGCATGCATGAGGCCCTGGGTTCGATTCCTCAGCACCACATAAGCAGAAAAAGCTGGAAGTGGCGCTGTGGCTCAAGTGGTAGAGCGCTAGCCTTGAGCTGAAGAGCTGAGGGACAGCGCCCAGGCCCGGAGTTCAGGCTCCATGACCGACAAAAAAAAAAAAAAGAGAGAGAAAAAGCAACTAAGTCAAATGCTTTGTGGTTGCTAGAGGAAACGTAAAAAAAATGCCCATAACAAAAACTAGTAGAGCCAGCGCCAGTGACTCACACCGATCGTCTTAACCCTAGGCTGAGATCTGAGGGTCAAAGTTTGAAGTCAGCCCTAGCACACAAATCCTTGATCCCATCTCTCAGAATATCAAAGTGTAAAAATGTCCAGGGATATGTTTGGAAAGTTACTCTTCCTGCCAAACACTTAGAGGATTGCAATGAAATGAACCATGATCCTCAGATCTCAGCCTCCTGAGTAGCTAAGATTACAGGTGTCAGCCACTGGTGCCTGACTAAAAATAAATTTTTAAAATGAAAATGGGGAGGGGAGGAGGGGATCGAGGAGGGGAGAATCTGGGAGAGAAGGAGGGAGGGGGTGACACTGTTCAAAAGGAAATGTACTCATTACCTGACTTATGTAACTGTAACCTCTTTGTACATCACCTTTATTAAGAAAAGGAAATGGGAGGGGGAATAATACCTTACCTAAGGGGCAAAGAAAAGTTGAAATAATAGTGGATTTCTTAGCAAAATCTAGGAAGGTCAGAAGAAGGTAGCAGAGTATATTTCAAGGTTTTTTTTGTTTTTTTTTTGGGGGGGGGGTCCGGTCGTGGGGCTTGAACTCTGGGCCTGGGCGCTGTCCCTCAGCTCTTCAGCTCAAGGCTAGCGTTCTACCACTTGAGCCACAGTGCCACTTCCGGCTTTTTTTTCTTTGTGCTTATGTAGTGCTGAGGAATTGAACCCAGGTACTCAGGCATACAAGGCAAGTGCTCTACCACTGAGCCACCTTCCCAGCCCTGTTTCAAGTATTTTTATTATAGAAAAATGAAATGTTTTATGTTCACACAGAAACCTAAACATGAATGTCATAGTGTATATGTGTATATATATATATATATATACACATATGTATACATATATGTATATGTATACACACACACACACATATACTATATGTATGTGGCCCTCAACAGATGAATGGATGGACAGACTGGTGCATACCTATCTTGGAATATACTCTTCTCTGTAAATTATAATGGTACACAAAAATCTGAATGAAGCCCGGTGCCAGTGGCTCATCCCCAATTCTCGGGAGGCTGAGATCTGAGTATCATGGTTCAAAGCCAGCCTGGAGAATGCAACTTCATGAGGCTCTTATCTCTAATGAACCACCAAAAACCAAAAGTGTAACTGTGGCTCAAAGTGATATAGCACTCGCCTTAAGAAAAGAGCTCAGGGGGGCTGGGAAGGTGGCTCAGTGGTAGAGCGCTTGCCTTGCATGCATGAGGCCCTGGGTTCGATTCCTCAGAACCACAGAAGCAAAAAAGAAAAAAGCTGGAAGTGTCACTGTAGCTCAAGTGGTAGAGTGCTAGCCTTGAGCTGAAGAGCTGAGGGACAGCGCCCAGGCCCAGAGTTCAGGCCCCACGACCGGACCCCCCCCCAAAAAAAAGGAAAAGAGCTCAGGGACAATGCCCAAGCTCTGAGTTCAAGCCCCACAATAAAAAAAAAAATCTGCATCAACCTGCACAGCATCATGCTAAGGGGGAGAAAGTCTCCAAAGATTGTATACTGCACAGTTTCATTTATCTCATGTTCTTTTTTAAATGAATGAATTAATTGTTTTTGTGCCAGTCCTAGGGCTTGAACTCAGAGCCTGAGTGCTGTCCCTGAGTTTTTGTGCTCAGGGTTAGCACTCTACCACTTGAGCCACAACTCTACTTCGGGCTTTTTGGTGGTTAACTGGAGATGAGAGTCTCAGGAAAACCAGGCCCTTCAAACCTCAGCCTCTTGATAGCTGGGATTACAGGTGTGAGCCACTGGTGCCCAACTGCCACATTCTTTAAAAGACAGATTCTGCCGTTAGACGAAATGGAAATTCCTATTTCTTACAATTGCATGGGAACCTATAGTTGTCTCAAAATAAACTTTTAAATTTCATTTCAAAAGACACAAATATTCCCAGGGACCAATGGCTCATGCCTGTCATCCCAGCAACTCAGGAGGCTAAGATCTTAGGATCACAGTTCAAAGTCAGCCTGAGCAGGAAAGTCCAATTGACCACCAGAAAGCCAGAAATGGAGCTGTGGCTCAAATGGTAGACCACTAGCCTTTTAGTGAAAAAGCTAAGGGACAGTACCCAGGCCCTGAGTTCAAGCCCCAGGAAAAGGAAGGAAGGAAGGAAGGAAGGAAGGAAGGAAGGAAGGAAGGAAGGAAGGAAGGAAGGGGCCTGGGAAGGTGGCTCAGTGGCGCTTGCCTAGCATGCATGAAGCCCTGAGTTCAATTCCTCAGTACCACATACACAGACAAAGCCAGAAGTAGTACTGTGGCTCAAGTAGTAGAGTACTAGCCTTGAGCAAATGAAGGTTAGGAACAGCGCCCTGAGTTCAAGCTCCAAGACTGGCAAAAAAAAAAAAAAAAGAAAAGGAAAGAGAGATGGGGGTGGGGGGCAGATACAAATGTCTCAGTGCCTGATTGCAATAAAATTAACCAGCCATGGTGAGTATCAGAATTTTTTCTCCAGTTGCAATGCGGGGCCAAGCCGGAAGCTTCTTACCTAAGGCCCTATGCTGTTAGTTTCCGAGTTCAGAGAATTCTGCCCCATGATTAGCCGTGGTGGTTTTGTATTTCAGTAGATGAGTTCACAGAATCTGTTTAAACAGTACCCTACTATTTGACTACTTGTTTTCCATATACCACTATTATAAATAAATATCCTTCAAGATGAATGTTTGGACACATCTATCATTCTATCTTTTATTAGAGCATGAATACAGTTGAGGTTTTTCAATCCATCTTGCCAAACTGGCACCCAGAAATGTTGAGCAATCTTGCCAGCTCCCTGTGCTATTGTTTCTCCAGAACACAGCCATGGGACCTCACATCAATCCTCAAGCCCTGGGCTTGCCAGGGCTTGGTGGCTTACGCCCGGCATCACGAGGAACAAGGTTTCATCCATCCAGGTCAAAATGTAAGAGCTTACCTAAAAGAAAAAGAAATAATAATAACCACAGCAACCAGGCATTGGGGGCCGACACCTGTCATCCTAGTTACTCAGGAGGCTGGCATCTGAGAATCATGGTTCAAAGCCAGCCTGGGCAGCCTGTGAAATTCTTATTTGCAATACCAAAAAGCTGGAAGTGGAGCTGTGTGGCTCAAGCGGTAGAGAGCTAGCCTTGAATGAAAAAGCTAAAGGAGAGTGTTCAGATCATGAGTTCAAGCCCCTGGACTGGCACAAGAAGAAGAAGAAGGAGAAGGAGGAGGAAGAGGAGGAGGAGGAGTTGGACAAAGAGGAAGAGAAGGAGGAGGAGAAGGAGGAAGAAGAGGAGGAGGAGGAAGGAAGGGAGGAAGGGAAGGATGGAAGGAAGGAAGCAATAGAGAGAGAAAGGAAAGAAGGAAGGAAGAAAGGAAGGAAGGAAGGAAGGAAGAGAAAGGAAAGAAGAAAGAAAGAAAGAGAGAAAGGAAGAATGGAAGAAAGAGAAAGGAAGGAAGGAAGAGAGAGCGAAAGCAAAAGGAAGGAAGAGAAAGGAAGAAAGAAAGGATGAAATGGAAAGAAGGAAGGAAGAGAGGGAGGGAAGGAGGGAAGAAGGAGGGAAGAAAGCATCTTATGAAGAAGAAAGATTATTCTTCACAAGGCTGCACAAACGTGGTGGGTGTAGTTTATCTGAATGTATGAAAATAGCACAGCGAAACCTGGGGAACTGTTTGGAGAAAGGGCAGTGGGAGTCGAGAGTGATTGAGGAGGAGGAGGTTGATCAGGACACATGGTGTGCATGGGTAGAAATGTCGCAATGAAACTCTCATGATATGCTCTAAGATACGCTAATCACCCAACCCAACCCAAACAAAACAAATGTCAGTGTAAGGAGAAGATAGTCCCCAAACAGACACAGGAGACTGAAGAATTGATGATGTGATAAAGCTGGCACTGAGAAGCAGAGGAAGCTAGAAGTTGGGCTCACACCTATAACTAGCTACTTGGGAGGCTGAGAAAATGGAAGGATCTTGGTTTGAGGCTAGCTCAGGCAGAGAAGTGCTTGAATTCTCTTCCAACACATAGCTGGATGCAGTGGATGACAGATGCCTGTCATCTCAAGCTACTGGAGAGGCTGAGAGCAGGAGGATGAAGATATATAGCCAGCCTGGGTAGAAAAGTCCATAAGACTCCATGCATACAGAAAGAAGCTGGGCATGGTGATGCACACCTGTCATTCCAGTAATGGGAGCCTAAACGCAGTTGGATTCCAGATCAGGTGCCTGATCAGGTGACAATCAAGACTCAACCCTAAAAAGAACCAGTGAAATCAAGGCTGGAGGCATGGGTCAGTGATATCAAGCCAGTTTGCAAGCATGAGTTCTTGAGTTCAAACCCCAGTACTGATTAAATAAATAAATGTAACATATTTCATTTCACATTTCATGTTGGAAATTTTATTTGTGTGTGAGTCCACGTGAGCACTCGCCAGTACGGGGGCTTGAACTCAGGGACTGGGTGCTGACCTTGAGCTATTTTTGTTGTTGTTGTTCATTGCTGGTGCTCTACCATTTGAGCCACAGCTCCACTTCCAACTTTTTAGTGCTTCATTGGAGAAGAGAGTCTCCTGGACTTTCCTGCCCAGGCTGGCTTTGAACCATGATCCTTCAGATCTCAGCCTCCTGAGCTGCTAGGATTATAAGCATGAGCCACTGGTGCCTGGCTGGAATTTTCAATTTCAATACCCAATATTAGCACAGTTTCAGTGACGCAAACTAATAGAAGTAGCTAATATTTTCTGAAGACTAACGATCAGCCAGGACATCTCATATACACCTGGTAAGAATAGAAATTGTTTAAAAACCAAAGACGCAACTACTATGTTATGTTCCTGGGCCCATGTCATGAGGAATGTAAGTCAGCATACAGTAGAACTGCTACTCATGGTCACAATAGCACGCTTCTCAATAGCCAGGCAATGGAAACAGTACAGGTGCCCATCAACAGATGACTAGCTAGAGAAAGTATGATGCATATGCACAATGGAGTATCACTGAGCCACGAAGAAGAATGAAATCATGTCACTTGCAAGAAAAGAGAAAGGACTGGAAATAATCACACGAAGGAAAATTATCCAGGCGTAGACACATACGTTTTCCCTCAAATGCAGAATCTAAAACTACAAAGAAAGGACAGAGAGAGAGAGAGAAGGAAAGAAAGTGAGAGGAAGAAAAGAGGAGGGGAGAGAGGGAAGAAGGAGAAAGGGAAGGAAGAAAACAGCATGATGGGAGCAGTTGGAGGGGTGGGGGCAAAAGGAGAGGGTGATGGAAGATGGATGTGAAGAGTGGATTAGATGAGATTATGAAAATACGGTAATGATAACTAGGCACTAATGGTTCTCAGCTGTAGTCTTGGCTACTTGGAATCACAGTTCAAAGCCAGCTTGAGCAGGAAAGTCCATGAGATTCTTTTTTGGGGCGGGGGTCGGGTCGTGGGGCCTGAGCTCTGGGCCTGGGTGCTGTCCCTCAGCTCTTCAGCTCAAGGCTAGCACTCTACCACTTGAGCCACAGCGCCACTTCTGACTTTTTTCTTTTTGCTTATGTGGTGCTGAGGAATTGAACCCAGGGCCTCAGGCATACAAGGCAAGCGCTCTACCACTGAGCCACCTTCCCAGCCCCATCCATGAGATTCTTATCTCCAATTAATCAAGGGAAAAAATGCTATAAGTGGAGCTGTGACTCAAGTGGTAGAGCACTAGCCTTGAGGACTAAAGCTCAGGGACAGCTCCCAGGCCCAGAGTTCAAGCCCCAGGACTGACAAAAAAAAAAAAAAAAAAGAGTGGAATAGGTCAGTTAAAAAAGGTAATAAAAGGGTGAATCTGATCACAGTACACTATAAGCATGTGTAATTGTACACCATGTACAATTAATATACACTAATAAAAGCACATATATTGTTATCATGTTTAGAAAGTCTTTTGGAACAAATTATCAATATTCTTATTTTTTTTTCACAATTTTTGACCCATCAGCTCTGTTTGAGGAATTACAGAAATTCCTAACTTTTAGGAATTATATTCTAATTATGATTATAGCTATAGTTTAGCAAACTTGTTCTAGAAATGGTAGGTAGTTGTTTTTTGAGGGGGAAAATGTTAGCAATAAATGTTATCTAAGTACTTTATCAGATATGTGATTGTGGTTCCAGCAGGAATGCCTCCCTCCCCCATGCACACACAGGTAGGGACTGAGCACATGACTCCTAGCCTGTAGGCTTGGAGGAAATGACAGAATCTCAGGGGCTCTGACCTAAGCAACGGATTTAAATCATAATGAACTGTTGACATGTTGGCATTAGTGGTAGTGATGAAAAGTGTGGGCTGGCCAGGCACCCGTGGCTCACGCCCATAACACTAGCTATTCAGGAGGCTGAGATCTGAGGATTGTGGTTCAAAGACCACCTGGGCAGAAAAGTCTGTGAGACTCTTATCGCCAATAAACCACTAGAAAACTGGAAGTGGCGCTGTGACTCAAAGTGGTAGAGCACTAGTCTTGAACAGCAAAGCTCAGGGACAGTGCCCAGGCCCTAAGTTCAAGCCCTATGACCGACATACACATACACACAAAAGACAAAATAATAGGGGCTGGGAAGGTGGCTCAATGGTAGAGCGCTTGCCTTGCATGCTCGAGGCCCTGGGTTCGATTCCTCAGCACCATATAAGCAAAAAGAAAAAAGCCGGAAGTGGCGCTGTGGCTCAAGTGGTAGAGCGCTAGCCTTGAGCTGAAGAGCTGAGGGACAGCGCCCAGGCCCAGAGTTCAGGCCCCACGACCGGACCGAAAAAGAAAAAAAGACAAAATAATAAAATAAATGTGAGCTGAGGTTACTGGGGAAAGAAGGTCTCTGTAGGTGTGTCTCTGGGGGAGTCCTGCCCTGGCCACTTCCAGATCTGCTCTGCTTCCTGTCTGCCATGAGGAGAAGAAGTTTCTCTACCAACACAGAGTCTTGGGTCTCCCTTAAGAACAGTCTCCTTCCAATAGCTCAGCCCTTGGGCTGGGGATGGCCTAGCATCCCTAGCAAATGATAGTCCCTAAGTTCAAACCCTAGTAAGTCCCCCCAAAAAAGAAAGGAAAAGAAGAGGTCCAGTAATTCAGCTCCATATTTCCTGGCCCTAAGACTTTAGGGCTTTGTTATTGAGCTAGGAGCTTTAGAGGGCCTAGGGTTTCCCTCCTGTGTTCATTAGTCACACTAACTTGTGGCAGGGATGGATCTAGGCTTCCGGATCTCTAGACCGCCATGTTGGAGCACTGGGCCAGACAAGCCACAGTCGTGTGGATCTGCCCTCCCTGCTGCTTCAGGGAGCTTCTAGGGGAGAGATTTGTCATTCATAGGCTACAGACAAGGAAGAAGCTGGGGCAGAGGGTGCAGAAGGAATCTGAGCAGAGTCCCACAGAGGCTGGGAGTGGATAGTCATGGCAATTGCTCGGCTGGAGCCTGGCTTTCCCCGTGGCAGGGGCCCATGACGCCTGTCCTCATCTTCCGCCTGCAGTAAATACCCGATGAAGGTTGTGGACTTGTTCCCTGTGAACGTCTCCTCTGCCCTGCTTCCACAAACACCTGTCCCAAGAAAGGTGTGTGCGCTTTCTAGAACAGAGTTTTCTAATGTTCTTGGCTTTTTCTTCCTCTTTTACTCCCCTTCTTCCAACAGTTCCCTCCCAGGTCATCTTAAAAAAAAAAAAGTAGAAAACTTAAGTGTGTGATCTATGATTGCCTTCATTCCCAGAGAATCCTAATCTCTCCAAAACTCCCATACATACCCTGCCTCTCTCTCTCTCTTTTTCACACACACACACACACACACACACACACACACACACACACACACACACACACACACAGAATATACACTTACAAGTTGTTTTTGGTAATCTTGTCTTTTGCGGGGACAGGACTGGACTTTGAACTCAGTTTAATAGTCTGGTCCTCTACCACCTGAGACACACTTCCAGTCCAGCATTTTTGATGGTCTAACTGGGGATGGAATCTCAGGGATTTTTCTTCCTAGGTTCCCTCTGAACCATGATTCTTCAGATCTCAGACTGCTGAGCAGCTAAGATTAGGGATGTGAGCCACCTGCACCCAGCTAACTCTTTCTTAATTTATTTTTTATTTTTTGGTACCAGTCCTGGGGCTTGAACTCAGGGCCTGGGCAATGTTTCTGAGCTCTTTTGCTCAAGGCTAGTGCTCTATCATGAATCACAGCTCCATGTCCAGGGTTTTTTTTTTGGTATTTAATTGGAGATAAGAGTCTCACGGACTTTCCCATCCAAGCCAGCTAGAAAATGCAATCCTCAGATCTCAGCCTCCTGAGTCGCTGGGATTATAGGCATAAGCCATCGGCATCTAGCTTTAATTATATTTTTATTCTCTTTCCATAGTTGTACAGAGGACACACATGTCTTTCTCCCCTTCCAGTGGGCATGTCAGCCCCAGGGGCTCCAAGTTCCACAGCTACTTTCCCCTGACCCTCCTGGTTATTGTGAACTCACATAGGTAATCCATAATAAGCCCCCTTCTGTGATCCTTAGTTCCCTCTCATTGTGAAATCCTCTGTGCCTGGTAAGGAAACATTCCCAGACTCTAGGAATTCTGCCAGGGCAATCACTGGGGAAGGATCGTTATTCAGCCTCCTCCCAACACAAATCAGAAAAAGAAAAGTCTTCTACCCATCCAATCCCCCCTCCCCTGATCCCCCTGTTTCTACTGTATTCTCTTCTTTAAAAACAAAAACACAACAACAAACTGCTAGAGACCACGGCTCATGCCTGTAATTCTATCCACTCAAGAGGCTGAGATCTGAGGATCACAGCTCGAAGCCAACCCAGGCAAGAAAGTTTAAGAGGCTCTTATCTCTACCATAAAAAAACAAAAAGCCAGAAGTGGTGCTGTGGCATTGTGGTAGAGAGCTAGCCTTGAGGGGAAAAAAAAAGCTCAGGGACAGCACCCAGATCCTCGCGCGCACGCGCATACACACACACACACACGCACACACACACACACACAAAATGGAGGCCTGGCGAGGAGGCTCAGCCCAGTGGGTGGAGATGCAACATCCAAATGGGAGACAGCAGCAGACACGAGCAAACCAAGCAGCGTCAGGGATTATAACAGGTGTGTCGAGGCCCAGGCCCAAGAGCCCCAATCATGTTAGGAATGTCAGGAGGTTAGATCAGCTGTGGAACTGGTTGGTCAGCAGGACCTGGGTACAGGTAGGAGAGGGCTGGTAAGAGGTAGGAGGAATTCTGTCCTGGGCAGGCTCCCAAAGCAGGCACTCAGAAACAGAGTTCACTGACCACAGACACAATTCCACAAATATTGACTTAGTGGCTGCTCCAGACCAGGTGTGAGCTGAGTACTGGCTTCCACCTACGGCAGGACAGGCCTGGCTGGGTCCTCCCACGACCACAGAGTCGGGTGCAGAGATAGACAGAGAGGCTGCGGCCCTGGGCCACCGAGAGCTGTGGGATGGGGGCGGAAAGGTTCCTTGTGAGAATCAGGTTGGGGGTGGGGAGAGTGATTACTCCAGACCCATCAATCAAGATAAGCCAACTGCTCTGACATGCGAGTCTCATGACTTAATGCGGTTATTCACATATGTTAAGAGAGAGGGAGGGAGGGAGGGAGGGAGAGAACACAGTTGGCTCACACCTATAATCCTAGCTATTCAGGTAGCTGAGATCTGAGGATTAAGGTTCAAAGCCAGCCTGAGTAGGAAAGTCTGAGAGACTCTTTCCTCCAATTTACCAGCAAAAAGCTGGAAGTGGAGCTATGGCTCAAATGGTAAAGCACCAGCCTTGAATGAAAAGCTAAGGGATAGTGCCTGGGCCTACTAACCAAAAAAAGGAAGGAAGGGAGGGAGGGAGGGAGGGAGGAAGGAAAGAAGAAAGGAAGGAAGGAAGGAACGAACGAACAAAGGAACGAAGGAGGGAGGGAGGGAGGAGGGAGGTAGAGAGGGAGGGAAGAAAGGAAGGAAAGGAGAAAGAAAGAAAGAACAAAAAGAAAGAAAGAAAGAAAGAAAGAAAGAAAGAAAGAAAGAAAGAAAGAAAGAAAGAAAGAAAAAGAAAGAAAGAAAGAAAATAAAGTGGGGAAGGAAGGAAGGAAGGAGGAAGGAAGAAAGGAAAGAAAGAAAGAAAGAAAGAAAGAAAGAAAGAAAGAAAGAAAGAAAGAAAGAAAGAAAGAAAGAAAGACAGAAAGAAAGAAAGAAAAAGAGAGAAAAGAAAACAGGGAAGGAAGGAAAGTAGGAAGGAAGGAAGGAAGGAAGGAAGGAAGGAAGGAAGGAAGGAAGGAAGGAAGGAAGGAAGGAAAGTTCAGCTGGGTGACACCGATGGCTCACACCTGTAATCCCAGCTACTCAGGAGGCTGAAATCTTAAAATCACAGTTCAAAGCCAGCCCAGGCAGAAAAGTCCATGAGATTCATGTGTCCAATTAATCAGAAGTGGAGCTATGGCTCAAGTAGTGGAGCATCAGCCTTGAATGAAAAAGCTAAGAGGTAGCATCAACTCCCTGAGTGCAAGCACAAAAATAAATAAAATAAATAAATAGATTAGTTCAATTTTTAAAAGCCCTGGTGGTTGGGGGATGCAGTGACCTTCATGTTGGACATTTAGAGACTGATACTCCGAGATCAATTGTGCGTGCGTGTGTGTGTGTGTGTGTGTGTGTGTGTGTGTGTGTGTGTGTGTGTGTGTGTCCTGGAGAAAAGAGGAGCCTTCAGACTGAACTGTAGTTGTGAGGATAGAAGAACTCTCCCAGAGAAGAAGGAGGCAGAGAAGAGTAGAGGAATTGGAGGCCAACATGGAGGTGAGGGCAGGAGGTGAACTCACACACACACATCTGGCACAGAGTGGATCCCTGCACAAAGGCAAAAGCAAAGCATGAGGGTGTGACAGGAAAGGGAAGAGCAGACAGAATTTCACAGAAGCTGTGTCTTAATCCATGTGATGTTGTGATAACAAAATGCCTGAGACTGGGTGATTGATGGGGAACAAAGGCAGATTTGGCGCACAGACCTGGACTGGGCTGGACTGGGACAGCTCGGGGCCTGGATCTGGGCCTCCCGACGGGGTGGAGGGCGAGACCCGAGGAGACAGCTCAGGTCACTGCCTCTTCTCATAAAGCCACTGCTGGGAGCTGGGGCCACCCCTGCCCTCACCGAACCCAGCCACCCAGCAGAGCAGCAAGCAGAGCAAGTGCAGCACCAGGAGGGGGCAGGGAGAAAGGCTAGAGAGGCGCAGACAAGATCCACAGCGGAAAGCCATGCATATATACTATATTACATATACATGTGTAATACAGTCTACACAGCATATACTATATACAATATAATATATACTAGAAAACCTAACAGCTACTGAACCCAATATCTACTATATGTAATGTCTAATACATAATATATATCATGTAATATATTAATGCACTATTTTATAATATATCTTTTATATGTGATATACAATAAATTTTATATTACATATATTGATCACCTATATATGTTATGTTGTATAATATGGAATGGTATATATTATATTTTATATAATAGTATATGTTATACTATATAGAATATAGCATATATGTAATATATTCTATATAGTGCATATCATATGTATATGTTATATACATATATGTATATATTATGTGTCTTATGTACAATATTATATATTATGCTATATGTAATATAGTATATTAGATGATATAGAATAATATAGTTATATTATATAATATATAATACATTATATTACATTATATATAACATAATGTATATTATACATTG
>NW_027206202.1:4967275-5252275 GCF_024711535.1 Dipodomys merriami | reverse complement strand
AGCTGAAGAGCTGAGGGACAGCGCTCAGGCCCAGAGTTCAGGCCCCACGACCGGACCCAAAAAAAAAAAAAAATTAATGTGAAAACAAAAGGAAGAAATAGCCTAAAAGCCAGTGGGTCACACTTATAGTCCTAGCTACTCAGAAGGCTGAGATCTGGAGGATTACAATTTGAGGCCAGGCCAGGCAGAAAAATCCATGAGACCCCCCATCTCCAAAATAGCCAGCCAAAACAGCCAGGCTGGAGACATGGCTCAAGTGGTAGAGTGCCAGCTGTGAACAAGAAAAAACTGAGTGAGCATGAGGCCCTGTAATCAAACCCCAGTACCAGAAGACAGACAGACAGACAGCATTTATTCAGATGAGTTCTTGACCCTTCAAATCTGTGTCTTTATCTCTAACATGGAACAAAACCAAGAAACAAAAATTAGATACTTCCACATAAGATGGCCTAGAGAATAATGGAAGTAGTCATAATGGGGGAGCCATCCTCAGGGAGTCTTGGGGCGGTGGGGAAGAGGGGTATGCGTAACCCCCAAGGTGTCGGCAGGTGAGCCCTGGTGGGGGGAAGGGAGCCTGCGACAGAAAAGCCAGGGACCCACCATGCATCAGCCAGCCATGAGAGACAAGCATCTCCCAGCCAAGAACTGGGGCCTCCAGGCCTGCAGGTGGCGCTGCAGCCCCAGGCCCTCCATCATTCACCCAGGTACAGGCACAGTTCCATGGTGGGTTTGAGCCCAGCCTCACCACTTGCACTGGTCAGTTTGTCTTCTTGTCTCAGGGCTACACATTGTAGTCTCTCAAGATTCTCAAAGTAGACATTTGTCCCTTCCCTTAACAAATCACTCCCCACACAGGAATCCCAGGGATTGCAGGGCCTGGCCCTGGAGGAAGTGGAGGATGGGTGAGATCCGCACCTTCAAGACCAGACTTGATTTCTCTTGCACAAAGGGACCCTCGCCCTGCCTGTGTAGCTAGCACTGTGCAACGGAGGCGAGGTGGCAGGGCAGGGGGTGGAGGGGAACACTTTAACATCCAACACCCTAGCTAGAATGAGGCTTGGCCCACCATGAGCCTCCTTTCCTGTTCTCAATTGTCTGTAAGGGCTGGGAATGTGGCTTAGTGGTAGAGTGCTTGTCTAGCATGCATGAAGCCCTGGGTTCGATTCCTCAGTACCACAAAAAAAAAAGCTGGAAATGGAGCTGTGGCTCAAGTGGTAGAGCACTAGCCTTGAGCAAAAGAAGCTCAGGGACAGTGCCCAGGCCCTGAGTTCAAGTCCCAGAACTGGCAAAAAAAAAAAAAAAAAAGAATTGAAACTTTTAGCTGGGTACCAATGGCTCACACCTGTCATCCTAGCTACTCAGGAGGCTGAGATCTGAGGATCACAGTTCAAAGCCAGCCTGAGCAGGAAAGTCCTGAGACTTTTATCTCCAATGAACCACAAGAAAACAGGAAGTGGAGCTGTGGCTCAGAGTGGTAGAGTGCTTAGCCTTGAGCTCAAGGACAGTGCCCAGGCCCTGAGTTCAAGCTCCACGACCGACAAAAAATTAAGTAATTTTTTTTTAAAAAAACGATGTTGTTGCCGGGTATCAGTGGCTCATGCCTGTAATCCTAGCTACTCAGGAGGCTGAGATCTGAGGATCACGGTTCAAAGCCAGCCCAGGCAGCGAAGTCCATGAGACTCTTATCTCCAATAAACCACCAGAAAACCAGAAGTGGCGCTGAGGCTCAAGTGGTAGAGCACTAGCCTTGAGCTGAAGAGCTTAGGGACAACGCCTAGGCCCAGAGTTCAAGCCCCATGACTGACAAAAACTCAATTAAAAAAAATTTAAAGATGCTGTTGAGGAAAAGGAGAGAAAGGGTGAAATTGACCCACATGCATGCTATTTATTAACTGAGCTAAAAAAAAAATCAAAATGGTATTTGTCTTTTTCACACAGTTACAGTTTGCATGGAAAATTAAGAAAGGATAATTGTTACCTTAGCGTGTTTTCCGTGACTATAACACAGTACCACAGATGTGGTACATTACGAAGAAAAGAGGCCTTATTCCAGCTCCCATTCAGGGCTGAGATCAAAGGTCCACATTGGGTCCCAGCCTTCTCGATGGTGGGGTCCCAAGGTGACTTGAGGGCGTCACATATTGAGTCAGAGGAAGTGTGTGTGTGTGTGTGTGTGTGTGTGTGTGTGTGTGTGTGTGTGTGTGTGTGTGTGTGTGTGTGTTCAGGCCGCTCTCCTTACAAAAGCCACCCAATCTCAATAGTGGGGCCCCGCCCTGGTGACTTTATCTGATGCCGATCACCTGCCCAGGCCCCACCTGCCAGCGCTGCAGACGGATTAGCAGGGTGGGACAGCACCCTAGTAAAGCTACAATAGGGATTAAACTCCAAGAGGGGACAAATGGTACTCAACTCGCCTCTGTGAGTCAAGATCTATAAACTTGGGGCAACTTCATTGACAGCATATTGCCACAGACTGGGTACAGTAGCACCTCTTTTTTTTTTTTTTTTGGTGGGTCATGGGACTTGAACTCAGGTCCTGGATGCTGTGCGTGAGCTTTTTTGCTCAAGGCTAGCGCTCTACCCCTTGGAGCCACAGCGCCACTTCCGGTTTTCTGGTGGTTTATTAGAGATAAGAATCTCACAGACTTTCCTGCTCTGGCTGGCTTTGAACCGCAATCCTTAGATCTCAGCTTCCTGAGTGGCTAGGATTAGAGGCGTGAGCCACCACCTCAAGACCAGTAGCACCTTTCATTAAGCAGGGAGTTCAAGACATTTTTTACAAAGATGCTAAACAGCACTCTTATTGGGTGTTTGATTTTGGTCATAAAAGTATTTTTCATGAGCCAGACGCTGGTGGCTCATGCCTGTAATCCTAGCTGGTCCTGGGGCTTGAACTCAGGACTGGACATTGTCCTTGAGCTTTCTGGCTTTTTGTTTTGTTTTGTTTTTGCCAGTTCTGGGGCTTGAACACAGGGCCTAGGCACTGTCCCTAAGCTTCTTTTGCTCAAGGCTAGCGCTCTACTACTTGAGCCACAGCGCCACTTCTGGCCTTTTCTGTTTATGTGATACTGAGGAATTGAACCCAGGGCTTCATGCATGCTAGGCAAGCACTCTACCACTAAGCCATATTCCCAGCCCTCTTTGAGCTCAAGGCTAATGCTCTGTACTTGACACAGCTCCACTTCCAAGAAAAATACTTTTTTTTTTTGTCAGTCGTGGGGCTTGAACTCTGGACCTGGGCGCTGTCCCTCAGCTCTTCAGCTCAATAAATAAATTGTAATAAAATAAAACATTTTTCTTATCTTCACATATATGGGTTTATTATTATTTATTCAGAAGTACTGTTAAATGATCCAAGTTAACCTTTTTTTAAAAGGCAGAATCTCATAGTTTAGGTAGGCTTTGAACTTCCTATGTATTCCTCCAAACTGGCCTCCACCTCTCCATCCTCCTACCTCAGCCTCCTGAGTGCTGGGATTGCAGGTGTGAACCACCACCCTCAGCTGTGTGTTAATATCTTATATTGAAAATTAGCAGTAAATAGAGCTGTAACTATAACCCACCCACCAACAAAATCTCTCTGTGGTCTTCCCTAATTGCTTTTTGTTTTCTTTTGTTGCTGTTTCAGGATTTGAACTCAAGGCTTGTAACTCTTGCTCTGCTCATGCTCTACTATAGCCACACCTCACATATGGTTTTTTTCTTCTTATTTTAGAGATGGAGTGTGTGTGTGTGTGTGTGTGTGTGTGTGTGTGTGTGTGTGTGTGTGTGTGTGTGTGTGTGTGTGTGTGTTGGTCCTTAGGGCCTGGGTGCTGTCTTTGAGCTTTTCAGCTCAAGTGCTCTACCATTTCAGCCATAGCTCCACTTCTGGCTTTTTTTTTTTTTTTTTTTTTTTTTTTTTGGTAGTTAATTGGAGATCAGAGTCTCATGGACTTTCCTGACTGTGCTGGCTTTGAACTGCCATCCTCAGATTTTGGCCTCCTGAGGAGCTGCAACGTATAGGTGTGAGCCACCTGTTCCTGTCTGTAAGATGGAACTTGGAGGACTTTTCTCCTCAAGCTGGCTTTGAATCATGATCCTCCATAACTTATGTTCCCGAGTAGCTAGGATTCCGGGCATGGGCCTGGCTATTTTGTGATGTTTTTTAAAGCCTTATCCTTAAATTCTTTGGTGGTGCTGAGGTTTGAACTCACGTTCTCACTCAGTCTTCTACAAAGCACAAAAGATTCCTGAGATCAAACACTTCAGAGAATTGCTGTGTTAGGACCACACATGGAGAAATCTCCATGGAGTGTTTAGGACCACTGGAAAGAAAGCAGGAGAGCCTGATGCTGATGGCTCATACCTGTACTCCTAGCAACCCAGGAGGCTGAGATCTGAGGACTGTGGTTCAAAGCCAGCCTGGCGAAGGAAAGTCTGTGAGGCTCTTCTCTCCAATTAACCATTCAAAGAGCCAGAAGTGGAGTTGTGGCTCCAGTGGTAAGATGCTGGACTTGAGCAAAAGTGCCCAGGGACAGCACGCAGGCCCTAAGTTCAAGCACCCAGAATGGCCCAGGTACACACACACACACACACATACACACACACACATACACACACACACACACACAAATGGAAAACATGGGGTGGGGAGGAAGCAGGAGAAATCCTAGTTGTGAGCTTGGAGTGCTAGGGAGCATGGGGAGAAGGAAAGGGAAGCCGCTGGGTGGGGGGTACACCCCACAGCCTGAGGACTGAAGGGTGTTCAGTCTGACTCTGGCCGCCTCTCGATGACCAGGGCCTGCGCAGCTCCCCTTGACAGCAGACCCAGTGGTGATCCCTGAAACTCACCCATCCACCGCGGGGGGCCCTGCCATCCAGCCTCCAGGGTGGCTCCACTCCTGCTCTGAACTGGTCAGCGCCCAGCCTGCGTGCCAGGGGCCCGCGCTCCTGCTGCAGGAGCTGTGGGGCTGGGGGGGGAAAGGGGGGGGCTGGGCCGGGGGGGCTGAGCGGGGGGGGGGGGGACTGGGCCAGGGGCTGGGTCGGGGGCTGGGCCGGGGGGGGGGGGCTGGGCCAGGGTCTGGGCTGGGGGGCTGGGCCGGGGAAGGGGCTGGGCCGGGGGGGGGGCTGGGCCGGGGGCTGGGCTGGGGGGCTGGGCTGGGGGGCTGGGCCGGGGGCTGGGCTGGGGGGCTGGGCCGGGGGGCTGGGCTGGGGGGCTGGGCCGGGGGCTGGGCTGGGGGGCTGGGCTGGGGGGCTGGGCCGGGGGGAGGGGACTGGGCCAGGGGCTGGGCTGGGGGGCTGGGCCGGGGGAGGGCTGGGCGGGGGGGGGGGCTGGACCGGGGGCTGGGCTGGGGGGCTGGGCCGGGGGGAGGGCTGGGCCGGGGGCTGGGCTGGGGGGCTGGGCCGGGGGGGGGGCTGGGCGGGGGGCTGGGCCGGGGGGTTAGGCCGGGGGCTGGGCCGGGGTGTTAGGGAGGCCCGCAGAGCTGCATGGGAGCCTGGGGACACGCGTGGGAAGGGGGGGATGGGGGGTGCAGGGACACGTGTGAGATCTGCCTGCCCGCAGCTGCCTCCGAGGGGGACATTTTGGGGTGCACTTGTGAGTTCTGTGTGCTCCCAGTTGGGGGGGTCTCTGGGAAGTATCTTGGGGCCTTGTGCTCATGTTCTGTGTGTGTATTCGGGTCTGCGGGGACAGGTGTGTCTGTGCGGAGGCGCGGGCGAGCCAGTGGGCGGGGCGATCCGGGGGCAGGGCGAGCCAGTGGGCGGGGCGACCCAGTGGGCGGGGCTACCTGGGGCGGGGTCTTCTGGGGCGGGGCTATTCGGGGAGGAGCCGAGCCAGGGGAGAGTAGGCACGAGGCTATCCGAGGGCGGGGTTGTCTGGGGCGGGGCGAGGCGGGGGCGGGGGCGGGGGCGGGGCGAGCCGGGGGCGGGGCGAGCCGGGGGCGGGGCGAGCCGGGCGCGGAGCGCAGGCCCCGCCCCTTCCCGCCCGCCCTTCGCGTCCTCCTCAGAGTCGCCGCGCTCTGGCCGCCGCCGGCCGCGCCGCCGCCCGGAGCAGGTAGGAAGGCGCCCGGCCTCCGCAGGGTCGGCGCCGCGCTCGGCTGCCCCTGGGGATGGGGCTGGGAACCGCGGGGGGGAAACGGAGGCTCGGCCCGGGGTGGGGGCGGGCGGTGGGGGCTGGGAGCCGACCCCTCCCCTGCCGCCTGGGGCCACGGGGGAAACTGAGGCACGGGCGGACGCGGCCGGGCCTGACACGCCTGAGCCAGCACCGAGGGGAGAACAACCTGTTCTACTATGTATCTATGGAGAGACGGACAGGCCGGCCGGCCGCCGGGGAGCGGGCCTGGTGGCCCCCGCTGGATCCCGGTCCTGTGGAGGCTGCGGCCGCCAGGGCCTCGCCGAGACCCGGCTCAACGCGGCGGGGCCCGCGGGGCGCCCCGGGCCGCATCTGCTGAGCCCTGCCGCGCGAGCGTGTGCGTGAGCGTGTGTGCGTGAGCGTGTGTGCGCGTGTGCGTGAACTTTGTGTGTGTGAACTGTGTGTGAACTGTGTGTGTGAACTTGTGTGCGTGAGCGTGTGTGCGTGTGAGCGTGTGCGTGTGTGCGTGTGAGCGTGTGCGTGTGTGTGTGCGTGAGCGTGTGTGCGTGAACTTTGTGTGTGTGAACTTGTGTGTGTGAACTTTGTGTGTGTGTGAACTTGTGTGTGTGAACTTTGTGTGTGTGTGAACTTGTGTGTGTGAACTGTGTGTGTGAACTTGTGTGTGTGAACTTTGTGTGTGTGAACTTGTGTGTGTGAACTGTGTTTGTGAACTTGTGTGTGAACTTTGTGTGTGTGTGAACTTGTGTGTGTGAACTGTGTGTGTGAACTTGTGTGTGTGAACTTTGTGTGTGTGAACTTGTGTGTGTGAACTGTGTGTGTGAACTTTGTGTGTGTGAACTTTGTGTGTGTGTGAACTTGTGTGTGTGAACTTGTGTGTGTGAACTTGTGTGTGTGAACTTTGTGTGTGTGTGAACGTGTGTGTGAACTTTGTGTGTGTGAACTGTGTGTGTGAACTTGTGTGTGTGAACTTGTGTGTGAACTTTGTGTGTGTGTGAACTTGTGTGTGTGAACTTGTGTGTGTGTGAACTGTGTGTGTGAACTTGTGTGTGTGAACTGTGTGAACTTGTGTGTGTGTGAACTGTGTGTGAACTTGTGTGTGTAAACTGTGTGAACTTGTGTGTGTGTGAACTGTGTGTGTGAACTTGTGTGTGTGAACTGTGTGAACTTGTGTGTGTGTGAACTGTATGTGTGAACTTGTGTGTGTGAACTTGTGTGTGTGAACTTGTGTGTGTGAACTTTGTGTGTGTGAACTTGTGTGTGAACTTGTGTGTGTGAACTTGTATGTGTGTGAACTTGTGTGTGTGAACTTGTGTGTGTGTGAACTTGTGTGTGTGAACTTGTGTGTGTGAACTTGTGTGTGTGAGAACTGTGTGTGTGTGAACTTTGTGTGTGTGTGAACTTGTATGTGTGAACTGTGTGTGTGTGTGAACTGTGTGTGTGAACTTGTGTGTGTGCGTGCGTGTGTGTATGTGCATGCATGTGTGCGTGCATGTGCGCGTGCGTGTGTTGTTTTGGTGGTGCCCGTGCATCTCTGTCTTACCGCGTTCACTCGTAACCGGCTGAGCTCCGCGTCCGCAGTTCTGTGTCCTAAGCTCACTGCGTGGAATCCACATTTGGGAGTGAGGTCCCCACGGCGGCCCCTGTGTGTGTGCCTGTGTATACACGTGTGTTCACACCCGCGCCCCATGCACACGCCACCCTTGCAAGTGTGCACGCGCACCCCGAATGCCTCATTTTCTATCTGTGGTTAAAGAGGAGTCCGGCACCTCCGGTGCCTGCAGTTGCTATGAGGGCCAAACCCCGGGCAGAGACCCCGGCCAGGCACACTCCACAGGAAACAGAGCCCACAGAGGGCCAGGCAGGGGTGAGCAGCCCTAGTGGCCAGGAATGGGGACCGCAACCAACAAAAATTGCCTGGAACTCTCCATAAAGCCAGCCGGGGACACTGAGGCTCAGGGCCAGGTGGCGTGGCACACACCCCTAACTCCTAGCTCCACACAAGCCTGAGACCTAGAGAGTTCGAGGCCTGCTCAGGCAGAACAGTGCTTGAGACTCCAGCTCGAATGAAACAACGCAAAAACCTGGACTGGAGGCATTGTGTAAGCGGCAAAATGCCAGCTGGGAATAAGGAAGCCAAGAGAGCCGAAGGTCCCGAGTTCCAATTCCAGTATGGCCAAATGAAAAAGAAAAGATGAGAGACATGGGATTTTCATCTCACTGTCAGGTGCTAGGCAGGGTGCTCCCACGAAGCACAAGTGTTATCCTGCACCAGAGGATCCCCCCCACAGATGACCCCCTAAGCCAGAGCCCTGGGCCCTGCGTCAGACCAGGATGGGGGTTCTGATTGCCCATAACCAAGTCTGGTTCACAGTGGAGTCTAACTGTTGCCCTGGCACTTACAAAGAGCCTGCTGTGTGCCTGCCCAGCCTGAGGTACAGAAATGAAGTGGGCTTTAAAAAAACAAACAGATTTGTTGCCGGGTTGGGCACTGGTGGCTCACGCCTGTAATCCCAGCTACTCAAGAAACAGAGATCTGGAGGTTCAATATTTGAGGCCAACCTAGAGCCCCCTCAAAAAAGGTTCATGAGACCTCATCGCAAGTGAAAAAGAGAGGCGCATGGTGGTGCACTCCTGTCATCCCAGCGACTTGGAAAGTGTAAATAGGAGGATCACAGTCCAGGCTAATAACAAAAGCAAGAAGGGCTGGGGCACGGCTCAAGTGGTGAAGCACCTGCCTTGAAAGCATAAGGACCTGAATTCAATCCCTAGTCCAGCAAAAAAAAAAAAAAAGACATGGTTTATGAAATAAATGGTCCTTTTCCCTTTCAGTATTAACAAGAATATAATAATAACTATAATAATACTAGGCAGGTCTTTCATTATGACCCGGTCTGTATTTGGTGCTGGGCATAGAGCACAGAGCCTTGCACCCCTGGGAGCCCCGCCTCCAGCCCCTCAGCAGCCGCCTTGGGCTCAGAGACAGTTGTCGGCCTGGGTTTAAGCTCAGAGAGGTTAAGTAGTTTTCCCACAGTCACACAGAGCTGGCCAGCAGTGAGCTGGGGTTCAAAGCCCGGCCGTGGATGTGGTAGCCCAGCCCCTCCTCTGTTTCTGGAATCAGGAGTGGAAAGCTTTTACAATTCCAGATGTGTGTGTGTGTGCACGCGCGCGTGTGCGTGTGTGCCCTTGGGTGCTGGTGGTGGGGCTTGTGCTCAGGTCAGCTGTTTGTCCATGGGGAGTCGCGCTGGGTCACTGTGCGCCCAGTGCCCCATCCACACACACCCCCTCCAGCCTTCCCCCTCTGAGGCGGTGAAGTCTTGGCCTCCATGCCTTCCTGGAGGCCCAGCCTCCAAGGCTGGGCAGCTCAGACAGCCAGGGTTTGGGTGGGCCAGGCAGGGGGAGAGGAGGGGGGACCAGATAAGGGTGCACAGCCCGGGCTTGGTGCACAGAGACACAACCTCTGCGAACTTGCAGTCTGGACCACCACCGTGGTCTAGCTGTGTGACCTCAGGCTGCCCACCCGACCTCTCTGAACCTCGTGGGCTTGTCCATAAGATGAAGATGGGTCTGTGGCAGCGGCGGGGCACAGGGGAAGCATTGGGGCAGGTGGAGCCTGGCGCCCATCCTAAAAGCAAAACAAACACACACACACACTGGCCCGGGCTGGGCTGGGCGGGAACTGCCCGGGGCCCTGGCAGCAGGCAGTTCCCAGCACCCCTGCTTTTGAGAAGGAGGGGGTGGGGGTGGCCAGAGCTGGATGGGGTGCACGGCTGCTGGAGACACCCCTGGGGGACCCCGCTTGCTGCCCCCAGGTCGGAGATGGGGGCTCGACCTGGCCCAGGACTGGTGTTCCCAGGCACTCAGGGGGCTGAGAGCTGAGGATCCAAGTCTGAAGCCAGCCCAGGGTAGGAAAGTTCCTGGAGACTCTCAATGAACCAGCGAAAAGCCGGAAATAGGGCTGTGGCTTGAGTGGTAGAGCACCAGCTTTGAGTGAAAAAGCTTAGGGACAAAGTGCCCAGGCCCTGACCCCAGGAGAGGTGCAGAAACACGAGAAAAAGCCGAGAGCGTGAGGTCCTGAGTTTAAGCCCTTCTACTCACACTTACACACACACACACACACACACGCACACACGCACAGTATATGTCCAGCCATACTGAAATGCCTACTGGGTGCTGTCGGTTATGAACGCTGGCCCTGGCGACATCGAGGGACGGAGGGAGGAGGAGGGGAATGGGATGAAGGTCGTGGGGAGAAGTGTAGGTTTTATATTCTAAGTGACATAGGGCGCCATCACTAGCACCTCACAAGAAATCTGCAGGACCCCATTTGCCAGAAGTTCTGAAGTGAAGAAAAGAAAGAGGGAGAGGGAGGGAGGAAGGGAGGGAGAGAAGGAAGGAGAGAAGGAAGGAAGGAAGGAAGGAAGGAAGGAAGGAAGGAAGGAAGGAAGGAAGGAAGGAAGGAAGGGTGGATGGACAGGCATGGTGCTACACGCCTGTAATCCCAGCACTCTGGAGCATGGCAGCTGCCAGGCCAGCTGTGATGTGTGAGTATGGGTTGTGTAGATGAGAGTTTGGGCGCCAGGTCCTGTGTTGTGGTTGGAAACGAGAGAGGACCTGGAGAACTGAGCGTGAGCCACCCAGGGGCCGGGGGACACTTTGGGAAGAAAAAAGCAGGCTGGCAGGACGGAGGTGGCTGTGTGTGGCGCTGCGTGGCGGGTGCACTGGGCCCTGTGGTCCTCACTCCAGGCCTGGGAGCCTCAGGCCTCCCCCCCCTTCCACTCCCCCCCCACCCCTTTACTGGCTTTTCTCTGCTCTCTTCCTTTCTCTCTGTGTTTCTTCTTTTTTCTTTTTTTCTGAGTTCTGGGCTTGAACTCAGAGCCTGGGCGCTGTCCGGAGTCCCAGCTCCACTTCTGGCTTTTTTTTCCTAGTCATCAGAGATAAGAGTCTTACCAAATTTCCTGCCTGGGCTGGTTTTTGAACCTCAGTCCTCAGATCTCAGCCTCCTGAGTAGCCGGGATTACAGGCGTGCACAGCAGCACCGGCTTGCTCTGTCATTTCTGTCTTTGCAGTCAGCTCTAGCCGGGCTGGGGCCTCCCATGCTGAGCCTGGAAGCCTGAGTCCAGGGTCAAGGAACCAGCCAGTTCCTCTGCCTGAAGACAGCCACACCGCCCTCCTGGCCTTCTCTAACAGGCGCCTCCTGGGGTCCCTTTGTATACCTCAGGGGGGTTTTGTTCTGGGGCTTTTTGTTTTGGTAGGTCGTGGGACTTGAACTCTGGGCCTGGGCGCTGTCCCTCAGCTCTTCAGCTCAAGGCTAGCGCTCTACCACTTGAGCCACAACTCTGCTTCCAGTTTTCTGGTGGATCATTGGAGATACGAGTCTCCCAGACTTTCCTGCCCAGCCTAGCTTTGAACTGCGATCTTCAGCTCTCAGCCTCCTGAGTAGCTAGGATGACAGGCGTGAGCCACCAGCGCCCAGCTCTTTTTCTTAATAGTGAAGCCTTGAACAAAAGCTCAGGGACAGTGCCCAGGCTCTGAGCTCAAGCCCCGTGACTAAGAAAAAAGAAAAGAAAACTGAGTTTCCATGAGCATGATTGGTTTGTCTGATGTGGATGTGAATAGCAAAGGCTTGTCCTTTGCTTTCAGCTACCTATAGCCGAACACTGCGAATTAACTGGAAGGAGAGGATGGGGCGGGGGGGGGGGGGGGGTGGAGGGGAAGAAAAACAGGGAGAAGAGGAAGAAGATAGCTGTAGAAATGGAGGCAAGAGGGGTGAATAAGGAGACACAGATGTTGAGTCTGGAAAATTAATATATGCCAATATATACAATAAAAGGTGAGCTTTTTTTTTTAAGTTTTCCATTCACAATTGGCCCATGGATGAAAAGTGTGTAAAACATGTGTGTGTGTGTGTGTGTGTGTGTGTGTGTGTGTGTGTGTGTGCACATGCTGGTACTAGGGCTTGAACTCAGGACCTGGGCACTGTCCTTTAGCTTTGTTGATCAAAGCTGGCGCTCTACCACTTGAGCCACTATGTCTACCACATAGTAGGTCCTCAAGGCATATAGTAGGTCCTCAGGGAACATAGTAGGTTTTAGGAACCCATAGTAGGTATTTGGGGCACATAGTAGGTCCTCAAGACCACATAGTAGGTATTTAGGGCACATAGTAGGTCCTCAAGGTACATAGTAGGTATCTGGGACACAAAGTAGGTCCTGGGGGCACATAGTGGGTATTTGGGGGCAATTAGTAGAGTACATAGTAGGTCCTCAGGGCACAGAAGTATTTGGGAACATAGTAGGTCCTTGGTGCACATAGTAGGTCTTTCAGGCACAAAGTGGGTCCTTAGGGCACAGTAAGTTTGGGAGGCACATAGTAGATATTTTTGGGGGGGTCAGTCGTGGGGCCTGAACTCTGGGCCTGGGCACTGTCCCTCAGCTCTTCAGCTCAAGGCTAGCGCTCTACCACTTGAGCCACAGTGCCACTTCTGGCTTTTTGCTTATGTGGTGCTGAGGAATTGAACCCAGGGCCTCATGCATGCAAGGCAAGCGCTCTACCACTGAGCCACCTTTCCAGCCCCTTTGGGGCAATTAGTAGGTTTGGGGGGCACATAGTAGGTCCTCAGGGCACATAGTAGGTCTTTGGGGACACATAGTAGGTCCTTGGGGGTACATAGTAGGTCCTTGGGGGGCACATAGTAGGTCTTTGGGGGCACAGCATGGATGGCTGCTTTGGGTTGGCCCGCGCAGGTGCAGCATGGCGCTGAGGAAGTACCTGCGCAAGGGCCTGCACCGGCTGCAGAAGGGCCCCGGCTAC
The DNA here is from genome assembly GCF_024711535.1 of Dipodomys merriami. Taxonomy (NCBI): domain Eukaryota; kingdom Metazoa; phylum Chordata; class Mammalia; order Rodentia; family Heteromyidae; genus Dipodomys; species Dipodomys merriami. The sequence goes on along the minus strand of NW_027206202.1, from coordinate 5,239,395 downwards.
ACGTACAAGGAGCTGCTGGTGTGGTACTGCAACAACACCAACACGCACGGCCCCAAGCGCATCATCTGCGAGGGGCCCAAGAAGAAGGCCGTGTGGCTCCTGCTCACGCTGCTCTTCGCCTGCCTCGTGTGCTGGCAGTGGGGCGTCTTCATCAACACCTACCTGAGCTGGGACGTCAGCGTCTCGCTCTCCATGGGCTTCAAGACCATGGACTTCCCGGCCGTCACCGTGTGCAACGCCAGCCCCTTCCGGTGCGCGACACGCTCAGAGCCACCCGCTCCTCCCTTCCCCGCTCCCTTCCCTGCCTTCCCTGCCCCTCTCCACCTCTCCCCTCCTGCCTCCTCCCCCTCCTCCCCTCCCCTCCTCCTCTTCCTCCTTTTTGGTGCTGCGACTGGGACTTGAACTCAGGACCTCACCTGAGACGCTCACTTGACTTTCTCTCTCCAGGCTGGTGCTCTACTATTAAGCCACAGCTCTACTTTTTTGCCAGCTCATTGGACATAAGAATCGCACTGATGGTTCTTTTGCTCAGGCTGGCTTTGAACCTTCATCCTCAGCTCTCAGCCTCCTGAGTAGCTAGGGTTACAGGTGTGAGCCACCGCTGGCTTCCCCCGCCTCCCACCATCTTTCCTGCTTCCCCCCCCCCTTGCTTTTCACTCTTTTGCAACAAGATTAAACAATTGTAGGCTTCTTCTTAAGCTTCCTAAAGAGAAATATATGTAGGAAGCCTAGCACAGCAAGTGGTTCATGCCTGTAATCCCAGCACACAGGAGACTGAGGCAGGAAGATCTGAGTTCCAGGCCAGCTTGGGCTAGAGACTCTGTCTTTAAAAACACAAACACACAGGGTCTGGGAAGGTGGCTCAGTGGTAGAGTGCTTGCCTAACGTGCATGAAGCCCTGGGTTCCATTCCTCAGTACTATATACACAGAAGAAGCTGGAAGTGGCACTGTGGCTCCAGCGGTAGAGTACTAGCCTTGAACAAAAGAAGCTCAGGGACAGTGCCCAGGCCCTGAGTTCAAGCCCCAGGACTGGCCAAAAACAAAACAAAACCATCATAGCCGACAGAAAAGCCATATGTATGTGCTACTCCCTGTCTTCCGCACAGCATGTGTCATTTTGTGTGGTCCTGAGTTTACTGAGCATCTACTATGTGCTCTGAGGCCCTACTGTGTGCTGGGCACTGTTCTAGGCACCAGAAACACAGTAGTGAAAAGAACTCAGTTCCTGCCTTCTCTACCCAAGGGGGGAGGGGAAGGCATCCAGATTTCCCCATAAATATTGAATAGTTACCCTGATGATTAAAAATATATCAAGTTGCTGGGCACTGGTGGCTCGCAGCTGTTCCTCTTACTCATGAGGCTGAAATCTGAGGATAGGAGTTCAAGGCCAGAAAACCATGGGGAGAATGTTATGGCCAGTTAACCAGCCAAGAGCCAGAAGTGGAGCCATGGCTTAAGTGATAGCGTTCCGCCTCGTCTGTGGGTGGGCACGGTGAGAGGAAGTTGTGCAAGGAAGGGGTTAGGGGTGTGAGGAGCACGAGGCCCCTGGCACGTGGCCATCGCCAGCTACCAGCAGCTCTGTGGGTCGCATGCGGTTCACAGGTGCCTGCGCCCCGGGCGGCCTCCCGCACCCCGGGCCTCCTCCTGCAGGTACTCCAAGGTCAAGGCGCTGCTGCAGGACCTGGACCAGCTGATGGAGGCCGTGCTGCAGCGCATCCTGGCGCCCGACCCCAGCCACTTCAACGCCTCGCAGACCCTGAACCTCACCATCTGGAACCACACGCCCCTCCTCTTCATCGATGAGCGGGATCCCCAACACCCCGTGACCCTGGACCTCCTGGGGAGCAACCCCAACAGCTCAGCCAGCACTTGCAATGCCCAGGAGTGCAAAGTGGCCATGAGACTCGTGAGTGATTCCCCATAGAGCCCGGTGCCTTTCCTCTCCTAACTGTGATTGTTGGGGGGGGGGGGTGAAAAACTTTACAAATAGAAATAGTGAAGCTGGGGGTCAGTGGCTCATGCCGGTAATCCTAGCTACTCAGGAGGCTGAGTTTGAGGATCATGGTTCGAAGCCAGCCAGGGCAGGAAAATCTGTAGATTCTGATCTCCAATTAACTACTTAAAAAAAAAAGCTGGGATTGGATCTGTGGCCCAAGTGGTAGAGCACTAGCCTTGAGCACAAAACCTCAGGGACAGAATGCAGGCCCTGAGTTCAAGCCCCATGGTTGGCGCGCACACACACACACACAGAAATCGCTGGCTTGTTACTCAGACCCTTGGATGCAATTAACCCACTTCAAAGTAACTTATGCAAAAAACAAGATATTTACCAGATCAAAACATGAAGTCCAGGGGCTGGGAAGGTGGCTCAGTGGTAGAGCGCTTGCCTTGCATGCCTGAGGCCCTGGGTTCAATTCCTCAGCACCACATAAGCACAAAGAAAAAAGCCAGGAGTGGCACTGTGGCTCAAGTGGTAGGGTGCTAGCCTTGAGCTGAAGAGCTGAGGGACAGCGCCCAGGCCTAGAGTTCAGGCCCCATGACCAGACCCCCCCCCCAAAAAAACAAACAAACCACCATGAAGCCCAGGGTTCTTTGGCCTTGAGGTCTGGCTGGGTCTAGGCTCAGCTGATCCTGAGGCTGGCTTCCCCGGCCTCTCGGGCTGAGCTGTCAGGCTGTCAGCGCTGGTTGGCCCTCCTGCAGCCCAGCCATCTCTGCACACACGGAGCCCCTGTGTCTGTCCCAAGCCCCCAGCGCAGGCCTGGGACACACTGGCCAGCTCACGTGCGCATCTCCAAGCCAATCGCTGGGGGTCAAGGAGGGATGGCCACCGCTGGCCAGCGCTGGCCAGAGCTCGCTCCATCCGCACCAGGACCCCGCGTACAGACCCGGCACCGAGGGGGGGGCCGGGCCGGGCCGGGGCCTGGGTCCTGGGGGACCCGACACCCCCGAGCCTGAGGGATACTCTGGACCCCGCAGTGCAGTCTCAACAGGACGGTGTGCACGCTCCGGAACTTCACCAGCGCCACGCGGGCCGTGACCGAATGGTACGCGCTGCAGGCCACCAACATCTTCGCCCGGGTGCCGGGGCCCGAGCTGGTGGCCATGGGCTACCCGGCCGAGCGCCTGGTGCTGGCCTGCCTGTTCGGGACCCAGCCCTGCAGCCACCGGTGAGCCGGGCCGGTGGGCGTGGTCAGGGGAAAGGGGCGGGGCCGAGGCGTGGGCGGGGCCTGCTGTAGGGGCGGGGCTGTGAGTGGGCGGGGCCCTGGGAAAGTGGGTTCTGTGCGACAGTGGGTGGAGCCTGTGGTAGGGGCGGGGCCCTGGGAAAGTGGGCGGGATGGAAAGGAAGGATGCCATTTCAGATGATGCCTGTAGCCATCTTCATTTCCTCCTCCTCCTCCTCCTCCTCCTAGTCCTCCTCTTCCTCCTCCTCCTCCTCCCCCCTCCTCCCCCCTCCTTCTCCTCCTCCTCTTCCTCCTCCCCCTCCTCCTCCTCTTCCTCCTCCCCCCTCCTCCTCCTCCTCTTTCCCCTCCCCTTCCCCTCCCCCTCCACCCCCCCCACCCCACCCCACCCTCGCCCTGTGTCCTTCTCTCTGCCTGTGTCTGTCTGTCTGTCTCTCAGGCAGGCTCTGGCCCTGTCTAGGTGACCTCTAGGCTGAGGTGAGCCGCCCCTGCCCTGGGGTGGGGAGCGGCGGGTGGCAGGCGTGCACCGCTGCACGGCTTCCTGGCGTCTGTGCCCAGCGGGTGCAGGCGAGGGTTTGGAGGGAGCCCTGGCTGTGGGATCCGAGGCAGCCCGCGCTGGGCACAGGGCTGCTGACCCGTGAAGGGTTGGCACAGGAGATAAATCGGGAGAGTGGCACCCTGCGGGGGAGGGAGCTGGCCCGGCCCTCCCTGGGGATTGAATTCAGGGCCTGGGCTCTGTCCTTGACCTTTTTCACCCAAGGTTAGTGCTCTAACCACTTGAAGCACAGCGATACTGGCTTTTTGCTGCTTCAAAGAGACTTAGGGACTTTCTGCCCCAGCTGGCTTTGAACCTTGATCCTCAGACCTCAGCCTCCTGAGCAGCTAGGATGGCAGATGTGACCCACAGACCAATGACTCATCCTCTCTCTCCACTCAGATCTCTCCCCCAGCCTGACACCTCCCCTGAGCCATTCCCTCACCCCCTCTGGGACCTCAGTGTCACCCCAGGGCTTGTCTCAGCCCAAGCCTTTATCACCGATGACAGTTAATTCACCAAATATTTACCAAGTGTCTGTGGCCCTGCACCAGGCCTGCGCCTGGAAGGCCAGGTGGCTGCTGGCATCCTGGGGGAGGGGGAGAGACAGACAGAGACACAGAGAAAGAGAATGCACTTTCAGAGCAGATAGACTTGAAGGAAGAGGAGACGCGCAGGGGAGCTGAGAATGGAACATTAGAAAATGTTCCAGATGCAAGAGCAGGTGCCAGCACTTGAGCCTGGAATCATCTGGAGAGTTGCACAAGTGGTTCATCAAGAGGATCAAGGCAGGGTGTTGGTGGTTTTTACTGTGGGAGCAGTGAATGTCCTGGGGTGGGGTGGGTTTTCCCTAAGCATGGCTGGACCTTGTGCACCCACAGATGCAGGGATAGCCCAGGCCCCTTTTTGCAGCAGGATTGAAGAAAGAAAGGGGGAGGCCAGAAATCCTGCAGGGACCAGGCTGATTTTCTTTTTCTGTTTTGGAGCATTTGAGGCACCATCCCCCCGCCCCTTCCTGTTTCACTAAAAATAAAAAAAAAAAGATATGAGGGGCTGGGAATGTGGCTTAGTGGTAGAGTGCTTGCCTAGCATGCATGGAGCTCTGGGTTCAATTCCTCAGTACCACATCCACAGAAACTGTTGGAAATGGCACTGTGGCTCAAGTGGTAGAATGCTTGCCTTGAGGAGGAAAACAAAGCTCAGGGACAGTGCTCAGGCCCTGAGTTCAAGCCCTAGGACTGGCAAAAAAAAAAAAAAAATTCATAGAAAGATTGACTCTGCCTCCTGAGTGGCTGATGTGAGCTCCACACCCACCCAGATCACCTAAGATGACGTCAGCTCAGGAGCCTTGCTTATAAGTGCCAGGGTCCAAGCTGGGAACCGGTGGCTCACGCCTATAATTCTAGCTACTCCGTAGACTGACATCTGAGGATCATGGTTCAAAGCCAGCCCAAGCAGGAAAGTTCATGAGACTCTTATCTACAATAAACGACCAGAAAACCGGAAGTGGTGCTGTGGATCTAGTGGTAGAGTGCTAGCCTTGAGCTAAAGAGCTCAGGGACAGTGCCCAGGCCTGGAGATCAAGCCCCCCACAACCAACAACAACAAAAAAAAGTGCAAGGGCTCTTTGTCCAAATGAAGTTATAGCCACAGGTCCTTGGGGTTTAGGATATGGCTGTTTCTTTGGGGAGATGTGGGTGAGACAAGTAAACTTCTGAGAAAATTCTTTCGGAGCCTGGGACTAGTGGTTCACACCTATAATTCAGGCTACTTGAGAGGCTGAAATCTGAGGATCAGTGATCGAAGCCAGCCTAGGCAGGAAAGTCTGTAAGACTCTCATCTTCAATTAATCACCAAAAAGCCGGAAGTGGAGCTGTAGCTTAAGTGGTAAACTGCCAGCCTTGAGTGGAAAAGCTAAGGGACAGCAGTCAGGCCCTGAGTTCAAGCCACACTACCAGAAAAAAAAATGCTCTGATCTAGGTTCAAAGTCAACCCAGGCAGAAAAATTCATGTGACTCTTCAGTTAACCAGCAAAAAGCCAGAAGTGGAGCTGTGGCTCAAGTGGTAGAGCGCCAGCCTTGAGTGAAAGATCTTTCTCAGGACTCACGGCTAAGGCAGAGAGACTGGGTCCCAAGGCATCTGGGAGCCCACCTTTGGCTTCTGCAGAGGGGTGGCCTGTGGTTCGTCTCCCTCCATTCTGTACAGCCAGGATGGCAGACACTCCCAAGAGGCTCGGCCCTTGGTAGTGTGCCCCTTCAGCCCGTGATTCTTATTTTTTAGGAATTTCACACCCATCTTCTACCCATATTATGGCAACTGCTACATCTTCAACTGGGGCATGACGGAGCAGGCCCTTCCTTCTGCCAACCCTGGAACTGAGTTCGGTGAGTATTGCTGGTGGAAGTGTATGCCTGTAATTCCAGCGACTCAGAACACCACAATCAAGAGAATCACAGTTCAAAGAGCAGGAACCCGTCTCAACAGATAAACTAGGTCTAGTGGTGCAGTCTGCAATCCCAGCTATGCAGGAGACACACATAAGAAGGATCGAGATCCAAGGTCAGCCAGGTGCTGGTGGTTGATGCCTGTAACCCTAGGGACTTACGAGGCTGAGATCTGAGGATGGAGGTTTGAAGCAGGAAAGTCTGTGAAACTTTTATCTCTAATTAACCACCAAAAAGCTGGGACTGGAGCTGTGGCTCAAGTAGCAGAGTGCTAGCCTAGCAAGTATGATGTGCTGAGTTCAAACTCCAGTACTGAGAGAAAAACAATTAAAAAAAAAAAAAACCTTAAGTATACTGAATATTCTACGAAGTTTTAAAATCTCCACAATCTCCAGTTTCTAAGTGGCATTTATTTGCTCAGTCTCTCTACTATGCAGTTTGTTATTTTGATGTTTTAAGCAGGGGTTAGACTGGCCTGGAACTCTCCATCCTCATTCTTTTTCCAGAGTGCCGGGATTATAGGTTTGTACCACCATACTCACCTTGCTTGTACGGTTCTTGAAGAGAGAAAATCCCAGAGACAGAGAGCGAAGGAGCAGGAGACAGTGGGGGTGGTTGTGGGCCAAAGACCCTTCTTTTCAGGCGAAAGCCTTCCTCTGTCCCCTCGGGAAGGGCTGGGAAGAGCCTGGTGCGCACACCTGTAATCCCAGCAATGGAGAGGCATCATTGCCAGTGTGCGGCCAGCCTGTCTCACAATAAACACACACAATCGAAGGCAGCACTCCGCACGAATGGAGTCCTGGCTGTGCTGAGGGCGGCAGGGCTGGCGTTTACTGAGGATGACTGTAGACTGGTCCAGGCGCTGTGAGTGGGTGGGCCGTACGGGGTGGGCGGGGCTTGTGGCTTGGGCTAGGTAATGAGTGGGCGGAGCATGCTGATAGCATGACTAGACTGGTGCAGGCGGCGTGAGTGGGTGTGGCCGTGCAGGGTGGGCGGGGCTGTGGAGTGGGCGGGGCTTGTGGCCTGGAGTAGGTAATGAGTGGGCGGGGCGTGCTGTACATCCAAGATCCACCTGCGATGCAGAATAAAGGTTATGGAACTCGGGGAGAGAAGGGCCCAAGAAGGAAATCGTGGGTGCTTTGGAGAAGGCAAGAAATGTTTGGGGTCCATGGCCGCTGCGCCAGCCTCCTTGGCAGGCCCTAATGGGCCCCCTGGCTGTACGGAAGCTTGGTCCCCCACCCACATCGGGGATTTTGCTCAGCAGCCCCGGCCCGCCTTCCCCCAGGTCTGAAGTTGATCCTGGACATCGGCCAGGAGGACTACGTCCCCTTCCTGGCATCCACGGCGGGGGCCCGGCTGATGCTGCACGAGCAGAGGGCGTTCCCCTTCATCAGGGAAGAGGGCATCTACGCCATGTCGGGGACCGAGACGTCCATCGGGGTGCTGGTGGTACAGCTGGGGTCCAGAGGCTGCCCGGGGCCGAGGGTGGAGGTGCACCTTCCCAAGCCCCGGGCCCAACTGCAGCGGGCTTCCAAGGGGGGCCTGGGGTCCCCATGAGCACCCTCTCACCCAGGACAAGCTGCAGCGCAAGGGCCAGCCCTACAGCCCGTGCACCGTGAACGGCTCCGACGTCGCCATCCAAAACCTCTACAGCAGCTTCAACACCACCTACTCCATCCAGGTGGGGCTTGGGTCTCCAGGCCACGGGCACCCCTGGCCTACTGGGCCTGTGTATGTGTGTGTGTAGGTCGGTCCCAGTGTGTGTGTGTGTGTGTGTGTGTGTGTGTGTGTGTGTGTGTGTGTGTGTGTGTGTGTGTGTGTGTGTGTGTGTGTGTGTGTGTGTGTGTGTGTAGGTCGGTCCCAGGGCTTGAATTCAGGGCCTGGTCATTATCATTATCCCTGACCTCCCCCACCCTTTTACTGGTCCTGGAGTTTGAACTCAGGACCTGGGCACTGTCCCTCAGCTCTTCGGCTCAAGGCTAGCACTCTACCACTTGAGCCACAGCACCCACTCCCAGCTTTTTCTGAATAGCTGATTGGAAATAAGAGTCTCATGGACTTTTCTGCCCAAGCTGGCTTCAAACCATGCTCCTCAGATCTCAGCCACCTAAGCCTAGCTAGGATTACAGGCGTGAGCTACTGGCACCTGGCTCATCCCGTAGCCTTTTTCATCAAGGTTGGTGCTCTACCACTTGAACCACAGCTCCACTTTCAACTTTTTGGTGTTAGCTGGAGATGAGTCTCATAGACTTTCCTGTGCAGACTGGCTTTGAACTGCGATCCTCAGATCTCAGCCTGCTGAGTAGCTGGGATGACAGGTGTGAGCCACTGGTGCCCAGTCCTGCTGGACCTCTGAAGGCAGAACAGGGCACCCTGACACAGCACTGGCTGCCATTCCTCCCCCTGGAGACAGCCAGGGTGTCACTCCGCAGGTGTCCCAAGAAGAAGCGAGAAGAGATGATAGTTATCATCAGTGAGTCATCCCTGTGGGTAACACACTGCACTAAGTGTGGGTGCATTATTATTTTTTTGTCGGTCGTGGGGCCTGAACTCTGGGCCTGGGCGCTGCCCCTCAGCTCTTCAGCTCATGGCCAGCGCTCTACCACTTGAGCCACAGCGCCACTTCCAGTTTTCTCGTGGTTTATATGGATTTTCCTGCCTGGGCTGGCTTTGAACCATGATCCTCAGATCTCAGCCTCCTGAGCAGGATGACAGGAGGGAGCCACCGGCGCTGCACATTACATCATCTTTGACCCCATTCCACGAGGCAACACGCTGTGGGAACACACCATGACAGCCGCTCACCTGGTGCTGGGCAGGCTCTACTACTGCAAGGACATTACACGGATTATGTCATATAACCCTCACCTCCCAGCACCCTAATGATAGCCATGCTCTTTTCAATCCCTAATTAGGAACAAGGAAATAGACTGACCATCCCCAATCTACCTGCCTGGTCAATTTACCTGGGAAGTCCCCCTTTGTATCTGCCTTCAATCTCCCTTGCTGTAACTGGGAGCTTCCCTCTTGCTCTGGTTTCTGGGGTTGGCCCAGAGCAATCCATCCCTAGCCTCAGCTAACCTGAGAGGGCAAGGCTGACAGACAACCTTTTGCTGGTACTCTGTGCTCAGTCCAACACGGGGAGGAGCCAAGGGAGGAGACTGAGTACCAGCTACTCACTGAGCGTGGCTATCCCCTGTGTGGCCCAGAGTAAACTGAGGCCCCGGCACATGTGGCTGGTCCCTGAGAAGACTGAAACCAGGTCAGGATGACCCGGACACACCACTGGAGGCCTCCGTGTCCCCCCTGGTCCTTCCCTGCTGGCCACTCTAAGTCAAAGGTCATGCTCGGCTCCCTCCTGGAGTGGGAGCTCCCAGCTAGCTTGCTGTGGGCAGGTTCTGGGTAGGCGCATGCGCACAGCCGCTGGAAGAACTATGCTGGTGAAGCCTGGGCGAAGCATGGGTTTGGGGCAGGCCACCCTCGCAGCGTCTGCGGGGCCCAGGCTGCTGGGGCCAGGCCTGGGTGCGCTGCAGGATGCAGGGCAGTGCCCAGATCAGAAGGACAGCTACCCTACTACAAGGGCCTGAGTCTGACTTTAGGGTCATCTCACTTGTCAAATGGGGCCACTTCCGGCCCCTCAGCCACCAGGGCCTGGCCTTTAACTTCTCTGGATGAGTTTCTTTCCTTTCCTTCCTTCCTTCCTTCCTTCCTTCCTTCCTTCCTTCCTTCCTTCCTTCCTTCTTTCCTTCCTTCCCTCCCTCATTCCTTCCAGCTTTTCTCTCTCTTCCTCTCCCCCACCCCTTTCTCTCATCCCTTAGCTTTTGAACTCAAGGCTTACCACTTAAGCCGCACCACACACTTGCTGGCTAATTGCAGATAAGAGTCTCACCTACTTTTCCTGCCAGACTGGCTGCAGCCTCCTGAGTAGCCAGGACTACAAGCATGCGCTACAGCACCCAGCCGGGCTCCTTTCTGTGGAGTGGGCGCCCCACAGGCTGCTTGTGTTCCCCTCCACTCCCCCAGGCCTGTCTCCACTCCTGCTTCCAAGACCACATGGTTCACAACTGTAGCTGCGGTCACTACCTGTACCCGCTGCCGCCCGGGGAGCGCTACTGCAACGACCAGGACTTCCCGGACTGGGGTGAGCAGGGGGCCCAGGGCGCGTGGGGAGAAGGGGCGAGTGTGTGCGTGTGTTCACCCATCTGCAAATGCATGTGTGCGAGTCACACTTGTGATGCAGAGGACTGGTGCTCGGGGGTGCAGGACACGTGTGTATGCACACCCAGGCTCTGATTACTCCACTGTCTGCCTCTGCATGCATGCCCAGCCTGGGCGCACACGTTTGTGTGTGTGCACCTCACATCCACAGCGGTGGGGGGCCGGGATGGGGACCACAGGCTCGAACCTGGGGTCATGCAGGACCATGCCTAGCTGGAGCCCGGGCCTGGCAGCCGCGGGGCCCGCAGTGCCTGGATGTGGTCAGCGGCGAGCAGTCGCAGAGCAGCACAGTGCACACTCGCATGCTCCATGGTCCCAGAGCTCCATGGCTCTGGGCGGGGTTCAAGGGGAGCCACTGGGCTGTGCTGGGCTGTGTCCACCCCAGCCTGGCTGCGGGGTGGGACAGGGAGGGCCAGGCTTCCTCATGGCAGAAGAGCTAGGACCGAGACTCCCATAGATGCGCAGGGCATGGAGAGCAGACGCACGCGGGGAGGTCCCTTGGGGAGGTCCCCCCTCTGCCCCAGCTCGCCCCAAAAGGCTCCTGACCGCAGCCCCTCCCCTCCCCAGCCTACTGCTACCTGGGCCTGCAGATGAGCATGGCCCAGAGAGAGACGTGCATCAGCATGTGCCAGGAGTCCTGCAAGTGAGTGTGGTGGCTGGGGGCGGGGCTTGAGAAGTGGGTGGGGCCCCTGGGGCGGAGCCTAGGGGAGTGGGTGGGGCTGGGCACGGTGGCTTGGGCGTGGCGAGTGGATGAGGTATGAGCCGGCGTGAATGGCGGCGCCTTGTCTCTCTCTGTCAGTGATACCCAGTACAAGATGACCATCTCCATGGCTGATTGGCCTTCCGAGGCTTCGGAGGTGAGCCGGCGGGGTGACAAGCTCCTGGTCCCCACCTTTGAGCTGAGGATATGTATAGGAATTAGGGGGTGCCCTGCTTCCCCTTCCTTCTCTTCCACACACATGTGACACCACTGGGGAGGGAGACACACACAGAAACGAGATCGAAACAGAGCCTGGTGGCTTACACCTCGAATCCTGCTCAGGAGGCCGAGATCTGATGATCACGGTTCAAAGCTAGCCCAGGCAGAAAAGACCATGGAACTCTTTATCTCCAGTGAACCAGCAGTAAGCTGGAAATGGCACTGTGGCTTAAGTGGTAGAGCACTAGCCTTGAGTGAAGAAAGCGAACGGACAGCACCCAGACCCTGAGTTCAAGCCCCAGTTCCACACACGTACACACAAAAAGCGGGGCTAGAGCCATAAGCAATAAAACTGAGTGTGAGGCCCTGAGTTCAAACCCTGGCTGGGGGGGGCCTGGGGGGGGAATGTGCCATCAGGGCTATGAATCTGAGAGACAGGACTAAGGGAGAAACAAGGGAAGACCCCTCTTAAAATGTGACATCTGAGCTGTACCGAGGCAGAGCCAGGGAGGATTCTGGGAGCAGCAAATGTTGGGTGTGGGGTGGGAATGGGCTGAGGATCCAGTGGCTGTCCCCTAGGGGAGGACGCTGGAGACAGCAATGGGGGACCCCCCACCCCCACAGCAGCCAGGCCTCCACTTTCTCCTGTGCCACCCCCCTGCCCCAACCCCAACTTTGGGACAGAACGGGGGGGGGGAGCTCACCTCCCTGTGGCCGGGGCGGGGGTCAGTGGGGGAGCGTTCAGAGGCCATGTTTTTCAGCTGTCTTTTGTGTTTCCAGGACTGGATTTTACACGTCCTGTCTCAGGAGCGGGACCAGAGCCCCAATATCACCATGAGCAGGTGAGCTGGAGCCTGGGTGGGGCTGGGAGGGCAGATTAGGGAGGAGCCACAGCCCCTCACGCTGGTGGGGGCCAGGCACAAAGGAAGGGCAGGGAGGGGGGAGGCTGCCGGGCGGCTGGGTCTGCCAGTCCCTAAAGGAGCAGCACAGGGCTCCAGTTATGACTGGAACATCCACCCTCCATCCAGCACCCATCCACTCTTCCCCTCACCCATCCACCCCTCCATGCATTCATCCACACACCATCCATTCAGCATGAAGACACAGACAAGTGCTGGTGGCTCAAGCCTGCAATCCTAGCTATTCAGGAGGCTAAGATCTGTGGGTTAAGGTTCAAAGCCAACCTAGGCAAGAAAACTTGGGCGGCTGGGAAGGTAGCTCAGTGGTAGAGCGCTTGCCTTGCATGTATGAGGCCCTGGGTTCAATTCGTCAGAACCGCATAAGCAGAAAAAGCCAAAGTGGTGCTGTGGCTCAAGTGGTAGAGCGCCAGCCTTGAGCTGATGAGCTGAGGGACAGCACCCAGGCCCAGAGTTCAAGCTCACGACCGACAAAAAAGAAAGAAAGAAAGAGGACTGGGAAGGTGGCTCAGTGGTAGAGCACTTGCCTTGCATGCCATAGGCCCTGGGTTCGATTCCTCAGCACCACATAAGCAAAAAGAAAAAAGCCGGAAGTGGCGCTGTGGCTCAAGTGGTAGAGTGCTAGCCTTGAGCTGAAGAGCTGAGGGACAGTGCCCAGGCCCAGAGTTCAGGCCCCACGACCAGACCCCAAAAAAGAAAAAAGAAAGAAAGAAAGAGAAAATTTGGGAGATTCTTATCTCCAGTTAACCAGCAAAAAGCTGCCTTGTGCCAGGCGCTAGTGGCTCATGCCTGTAATTCTAGCCACTAAGGAGGCTGAGATCTGAGGATCACAGTTCAAAGCCAATCTGGGCAGGAAAGTCTATGAGACTCTTATCTCCAATAAATGGTCAGAAAACTGGAAGCAGCGCTATGGCTCAAGTGATAAAGCACTAGCCTTGAGCTGAAGAGCTGAAGGACAGCATCCAGGCCGAATTCAAACCCCACAACCGACCAAAAAAAGGCTGCCTTGCTCTGTGTGTGTGTGTGTGTGTGTCTGTGTGTGTGTGTCTGTGTGTCTGTGTGTCTGTGTGTGTGCAGTCTCCACCATCTTGCTGTCTCCTACAGGAAGGACGTTGTCAAACTTAACATCTACTTCCAAGAATTCAACTACCGAACCATTGAGGAAACCCCAGCCAACAATGTGAGTTTGGGGAGCCCTTTCCCCCTTCACCTCTGCACCCCAAGGTGGGGATTAAGAAGGTCCAAAACTAGCTGCAGGCTGGTGGTTCATGTGTACAACTCTAGCTACTCAGGAGGCTGAGATCTGAGGATGGAGGTTCAAAATCAGACTGGGTAGGAAAGTCTATAAAACTCTTATCTCCAAATAACACCAAAAAGCCAGAAGTGGAGCTGGGGCTTAAGTGGCAGAGCACTAGCCTTGAATGAAAAAGCACGGGAACAGTGCCCAGGCCAGGCTCTGAGTTCAAACCCCAGTACTGGCATGCAAAAGGTCCAAAGCTGTCCCTACGCTGATGGCCACCAGCTCCCCTCCCCAGCTGTACCTCACCACCTAGGGGCCCCGAGTCTGGGCTGGGGGCAGGAATGTGCCTGCCCTGACCCCCATCAGACCCGAGTCTCCTCCCCCAGATCGTCTGGCTGCTCTCGAACCTGGGCGGCCAGTTTGGCTTCTGGATGGGGGGCTCGGTGCTGTGTCTCATCGAGTTTGGGGAGATCATCATCGACTTCCTGTGGATCACGGTCATCAAGATGGTGGCCTTCTGCAGGGGCCTGCGGCAGAGGCGAGCGCGGGCCTCGTACTCCGGCCCCCCACCCACCGTGGCCGAGCTGGTGGAGGCCCACACCAACTTCGGCTTCCAGCCTGACGCAGCCAGCCCCGACCCCCACACGGCCGCCTACCCCGAGGAGAGGACTCTGCCCATCCCGGGGACCCCGCCCCCCAACTACGACTCCCTACGACTGCAGCCCCTGGACACCATCGAGTCTGACAGTGAGGGCGATGCCGTCTAGACCGGCCGCACTGCGCCCGCGACCCTGCCCAGTGCCTTCTCTGGCCAAGCCAGAGCCGTGTTCCTCAGAGAAGCCAGCAGCAACCGGCCATTGCCCGGCCGGGGCGCTAAGGACCCGATGCCAGTCCCTCCATTGCAGTGGGCTACCCTAAAAAGGTTCAAAGTTGAAAAAATTAAAAAAAAAAACAGAACATACTCAAATACCAGCTACTCAGGAGGCCGAGATCTGAGGCCTGCAATCAAAGGCTAGCCCTGGCAGGAATGGCCGTGATACTTCTGTCTCCCACTAACCAGCAAAAGGCCAGAAGTTAGTTGAGCTGTGGCTCAAGTGGCAGAATGCCAGCCTTGAGCACTAAACCTAAGGGACATCACCCAGGCCCTGAGTTCACGTTCCAGTACCAGCATACAAACAAACAAGAAAACCAAGATGCTAGGTTCAAGATAAACTGTATTCACCCTGTCTCTACCCACCTGTCCTGCTCTTTGGCCTAGATCAGGGTCCCTCCCCTACACCCTCTCCAGGTGGCAGCCTCTCTCCTCCCAGTGCCCCGCCCACTCCATCTGCACAAAGCTGTACAACTGGGCATGCCGCCTTCTCCTCATTGGCCTCTGCCGACCTCTGGGAACAGGCTCAGGAGGGCAGTGCTGGGTCAGGGCCGGGCAGCAGCAGGCATGAAGCAGCTGGGCTGCGGAGCAAGTTCCAGGCCACACAGTGAAACCCTGTCCTAAAAAGAATGAAAAATAAATAAGGTAAAGAGGGGAAACACTGAGTGGTGCTTTGTTCTGGCTCCACAGGCAGCGTCTGGCAGGGCAGCCTCAGGCCAGGCCTCAGGAGGCCACGGGAAGCCCCTGGTGATTCTCAGCTCTTCTCACGCTGGTCCCGACAGAGATCTAGCTGCTATTTTATCCTGTTTGAGGGTACTGAGGTTTGAACTTGGGGTCTCGGGTTCTCAAGGCAGGTACTCTACCATGTGAGCCATACCCCCAGCTTGCTTTGCTTTAGTTATTTTTTCGGGAAGGGGCTCATACTTTTGCTCAGCGTTGGCCCAGGACCGTGATCTACCTATACTTCATGCATAGCACAGCATGTATATCGCCTTTGCGGTATAAACCATCCTGCTTCGGGGCTGGGAAGGTGGCTCAGTGGTAGAGCGCTTGCCTTGCATGCCTGAGGCCCTGGGTTCAATTCCTCAGCACCACATAAGCAAAAAGAAAAAAGCCAGAAGTGGCGCTGTGGCTCAAGTGGTAGAGCGCTAGCCTTGAGCTGAAGAGCTGAGGGACAGCGCCCAGGCCCAGAGTTCAGGCCCCACGACTGGACCCAAAAAAGAAAAAAACAAATAAATAAACCATCCTGCTTTCCTAAGGGCAAAGAGAGACATTAATGCCTTCAGCGAAGCAAACTGATCTTATTCAAACCATCCAGTCTCTCTCTGCTTCCCAGGCCGCCTCTCTTTGGTCTTGGTCCCTGACCAGGTCACGTGACTGTTTCTGAACCAATCATCTGAACCAATCAGTGGGCCCAGCTGGACAGGCTGCTTTGACTGGTTGGACCTGAAGCCATGGATCACATGCCTAGGATCACTAGCTATAGTTGAAGCTGCTCATTTAAATTTGAGTATCAGAAAGACAAGTCCATTTCTTAGTGGAAGTATATTCCCACAATATATGAGACATATACCAATAACTCAGTCACTGTTTTTTTCTGAAATTCAAGTTCAAGCATTTCATTGCTAAGTATGGCAACCCTAATGGCTCCCCTCCCAGATAACAGGCTCTGCCCACCTCCCAGGCCCTGGGTTTGAACGAGCCCTGAGTTCAGATCCTGCCCTACAGGACCAGCTGAGCGCCAGGGTCTGGCCTCCCATCTGGGTCCGGGGGGGGGGGGTCCCCATGGAGGAAGGGTGAGGTGGCTAGAGGCTGTGGAGCACAGGCTGGGCTTGTTTGGAGACTTCTGCAAACTCAAGTCAAGCTCCACTTCTGGCTCTTTAGTGGCTAATTGGAGATAAAGAGTCACAGACTTTCCTGCCCAGGCTGGCTTTGAACTTGGATCCTTTCATCTCAGCCTCCTGGGGAGCTAGGATGACAGATGTGAGCCACTGGCTCCTGGCTCCCCTGTGCACATTTTAAAAAGGAAAAACTGATGGGCTGGGTTTGATCCCCAGTACCCCACCTGGCCTGGCTTCCTGTGTCCTCCCATTGCTGCTCTACCCGGCACCCCGGCAGACCGGGGACCGGCCTCGGCCAGTGCTGCGCTGGGCCTGGGTGGGTCCGGGCTGCCCGCTCCCCTCTGCACTTGCACTTCCACCCATGCCTTTCCCCCAACCCACCTCTGCCAGCCCCCCCTGTCCTCCCCCAGGCCCTCCCCCAGGGCCTCCACATGGCTGAGGTGTGCAGGAGACAAGAGCACTCACTGTGAGACTGAGGAAGAAGCAGCGCTTTCATTTCAGTGTTAATTCATGTTTAAGATCATTTATTTTAAAAATCATCTGCAAAGTTCTAATAAATAATATCCTTCTCATTTATAAACTTGTTTGTCTGAGACAGGGTCTCACTGTGTAGCCCAGGCTGCCTGAACTGGCTAATCCCACTCCTGCAATCGGGTGTCTTGCCGTGCCCAGATTACCACCTTTCCTTCATTATACGAAAGAACCAAGTCACTTAAGAGCAAGCCCTACCCTACCGCCGGCACGTGTGGGCCCCGGTCCGTCTGATTGGCTGTGGCTGCAGACATCGGCCCTGACCTCTTCTCAGAAATTCACACCCCTCATGGCAGCCACGGTGGTGGCCAGGCGGCGCGGCAGACCTTTGCTGGCCTGCCTGTAGTCCTCGGGCTTGGCCTTCAGGAGGGTCCCGATGTTCTGCAGGGTGCGGGAGGGCTGCAGGCCCAGGGCGTCCATCACGTTGATCAGATAGTCTGTGGGGAGGGCAGGGGGTCAGCAGCATGCAGAACGGAAGGTCTCCCCACTAGGAGCGGGGGAGAAGCCCGCGAATCCCCAAATACCGGACACCTGGCCTGCATCTACTGGCCTCGCCTGAGTGCAGTGATCCTAACTTAACAGAGGACTAGGCCACATGGCCACCCCCTGCCCCCCACCCACACCTGTGCCGGCACCCCCATATTCCCCACACACTCCAAAAGGGCAGGGGACACGGCGGCTTGTTGCAAGGATCATGGAAGGTGGAGGCTGCCTTCCTCTCAGAGGGTTCCTCGGGGCTCAGTCTGATTGGTGCACATTTCTGGGTCAACCCTCTACATCCCCCCTCTCTCCTTCCCCTCCACCCCCAATCAGATTGTGAGCATGCGCAAACCAGGACTCCAGGCTCTGTTGTCCCAAAACACAACTACCTGGAGAGGCACGGGGGGGGGGGGGGGGGGGCGTTAGGTGGGGGAAACAGACAGCAGCCAGGGACGCCCCTTCCTCTATCTGGCAAGGCACTGGTGGTACCAGGCAGAGAGAGGGACCCGAGTCATTGCATGGGAGGAAGGGCACAATGGCCCTGGCAGGCCAAGGGTGATCAAAGCTCAGGATTCCTCTCCTTCCTCCTTCCTGGGTGGGCTGACGCAGAGCCCTGCAATGCTCTTGCCCCCGCCTTACTCTCACGGCTGCGTGGGCCTGTCTTTTACTGGGCCTGGGTCTCCCCTTGGGGTCTCCCTTACGAGGTCCAGGTCAGGCTGGACCCCCAGGCAGTGGCTGCCCTGCAGACCACCAGTGGTTGTGTTGCTGATGCTGCTTTGCTGCAGTATCTTCAAGGAGGCGCACGCTGCCCTGGCCCTGGCCCTGGTCTACTGTCACTCCTGCTCGAGTTTCCCATCAGCCTTGCCTCCTCAGCCCAGGCCCTGCCCCTCACAGTGGAGCTCAATCACAAAAGGAAGCATCAAGTGGCTCACGCCTGTCATCCTAGCTACTCAGGAGGCTGAGATCTGGGGATCACGGTTCAAAGCCAGCCCAGGCAGAAAAATCCCGAGACTCTTATCTCCGATGAGCCACTCAAAAACTGCAAGTGGAGCTGTGGCTCGGAGTGATAGAGTGCTAGCTTTGAGTGAAAAAGCTCAGGGACAGCACCCAGGCCTTGAGTTCAAGCCCCATGACTGACAAAAAAAAAAGGCAGCATCTAGTTCTCCCAGAAGGAACACTGACACACAGCAGGTGCTCAGCCCGTGCTGAGAGGCAGAGCATGAGAACTGAAATCTTGGGAACCCTGCATCTCCCCCCCCACCCCACCAGACTTCCTAATCTACCTCCAAACTTGCTGCTCCCAGGGAAGGGCTGCAGCCCCCAGGCCCCCAGGCCAAGCCCAGACTGGGTGCCGGGGAGCTGATCAGCTGGGCACCCCCAAAGCTGCCTTGCGCTGGAGAAGAGGCGAGTCAAAGCAAAGACGCCAGGAGACTGGGGAGACCCCTGAGCCTGCCAGCAGTCCTGACCTGGGCGCGGGACGGCCTTCTGGTGGGGACTGCAAAGCAACGCTGGCTATGGGGCCTCTGGAGGACGACCTGCATCACCGCCCCGCACGAGGTGAGGGGTCAGCCAACTGGCACCCCATGCCCCACGCTTAAACCACAGCAGACTTCTTCAAGTCACTCTCTGGGCGGGGCTGAGGAATCTGCGTTTTGTTGTTTTTGTACTGGTAACGGGGGCTTGAACTCAGGGCCTGGCCTGGCCTTTAGCTTTTTCCTCTAAAAAAAAACCAAAAATCTCACAGACTTTCCTGGTTGGAAAGTCTGAACCTGAACCCTGATCCTCAGATCTCAGCCTCCTGAGTAGCTAGGATTACAGGTGTGAGCCACAAGCATGGGGCTCAGAACCTGCTTTTTTTTTTTTTTTGGTCATGGGGCCTGAACTCTAGGCCTGGGCGCTGTCCCTCAGCTCTTCAGCTCAAGGCTAGCGCTCTACCACTTTCAGTTTTCTGGTGGTTTATTGGAGATAAGACTTGTCTCACAGCCTTTCCTGCCCCAGCTGGCTTTGAACTGCAATACTCCGATCTCAGCCTTCTGAGTTGCTCAGATTACAGGCATGCGCAACCAGTGCCCAGCCTTTGCATTTTAAAAAATCAGAAACATGGCAAAGTTTGGGGGCTGAACTTAACAGGAGACTTGGGGTAAGTTCCTGGAGGCCAGAGTGTTGGAAGGGGTGGGGATTGCAGGTGCAAAAGCAGGCCCCGCACCGCCCAGCCCCGGGCACCCACCGATGTCAGTGGCCAGCTGCTTGGTGGCGTGTGGGGTCAGCTCTGGGATCTGGAGGACCACGTCGCAGTAGGTCTGCATCGTGGCTCTGGCGACGGAGCCCAGCCAGTTGTCGGCCATGTTGTCCAGCTCAGGCAGCTCATCTCCTAGAAGGGACAGAAAGCCACTGGAGACCTCAGAACCCACTCAGGCGACCTGACCCGCAGGAGTGCTGGGCACGAACCCACCATGGAGCTGAGGAGCGCGGAGGGAAAGACACAGGCAACAGGACAGCGAGATCTGGGGCAGGGGCACCGAGGAGAGGCGGCGCAGCGTTACTTCACAGGTCACACACTTGCTTGATAGTTGGGCTTCACTGCCCACCACCGTGATTATGTGCGTATGCACCCACAGCCCAGCTCTAGCAAGCTTAGGTCTTCACACCATAAACTGTACATTCTAGCCCTTGAAAATGTATGAGTAAGCTGAGTGCCAGTGGCTCGTGCCTGTCATTCTAGCTCATCAGGAGGCTGAGATCTGAGGGTCTCAGTTCAATGCCAGCCTGTGCAGGAACATCTGAGAGACTTTTTTTTTTTTTGGTTGGTTGTGGGGCCTGAACTCTGGGCCTGGGCGCCATCCCTGAGCTTTTCAGCTCAAGGCTAGCATTCTACCACTTGAACCACTTCTGGCTTTTTCTGTTTATGTGGTGCTGAGAAATCGAACCCAGGGCGGGCCTCAGGCATGCAAGGCAAGCACTCTACCACTGAGCCACCTTCCCAATATCTCCAATGAGCCATCAGAAAACCAGAAGTGGTACTGTGGATCAAAGTGGTAGAGCGCTAGCCTTGAGCAAAAAGAGCTGAGTTCAAGCCCAAAAGACTGATACAAAAAACATAAAGCTTAATGTAAATCAAGCACAGTGATCATCCTGTTCAATTCTTTTTTTTTTTTGGTCGGTCGTGGGGCCTGAACTCGGCCTGAGTGCTGTCCCTCAGCTCTTCAGCTCAAGGCTAGCGCTCTACCACTTGAGCCACAGCGCCACTTCCGGCTTTTTTCTTTTTGCTTATGTGGTGCTGAGGAATCAAACCCAGGGCCTCCTGCATGCAAGGCAAGCACTATACCACTGAGCCACCTTCCCAACCCGTTCAATTCCTTTATAATTCATTTTTGTTTCTTACTCAAGCCTAAAAAGACATTTCTTCCCAGCCATGTGGGCTTTGTCACGTGCTTAATGGATGTCTCAGCCGTCTATTTCAGTGCTGTGTTGCATGACACTGAAGGGCTCTCTTTGGGCTCATCTTATCAACATAAATGAATCACGGGTCCTAATTACTGCCTTTTGACTTGAATTTGCATCTAATTTTTTTTTTTTTTGGTGTCAGTACTGGGGCTTGACTCAAGGCTTGGGTGCTGTCCCTAAGCTTTTCGCTCAAGGCACCCTACCACTTAAGCCACAGCTTCACTTCTGGCTTTTTGATCGTTTACTGGAGATAAGAGTCTCACAGAGGGGGCTGGGAAGCTGGCTCAGTGGTAGATGCCTCAGCACCACATAAGCAGAAAAAAGTCGTAAGTGGCACTGTGGCTCAAGTGGTAGGGGGCTAGCCTTGAGCTGAAGAGCTGAGGGACAGCGCCCAGGCCCAGAGTTCAGGCCCCACTACCGACAAAAAAAAAAAAAAAGTCTCACAGAGGAAGTGGCGCTGTGGCTCAAGTGGTAGAGCACTCACCTTGAGCTGAAGAGCTGAGGGACAACTCCCAGACCCAGAGTTTAAGCAACAACAATAAGAAAAAAGAAGAAGAAGAAGAAGAAAAAGTAATTTTAGCTGGGCGCCGGTGGCTCACGCCTGTAATCCTAGCTACTCAGGAGGCTGAGATCTGAAAACCGCAGTTCAAAGCCAGCCCGGGCAGGAAACTCTGTGAGACTCTTATCTCCAATAAACCACTAGACAACCAGGAATGACGCTGTGGCTCAAGTGGTAGAGCACTCACCTTGAGCTAAAGAGTGCAGGGACAGCGCCCAGGCCCAGAGTTCAAGCCCCATGACCAAAAAAAAAAAAAAAAAAAAAAAGAGTCTCACAGATCCTCCTGCCTGGGCTGGCTTTGAACCACAATCCTCAGATCTCAGCCTCCTGAGCAGCTGGGATGACAGGTGTGAGCCACCAGCATTTTCATCTTTCGGGGTGTTCAACGGAGATGGAGCCCAGGCCTTAGTGCGTGGCGGGCAAGCACCCTGCCACTGCGCTACATCCCCAGCGAGCTGCTGTCTCTCCAGTTCCAAGCGATTCTTTCTCTGCTCAGCCTTACAGGGGAGGCCCACAATGCCTGACATTTGGGTACTAAGATGCTTTGAGATCAGCAAGTATGTGGTCCCTGCGCAAGAAAAGGAAGAGGGTAGCGTGGCGGCTCTGCCTGGTTGTGTACATTCATTGGGGAGCCCTGCGGAGTGAGAAACAAGCTCTAGGCAGAGGCGGCGGACCAAGACACGAAGCACCATGCTGCCTAACTCCCACAACCACTGCTCAGGGCTGGGAGACCCCAGGTCAGGGATTAGACGGAGTGTTGAGCAGGAACCTCGCCCCCAAGAGCTCACAGCCGCCGCCACCAGCCATCGCCTCATCTGGAGCCCTGGGAGCTTCTGCCCCTGCCGCCCAGCTGAGGGCCACTGACTGCTGCCGTCTGCACCCAGTGACACGAGGCAGGCTCACCTTGCTCAGGAGGAAAGGGGAGTTTCCCGGCGTGCAAGGCCAGCTCCAACGCAGAATCCTCTTGGGTGACGAAGGGCTCGAGATTCAGGGGCAGGGACATGATATACTGCCCAATCTGAAAGCAAAGAAAGACTTTCAGCTCAATGCCAGTGCCTCAGAGACGTGAGCGAGGCGGTTCATCCATGCCAAAGGTGACACCTAGACACGGGTGAGCACCAGCATGTGGTGCTGGTTATGAGGACAGCGTGAAATCCCCCGGGGCCTTGTACCTCATGTCAGATCCATGGATCCACTGTATCTGTGGATCCAGTGACAGCGCTACACCAAGCATGATGTACCTCAAACGAGGCAGCAGGACCAGAGCGCTTTATGAGACTTGAAGCACTGTGCTAACATGACTTACAGGTGCGTGTGGGCGAAACACCATGATGCAATGCCAGCAAGTATCTGGCCCAGTGAGGATTCAAATCCTAGCCCCTGGATTTTGACACAGTCCTCTCCTTTCAAGATGATCTAAACAATTGGATGGGAGTGGGGGGGAGGATTGGGTAGGGGGGTGGGGGGAGGATGGGAAGGGATGGAAGAGGAAACAAAGGAGGAGGCTACAATGCTTGATAAGAAATGTACTCATTATCTTGCCCATGGAATTGTAACCCCTCTCTACAGTATTTTCACAATTAAAAAAAAAAAAAAGATGATCTAAACAAAGCCGGGCACTGGTGGCTCACGCCTGTAATCCTAGCTACTCAGGAGGCTGAGATCTGAGGATCTCGGTTCAAAGCCAGCCCAGGCAGGAAAGTCCGTGAGACTCCTATCTCCAATAAACCACTAGAAAACCAGAAGTGGCGCTGTGGCTCAAGTGGTAGAGCGCTAGCCTTGAGCTGAAGAGCTGAGGGACAGCGCCCAGGCCCAGAGTTCAAGCCCCATGACCGACAAAAAAAAAAAGATGATCTAAACAGGAGAGACGCCGGGGAGCCCACGGGCTCTTACGTTGCTGATGTACTCCAGGGGGGTGAGGCTGAAGGCCGGCAGCTCATCCGTCAGCGTTTCTCCAATGCCAGCTGTGTTCCAGCTCTAGGGAGAGAGGGAGAGGAGCAGTCAACCACACAATGGGGCAGGACACCAAGATGGCGAATGGAAGTTCACAGACAGCCTTCCTTACAGGACTGCCCGTGGTCCACGCTGCCCGCTGGGACGGCTGTCGCTCCCACCCAGAAGGGTATCTATTCTCCAAAGCCTGCTTGCCTGTCGTAGCTAGAGTCATCATTTATTCTCAGACTTTCTTGCCTAAGCTGGCTTTGAACCACAATCCTCAGATTTCAGCCTCCCTGAGTAGTTAGGATTAGAGGCGTGCGCCACCAGTGCCCAGGGACTCATTCATTCCCTCTATCATCTCGGCCCGACTACCAGAGGGGCACGCGTCTGTTTTGATCACCTTGCCAAGAAGATCAAATGGGAGTCAGATCTACACCTACGTCACCAGGCAGAAAAGCTGCCAGATGCGGGGAGTCCAACAGCACTGTGGGGGGAGGACCCCACGCCTCCTCGGAGACCACAGGCAGCCCCTGGTCTTGGTAGGACCCAGGACAAGCCTCTACCATCCACCAAAACTACTGTTTGCACTTCGCCTGCCTTCTAGATTCATCTCTCAACTTGTTCAGAGAGCAAGGAGAGAATGAGGCACAGGCAGGCCTCGGCGCCAGCACACGGCTCCGGCCATTGGCTGTGAGTCGGAAGTCACTGCAGAAACTTCCCGGTAAACCCTCAGGACACACGTGCTTCTGTTGGCCCTCCTGCGCCGGCCTGGGCCCCAAAGGCCAACCCGGACAACAAGGCCCTGGCTGGCTGGGCTCCAGGAGTGACTCATGAGGTCACACGGGGGCTGCCTTCAGCCACCACCTGATGCCCCAGCTGGCTGCCTGATCCTTTAAGTAGCATTCCGGGAATGGAAGCACTTCCGCCCTGAGGCCCCTGGCCCAGCTGAAGCCTCGGCAGCATCCCCCACGCTCTAGGTGACATTTCCTCTGCTAGGGATGAGGCCTTTCCCTCCCCACCCCCACCCATTTGCTGGACTCCTTGACCCCCTCGTTTTCCCCAGCTACCACCTCCAATCCCACATGAAGGCATGCGACGCCCTCAGGATAACCTGGTGCTCGGGATGCAGTGCCACGTGCTAGGCTTCGCTGACAGGACAGAGAAACTGAAGGCTTGGTTCTGAGTCTCATAAGCTACCTGAGAAACAAGGATCCCCGGATATTCCAACCTCCCAGCCTGCATCATCTCCTCTCCTCTTCCTGTACAAGTGCATGCATGTGCGCGCGCACGCGTACACACACACACAAGCCGTGAGAGCTCTGCATCAAGCATGAGCATTCTTACAGTAATAGCTGATTAGAGAAGGGCTGGGCACAGTGATGCAAGCTGTGCAGGCAGAAGTAAGGCTGGAAGACGCTGGGCCCAGTGACTCCCGCCTGTAATTCTAGCTACTTAGGATGCTGAGATCTGAGGATTACGATTTGAAGCCAGCCTGGCAGGAAAGTCTGTGAGACAGCCAGAAATGGAGCTATGGCGCAAGTGGTAGAGCACCAGCCATGATCATGACCACACTCTTGGGCCAGTGCCCAGGCTGTGAGTTCAAGGCCCAGTACATACAAAAAGAAGGGGGCGGGGAATTGCTTTGTGAAGAAGGCACAACTCTGAGAACACAGGGGGAGCCAGGGGAGTGCAGAGTGGAGCTCAGGAAAGGGGACGTGATGGGGGCAGCGGCCATGGAAACAGGTGGAAACACACAGACCAGGAGGAAGGAGAAAACTTGGGGGGTGGGGCTGGCCAAGAGAGGCATGGCAGGACTTGGGGACCAGCAATGACCCCAGGGGCAGGGCAGAGCGGGGAGGACTGAGGTGGGCAGCAAAGACCAGCGTCACACCTGTCCACTGGGGTCGAGCACTGCAGGTGAGGCTGGGAAAGGTTCTGAGAGGGCCGGAAGAGCAGGTGAGGATGAGGCTGGGCACAGGAGAGACAGGGAAGGAAGAGAGGGGAAAGGAAGCTGAGGATGGGGCAAGCCCTGAGCAGCGGGCAGGAAAGCTGCGCTTGCAGAGGACAATAGGGAAGTGATGCGATTATTCCTCCATTGTCCACGGTTTATTTAAACTGTCCTTCACAGGGGCTTTTTCTAGTCATCTGTCATCAGGCACTGTAAGTACCAATGATCTGTTCTGAAATCAAATACAGTGTTAGCTTATAGTCTTAGAATTCAAAAGAGCAATGGGATTTACCAGCAAACACTAAAAACAAACATCTAATGACCAGGGCTTAATTTCCAAATTCTTTAGACCCAGTGTTTGCCTTTGGATTGTGTGCTAGGGGCTGGCGCTAGCCAACGTCTAATCTCCAAAGCCACACAGCCGGGCCCGGTGCAGAGGCCGCCGTGAGAAGATGCGACTCCAGCACCACAGCTGAGTCCCAGCGGAGGCCAAAGGACAGGCAGGAGCACTGGGCCAGTTCCAGGGTAGAACAGAGACCAAATCCTGGGAGAAAAGAGCTCCCTGATCAGGAGGCCAGTGCCTGAAGGTGTTTTGTTTTGTTTTGTTTTGGTCGTAGGGCTTGAACTCTGGGCCTGGGCGCTGTCCCTCAGCTCTTCAGCTCAAGGCTAGCGGTCTATCACTTGAGCCACAGTGCCACTTCCGGTTTTTTCTGCTTATGTGGTCGAACCCAGGGCCTCATGCATGCAAGGCAAGCACTCTACCACTGAGCCACCTTCCCAGCCCCGTGCCTGAAGTTTCGAATCTGCAGGCAGGGGAGAGAGAGGAGCAGCGTTAGTTAGGAAGAGTCATGCCCCGTCTTAGTAAGCTAATTAGTGAGTAAGTAATTAGTAAACTCTGGAGTTCTCAGGAGCGAACTTTCTCAACCTTGCAGAGAGTTCCAGGGAAATAATAGCTTCCGCGATGAGGAAACAGGATTTCTAGTTTAACAACTCTTTGGTTTCATTTCGTTTCTCTTTGCTTCCTAGCTACATTCAAATGTGTTTATATTGTACACATTTTACAAAAACCAAAAAACATGGGGGGGGGGGCAGGGAGGGGCGGCTAGAAGCTCACGCCTGTAATCCTAGCTACTCAGGAGGCTAAGGTTTGAGAATTGAGGTTCGAAGCAAGCTTGGGCAAGAAAGTCCATGAGACTTATCTCCAATTAACCAGCAAAAAGCTAGAAGTAGAGCCGTGAGTGACTCAGAGACAGTGCCCAAGCCCTGAGTTCTAGCCCTAGGACTGTCACATGCATGCGCGTGTGCACACACACACACACACCACTCAAACCCACAGTATGGAGTCAGACAGGCACTCTCCTGAGTAATATTCTAAAGCTGGTTCTGCCTCAATGCTTCTCTTTCTGAGGACTCAGGGCTGTCCTGACACAGCCTCCCCCTGCACTGAGCTCCCTGACTCCTCGAGCGTTGTTCACAGCCCAGACACTTCCAAGTGGCCACAGCTGTGATGAGCTGACAGGACAGGGACTGTGGCCCCAGACTCCCTGAGTGGGCCAGCGACCATGCAGGCCTAGTGAACTGGACTGCAGACACCGGGGACTCACGTCCATCTTGGAAACGAGCAGCAGCTGCTGTTTGATGCGCAGGAAGACGGAATCGAAGGCCAGCTGGTGGGCTTGCTGGTTGAGCCGGGTCAGGGCTGCGCGGGATGAGGCCAGCAGGGTGTGATTGCTGCAGCCTTTCTCCTTCAACGAGAAAACACAGAGGCAGGCCGTGAGGCCTCGAATCCAACTGAGATGATCAGCTGTCAGCCGAGAATAGCAGAAGAGAGCAGATCTGGAGTCTAGCTGTCTCCCCTCTCCCCCCCACTCCTGGAGAAGCAGGCTGAGGGTCAGACCTGTGAGCTACACCCAGGCCAGATTCTATAAGGGCTGGTCACTGCCCCTGAGCTTTTACACTCAAGGCGAGTGCTCTACCATTTTGAGCCACAGCGCCACTTCCAGTTTTCTGGTGGTTCACTGGAGACATGAGTCTCATGGACTTTCCTGCCCAGGCTAGCTTCAAACCACAATCCTCAAATCTCAGGCTCCTGAGTCGCTAGGATGACAGGCATGAGCCTCAGGTACCTGGCATATTATTCTCAACTCACTTTTCCCTGTGATTCTGATCCATCTGACCTGAGTTTGAAGGCAGCCTGCGATCGCCCCCCGAGGACCGAGGAGATGGAAGACAGCAGAAGCCTCACACATGGGCGAGAGTGGTTCCCAGGGGGTCAGGTCAGCCCTGCTTGGCTGAAAGCCAGAGCACGCAGAACCTGTGGGAGTCCCTTCCCACAGCCCGAGAAAATGCAGGGATGGAAAATGTGCCCCTACACTCACCAGCACAAATGAACTGATTACAGCAGACATAAATCAGATTAGCAATAAAGATAAACAGAGTTGCCCAAGCTTAATCTCAAAAGCATGGATGAATGAGTTTATAGAACGGCTCCGAGAAGTGTGTTTGGCAAGCTCAAATCCAACCGGTTGGTGGGCTGGGGTGCAGAGGGGGGCGATTTGGGAGGGCACACCAGGGCCTCACACGGGGCCAGGCACACCATAGCATTCACCCCCTGCACTCAAGGCTGGTCAGCAAATTATAGATTGCATCTCTAATAAAGGGAGGACCAAACCAGACTGGGAAGGAGGGGGCAAGATATGAATGACACCCCTGCCCTGTTACAACCCTGGGGCGCCCCTCGACTCTCCATTTGATGGGAAGTTCTCCGGTGTTTGCACCCAGTAGGCCCAAGACTCAAAGCCAAGGGCAGCTGTGTGGCAGACCAACTAGGGCTGCAAAGACAAACCAGGAGACTTTCATGTTCCCCTGTGAGAAATAATTACACTAGGGTAAGTTCTGGCATTCTACAAGCCCTCCCCCAAGGAAGCGGTAACATCTCCATCTGCTTAGTTGTTTTTTTTTTCTTTCCGTTGTTGTTTTGTGGCAGTCCCGGGGCCTGGGCACTGTCCCTGAGCTTTTCTGCTCAAGGCTAACACTCTACTTCTTGAACCACAGCTCTACTTCTGGCTTTCTGGTGGTTAATTGGAGATAAAAGTCTTACAGATTTTCCTGCCTAGGCTGGCTTCAAAAGTCCATCCTCAGCTCTCAACTCCTGAGTAGCTAGGATGACAGGCATGAGCCACCAGCATCCAATTTGGGGTCCTCTTTTTCAGGGTCAGCCTACCTGTAGCCCATACACATCCAGTCCATTTACCAATCGGTAAAGCGCACTGTCCCTTGCTTCATGGACATTTTAAATTCTGGAGTCAAGTTCAGCAAGGCCATAAGGCTACAAGCCTAAAACCACATTCTTCAACCCGCCTTTGATCATCCACACAAGGTGTGACAGGATACACCTGTAATCCAGCACTCAGGAGGCTGAAACGGGAGGATTTGCAAATTCCAGGCCAGCCTAGGCCTCACAGAGACCTTGTCTCAAAAGTCCAGTGGGAGAGCTGGGTACTGGTGGCTCAGGTCTGTAAACCTTAGCTACTCAGGAGGCTGAGATCTGAGGATCAAAGTTCAAAGCCAGTCTGGACAAGAAAGTCTATGAGACTCTTAATCTCCAATTAGCCACCCACAAGCCAGAAGTGGAGCTGTGAAAAGCATCTCAGAAGTAGTACCTAGGCCCTGAGTTCAAGCCTCAAAACTACCACCAAAAAAAAAGGGGAGGGGTATTGGGAGTAGAGAGAAAGACCCCACTGTCCAATTCCTCCAGCTCCATCTCAGTGGGTTTCATTGAGTGTAGTTACAGTTGATTAGCTACTTCATATCTCACTATAAATGACAGTGGCAGCAGGCCACGCCACAGGCCAGGCCAGAAAGCCTGCAAAATGGATACCTTGAGGTTATAAAGCATCTCCATCAAGCTGGCGTACTCGGTCGGGCTGTCTTTCTGGAGGTAATTGTACTCCTGCCATGGGTTCCGGGCCGAGCTCTTCTTGTCTGCCAGGACGCCCTCCTGAAGGCCAGCCAGGCTCCGAGGACTGTAGGAGTCACACAGATACTTCCCAGCAGTGGCCAAAAGCCTGAAACCCAAGCCAAGACCATAATGCCTGGAGCTGGCTGCACCGAGTGCTCTCTCTTACCAGAGAGCAGGGCGAAGACAGCTGTCACCACGTTGAAGGGGGTTAGGGGTTTACTTTCTCCTGAATACTCCTGCCTTGGGAGGACACCATCTTCCCAATATGACAGCCAGCCGGCCCCACCATGCGTATCACTGGGCGCTTGCTCCGTACACCCTTTTTTGCTACATAAGCACCACCAGGTGGAATTGTCAATGCCAGCATGCGCCGCTACAGACCACTGCGCAGGGCAGCAGGTGGCTGCAGCGACTCACTGCCCTGCACAGCATTGGTGTTCCCTGGCACTGCAAAGTTGGCTTTTGTGCCAGGCACTGGTGGTTGACACCTGTCAATCCTAGCTACTCAGGAGGCTGAAATCTGAGGATCACAGTTCCAAGCCAGCCTGGGCAGCAAAGTCCATGAGACTCTATCTCCAATAAACTGTTCAAAACAAAAAGCTGGAAATGGAGAGATGGCTCAAGTGATAGAGCACTAGCTTTGATCACAAAAGCTCAGGGACAAAGGTCAGGCCCCGAGTTCCAGCCCACAGCTGACAACAAACCAAAAGAACAGGCCAAAGTTGACTTTTGTGGCTTGGGTGCTTCCGAGTTGTACTCAGAGAAGCTGGCACTCCCGATTCCTCCGAGAAAGACCACCATCTGCCTCACCATCTATGGGAGCCCCTCCTCTGGGACTGCTGGGGGCTGTGAGCCCGCCCCGTGAGCATGCGCACCCTGCCACTGAAAGCACACTGGCTTCCTGTACCTTCCCTTGCCAGCCGGCCTGGCACTTTAGGACAGTATCATTAGAAGAGCATGCCGTCAGTCTCAGGACTGTCCGGGATTGTGCCCAGCCCAGCCACCCACCGCTCTGGTTTTCATGGCACTCATTCAACTGCGCCCCACCCTCCCGCCCCCCACCCTTCCCAGAGCTGTGCTCCTCACACACAGATCCATTTGCTACAGTCTCCCCGCGTCCCCAGGCTAGGGAGGTCCTGCTTCTCCTCCAGGGTCTGGTCCTGGAGCCCCCTCCTCTGTGACACCTGTCCTCATGTCCCCTGGTCCTGACGCCCCTCCAGTCCGAGCACCCCTGTGGTGCCATGCATGAGCCAGAGGAATCTGCATACCTGAATTTCTGGTACCTAGCAAAGTGCCTGGCACACAGCAGGCACTCAGTAACTATTTGTGAAGCTGGGTACAGAGGGTCACACCTTTAATCCCAGCTACTTGGGAGGCTGAGATTGGGAGGACTGTGGTTCTAGGCTAGCTGGGCAGGCCAGTCAAGCCTCCATCTCAATAGAAGAGGCTGGGCATGGTTCCATGAGCCAATCACCCAGCTCTGACGGGAGGAAGCCTAGAGTAGGCAAACTGTGGGTCAGGCATGCACTAGGGAGACCCCATCTCAAAAACAACTGGTGCAGAAAAGGGTTGGAAGCAAGGCTCAGCTGGAGATCCACCGGCCTTGCTAGTGGGAGGCTTTGGGTTCCAACTCTACAGCACCAAGATAATGACACTGTGGAGTGCCACGGGGTCTGCTGACGCCGAAGACAGGCCCTCAGGCATCAGCTCCTTGGCAGGGTAGTATGATCATGCCTCAGTCTAGGGTAGCTCAGGGAACTGTCAGCTCCCTGCCCCGGTCTGCCATCCATGCCCCACAGTATCAGTCTACGTTGACCTGTTCTCGGCAGCACCACCAGCTTCAAATGGCAGGAGTACAACGCCAAACCCGAAAGAACTGACACCATCTTTCCCTCTCATCTGGATGGCAGTAGGAGGCATCCACTACCATCACAATGAAGAGCTCCGGGCTAGGGGGGTTGGGGGGGGGGAGCAACTGGCATTCAGGCCTTGTCTCCAAAGAGCTCAGAGACCAGTGGTGGTGTCGGTGTGTGTCCCAGCACCATCAGCCCCCAACCCCGCCCCTTCTTGATCATGCCAACGTGTGCACTTCTGCTGGATTCCCAAAGCTGCAATCTACTTTACCACCGTTTCCTGGTGAATCACAGATGATCTAACACTGACAATGGGGAACATCCCAACAAGCTCCCCACGGGCTGAAGATCTCATCTGATACACCCAGCCTTCTGCACACTGCAGCTCAGGCCTGCAGCACACTGGCGCAATGACTGTCCGCAGGTGACAAAGTAGGTCGGGGTGGGGCTGTGGCCCTCGGCAACTGCCCAGCATGGCAGGATGGCAATGCACTAACCCAGCAAAGACATGATTCCAACTTATTAGTATGGTTTCCCCTGAGTGTGTACCTTTTCTGCACCGCAATAAAAGTGGAATGCTAAGAATCAAGGAGAAAGCCAGGCATCAATGGCTCACACCTGTAATCTCAGACACTCAGAAAGCTGAGATGTGAGGCTCAAGGCTGAAAAGCAGCCTAGGCTGGAAAATCTGAGACTCTTATTTATTAACCACCAAAAAGCTGGAAGTAGAGTTGTGGCTCAAGTGGCAAAGTGCCAGCCTTAAATGGAGAAGTCTAAAGGACAGTACCCAGTCCAGACCCCAGTGTCAGTGCACAATGCATGTACACACACACACACACACACACACACACACACACACACACACACACACACACACACACACACACACACACACACACACACACACACACACACACACACACACAGGAAAAGCCATCATGAGAGGCCCAGTCTGTCCGGGCTCCAGCAGAGACTAGAAAAGCCATGGCTGCTCCCCGCCCAGGGCACAGGGTGATCTGAGGAGCCCAGGAGCCCGTGCCAGCCTGACGGCTGAAGGTGTGTGTGGTGCTGAGGGCTGCCCCGGCCTGCTACTCCACCCAGCCATGTGGGGAGTGGTCCCTGAGAAGCCTGGGTTTTGCAGGTCCATCGATGGGGGAGATAAGGTAAGCTTTACAGGCAGCAGCCACACACGCTCTGTGCACCCCCAGACGGGAACGCAGATGGTGGCTGTCCCTTTCCAGGCTCAGAGCTCCCAGGATAACATGACCCCTGTCATAGGCTGCCTTGGCCATGCCCAGGCTGCCCCCGTCACACCAAGCGGGCTGTCAGCTTCGCTCCAGGAATACCCAGTGCAGCACCCAGCCCCAGCCCCTCACCCCCCTCCCAGATCCTCCCCTACTGCAGCCTGATGAGGAATGGTGCGTGATAGACGCCAGTCTAAGAGAAAGACACTCGGACACTCCCGTGACTCAGGTGACACGAAGGTGCGAGTCAGTGTCTCAGACACAGCTACGGTCCTGGGGCTTGAACTCAGGGCCTGAGCGCTGGCTCTTAACTTGTTCCCACAGCTATTTCTTTTCACCTAAGAGGCTGTTGCTGGGCTCAATGGCTTTTGTCCGTAAAGATGGAATAGGAAGAGTGCCTACGTCTTCAGGCACGGGGCGGGAGGGGAGGTTAATGAGTTGATTCATATCTAGTCCCTCCTGTCAGCTCAGTGACAGGGAGTGGGAGAGAGACCGGAAGTGACGCAGCCTGCGGAGGAGGATGTTTTAAGGTGAGCAGATTTTCGGGTTTCACTTTGCTTTTCTCTGCGTGTGTGCCTGCAGGGAAACATGAACTCAGGGCCTCTTACTCTTGCTTAGCTTTTTCCATTGAAAGCGCTTACCACGTGAATCACAGCTCTACTTCCAGCTTTTTGCTGGTTAACTGCTGTCTATCCAGGCTGGCTTCAAACCTCAATCCTCATATCTTAAGCCTCCTGAGTAAGCAGGATTACGGATGTGAGCCATCGATGCTCAGCTTCAGGTTTTATTCTGAATACTTGTGAATCGCTTTACTGTCCCTTTTTTCCTCTCCCCTCCCCCACCTCCAGCGCTGGTGATTGAACCCAGGGCCTTGCACATGCTGGGTAAGGACTATACTGCTGAGCTACGGCCCATTTTGATTCTTGCAAGGACAAATACTATTTAAGAAAATGTGATAATGCATTTCTCCCCACTCACCCCACCCTTTTTTTTAAAGACAGTCCCACCATACATCTCTTTTAATTATGTAAGAAATTAGCCAGGTGCTCCTGGCTACTCAGGAGACTGAGACCCGTGGATCAAGGTTCAAAGCCAGCCCAGGCAGGTAAGTCTGTAAGACTCTTAGCTCTAGTTAACTCCCCCCTCCCAAAACGACAAGTGGGATCATGGCTCAAATGATAGAGCACTAGCCTTGAGCAAAAAGCTCAGGGATGATGCCCAAACCCTGAGTGCAAGCCCCAGGACCAGCATGCACGTGCACAGACATACACACACACACACACACACACACACACACACACATATTATGTAAGAAATCTCCATCCTAACCTGGATCCAACCCCTAGGCCAGCTCCTGGTAGCAGAGCCCTGTGTGCCTGTGGAGGTGGGCGGCTCACTCAGCTTCTGCTGTTTACACGTGACCCACTGCAGGGCTGCGCTGCGTAGGTTTTAGTCACTCTGCCTGGTTTCTGAGAGGGGCAACTTAGGAGTTGCAGCAATGACAGCCACCTCTCCTCTGCCCTGACACAGGACTTCACATATGAGAGCCCCCCCCCTCCCCACTACCCCTACCCACCCACCCCCGCCCCACGAAAAAGTACTACATGTGAAGACAGAGAGTCATGACAAGACACTGTGAGGAGAGATCAAAAGCTGCTTGGGCAGCCCGTCCCGTCCCACTGCCTCCCACAGTCCTGCCACCAAGACGCTGCTCTACAACACAGGGAGGTTCAAGTAAAATGTCTGTAGGAGCCAGGCATGGAGTTCATGCCTGTTATCCAGCACTCGGGAGGCTGAGTCAGGACTACATTGAAAGGCCAGCCTGGGCTGCATAGAGAAACCCAGTGTTAAAAAAAAAAAAAAAGGCACGCCTAGAATCCTAGCTATTCAGCAGGCTGAAATCTGAGCATTACACTTTGAAGCCAACCCTGGGCAGGAAAATCCATGAGCCTCTTTATCTCCATTAAACCACAGAGAAAAAGCTGGAAGTGGTGCTATGGCTCAAGTGGTAGCACACTAGCCTTGAGCACAAAGAGGCTCAGGGACAGGGCCCAGATCCTGAGTTTAAAGCTCCAGGACTGACAACAAAGAAAAAAGAAAAAAGGGGGGGAGGGGGAGAAAGAAGAAGAAAAAGAAAAATAATGTGCGTGGAGGGGCTGGGAAGCTGGCTCAATGGTAGAGTGCTTGCCTCGCATGCATGAGGCCCTGGGTTCGATTCCTCAGCACCACATAAGCAGAAAAAGCTAGAAGTGGCACTGTGGCTCAAGTGGTAAGGCGCTAGCCTTGAGCTGTCCAAGCCCCACAACTAATCAAAAAATAAAATAAAATAAAATAAAAAATAAAAAAAGTGCATGGAACTCCTAGACTACAAAAATCAGTTGAACTAAGGGAATCTGTGAGCCCTTTTCTGAGCTGTCTTGATGGGTCGATGGGTCTTCCCGGGTAACTTAAGCACAGCTGGGGAAGAGACAACACATTTCTCCTAGAGAGCCCCTGTCGGAAAACACACCCCTTGGCACCCCAGAGTTCTGCTTTGGATGCAAGGCAGCTGTCTGGAGCCTGACTCACCACTTGCGACACTTTATTTCTCCAGGGAAATTTATTTGGAGCCCAATAACAGCCTTACAAGCAATCAATAGGAGCCCAGCCCATGTATAATTTGGAAACATGGTGTACTGTTTCCTCATTTAGACTGAGACCTCCATACCTAACCAAATTTACGTGAGCACTGCCAAGTAGGATGGAGCCTTGCCCTTCTTCGGTGGCTCAATAAATGTTTAATGATGACAATAATGACACCTCATGTCTGGGGACAGACAGTTCCCGGGCCCCGTGGCTTCTAGACCATATATTTCCCTTGGGGTGCTGTGTCCTAGATGAAGTTCCTCCCAATCCAGAACCCCAGGCGTAAGGTGGAGGGCAGGGAGGCCCCTCTCCTACCTGTTTGCTAGCTGCTGCTCAAAGTCCCCACACTGCCGCAAGAGCTCTCCACAGGTGGCTATTATCCTAAACAAAACAGAAAAAGCACTTCAAGTTCAAGTGCCTGGAATGCCAACATTTACAGGGCAAACACTGTCTCATTCATAAAAATTCTAAGTATTCACTCCTCCTGGTGCCACTGGGTTCTGGGAACCGTGTTAACCACTTGCTGGCCCACGGCTAAGCTGTCATTAGTTGGTGGTTAATGTAAAAGGTAAATGTCTGTCCTTTCCAATATCCTCCCAGGTAGGGTCGCTTCCAGTAACTGACATTTCCAACACACTGAGGAGATTTGCCTTTGAGAGGCAAGGTTAGGAATACTTTTTATTTCAATGTTTAAGTTAAGGACTGGGAATGTGGCTTTAATGGTAGAGTGCTTGCCTAGCATACATGAAGGCCTGGTTGGATTCCTCAGTACCACCTACACAGAAAAAGCCAGAAGTGGCGCTGTGACTCAAGTGGTAAGAGTAGCTTTGACTGGCAATAAACAAACAAACAAATGTTTCAAAAGCTATTGACCTATTATCTTTGGATGCCTGCTATCTGCAACACTAGACCTGTTACTTGGTATTCCATGTCTCTTCTCCGCTCTCCTAAAAGGCAGATGAAGACTAGGTCATTTGTGCCTCAGAATCAGCCTGGATGATGGGCTGTGTGTGCCATTCATACGCCTTTAATTCTCAGGTGACTCTGTGCCAGGTCTCAAGCTGTAGTGGCTACTGAGTCCTTCAACGCTGAGCTCATAATAATGTCAGGACAAATCCAAGGATTAAAAAAAATATTTCAGGTCTAGTTAATGTTTAACTTCCTCTAAAAGGGCCTGTCATCACCAGGGTATCTGAGCATTCCATCATAAGAAAGGTTTATGAGAAAGTAAAATATTCCATTTGCCTTTGGCACAACACAGCTAATGTACGCAGACTATTTCCCCACACGCCAAGTCACCAATAGGCGACAGGGGTTACAAGTTAGCATCTAGAACATTGAAAGTCCATAAAGCAATGGCCTGAAGTCCTTAGATCTTCTCTGACAGTCTCAGCGGGTCATGATCACCCAGAAAAGTAGAGGTGACGCAGGCGGGCCCCACGGCTGGAGGTCAGGCAAAAAAATGCAAGTGGGTGCAGTGGGCCATGTGAAGAGCAGCTTGTATCTTTGGAATGTAGACCCGTGAAGAATGGTTTGAAAGAAACTTTGAGATTTGTGTATCACCTGAAGAATGTAGTTGTTGGGCCACTTGGGAAGAGAAAAGTACAGTGGGCCTAGTGGAGTGCAGGGACAAACTGACAGTTTGGCTCACTTAAGACTATGGCTTCCAGTTACAGAGGAAATCAGAATTCTGTGGCCAGGCATCCATGGCTCATCATCCCAACTAATCAAGAGGCTGAGATCTGAGAATCCCAGCTCAAAGCTAGGTCTGGCAAAAATGTCCATGAGACTCTTATCTCCAGTGAACTACCAAAATGCCAGAAATGGAGGTCTGGCTCAAGTAACAGAGTGCCAGCCCTGAGTTAAAAAGCTAAAGGACAGTGCGCAGGCCCTGGAGTTCAAGCCCCAGGACTGGCACAAAAGCAAACAAACACAAGAGATCTGGATTGGGTTAATCTGGTTTTAAAATGTTGGCAATGAATCCCAATTGCTTCCAAATGTTATGATCAAAAAAAGCATGACTGTTGGACAGACCTGCTAGCCTGCCTTCTCTGGCTGGATGTGTTCAAGGGCCAAACCTCCTAAGGTCGCTGCTGGGGGAGGAGCAGCAGGGTGTCTACTATGGGCCCACGATGGCAAGGACTAAGTCAGAATCTGACCAGTCACTCAATGCCTTTCAGACAGACACATAGCCCTGCCTCACGGCTTAGCCCTGTGCATCTCAGATCACCAGAGCCTTGCTAAGTGGGAGAATCCCATACCACATAGAAAAACTTGAAACTTGAAGTCAAAACCCAAGATGAGGCATTCAGAAGGCACTTTAAAAAAACATTGCAAGTGAAAGCCGGGCACTGGTGGCTCACATCTGTCATCCTAGCTACTCAGGAGGCTGAGATCTGAGGACTACAGTTCAAAGCCAGCCTGGGCAAGAAAAATCCATGAGACTCTTTATCTCCAATGAACCACCAGAAAACCAGAGTGGCGCTGTGGCTCAAGTGGTAAAGCATTCAGCTTGAGCTGAATTGCTCAAGGACCGAGACCAGGCCTGGAGTTCAAGCCCCACAACCACCACCAACAACAACAACAACAAAAATTGAAATAGAAAAGGATAATGAAAGAGAAACATGAATGCCTTCTAAGGCCACTTGCTTCCTGCACACACAATGCCAGCACAGTGGTGTTTGCTACATCAGCCCACGCTGAAGTCATGCCCCGTTACCTGATGGAATTCTGAAAAGCCGTCCAGTCTTCCTGGAACAGGGAGCTGGGAGGGATGTCATCCAGTTTGCACTTCTTCCGGATGGACTGGAGCGCATTGGTGAAATCTGACACATACCTAGGGGAAGGGAGGAAGGACAGATCTGGGCACACCCACAATCCCACAGCTGTGAACAGACTGCTAAAAGCCTTGAGGTTTTTCAAGGCTCCCAACCCTTAGTAACATGAATGAAAAACATGTCCATGTGACAGACCATCTCAATCATATGAAAAGGCAATAGGAGAGGTGCGGAATGCTAGGGCTGATGGTTCAACGGCCATAATGCTAGCCACTCAGGGGGCTGAGATCTGAGGGTTGCAGTTCAAAGCCAGCTCTGACAGGAAAGTCTGTGACACTTTTATCTCCAATGAACCACCAGAAAACTGGAAGTGGAGCTGTGGTTCAAGTGGTAGGGCACCATCCTTGAATGAAAAAAGTGAAGTATAGCACCTCGGCCCCAAATTCAAATCCCAGTACTGGCTCAAAAAACCAAAACACAAAGGCAGAGTACTGAAAGCTGTTCTCTGCTGTAGAATCCAGACCCAAAGATCTGCTATCCTTCTCACTGCAGAAAAAGCTTTCGAAAATATATTCCAGGGGGCTGGGAAGGTGGCTCAGTGGTAGAGCACTTGCCTTGCATGCCTGAGGCCCTGGGTTCTATTCCCCAGGACCACATAAGCAAAAAGAAAAAAAGCTGGAAGTGGCACTGTGGCTCAAGTGGTAGAGTGCTAGCCTTGAGCTGAAGAGCTGAGGGACAGTGCGCAGGCCCAGAGTTCAGGCCCCACGACCGGACCAAAAAAAAAAAAGAAAAAAGAAAATATATTCCATTGTTTTCAGTTCTTTCTCACATGGTGTACTAGTAGCCTTTGCATCACGCTACAACTGCTTTTCACTTTGTAGTGTTTTTGAGCTCCACCCTGCATCATTATGTGCAGAGTTCCTCTGTGAATATCTCGTTTGCTGAGGAATGGCTGAGCCCTAGAGGAGAAAACACTGGGTTGTTTCAAATCTATCTTTGTGATCCGTACTGCAGTGGACATCTGTAAGAACGTCCTGGGGCTCAGGTGCAGGAATACAGAACATGCGTTCAACTGGCTCAGCCACCACCCGCCAGAAGGCCCAGCCCCATCCCCGCGCCCTGGCCTTACTTGGCAAAGAGGGATTTCAGGGCTGTCAGCAGGCCACAGGTTCCCAGGCCATTGGTGAACTGGGCACATCTGTCGACAGCTGCAGATGCCAGGCTGAAGAGCTTGTTCACGGAGTGGCTCAGCTCCTGCACACAGTCAATGACTTCCCCATGCTCCTGCAGTGATGCCCACCAGTGGGAGCCGCATCAGACTCCAGTAGCCCAGGACAGGCAATATTAAGACAATGGAGGGGCTGGGGATGTGGCTTAGTGGCAGAGTGCTTGCCTGGCATGTGGAAAGCCCCAGGTTCAATTCCTCAGTAACCCATAAACAGAAAAGGCTGGAAGTGGTGCTGTGGTTCAAGTGTTAGAGTGTTTTTTTCTTGGTGTGCTAGTCCTGGGGCTTGAACTCAGGGCCTGGGTGTTGTCCCTGGGATTCTTTTTTTTCTCAAGGCTACTGTTCAACCACTTGAGACACAACTCCATTTCTGGCTTTTTCTGAGTAGTTTATTAGAGAATAGTCTCAAAACCTTCCTACCCAGGCTGGCTGCAAACTGTGATCCTCAGATCTCAGCCTGTAGAGTAGCTAGGATTACCGGCTTGCGCCACTGCACCCAGCCACCCTTGAGTTTTTAATTCCTTCCCTCTTTCTTCTGTGCTAGAGACCACACTTTGTCACCGAAGCTCTCAAGCTATGATTCAAATTCTCCCTATTAGGCACTCCAGAATGGACCAGGAAAATGCTTCCTTCCCAGGCAAGAATGTAACCGGAATGGAGCAGACTTTCTAGGTTTGTCCCTAGAAAATAGGAAAAATGGCAAGAGGCAATGGACCTTCACCAGCTCAGATCAAAGCTTATGCGGCCCCTCCCCTCCTGCCACACAACTTTAAATGACTTGAGCCCAACAGACATCGTCTGAGACAGCAGATGGCCTGTCCCTCCGTGTCCTGGGGCCCACACGGTGCCCCTGGCCCACAGCAGTGTCCTTGAAATCTAAGCTCCTCCTGGGTACTATTTCTAAATTTCATGTTCTCTATAAAGTAAAGGCCTCTTTAGGAAGAAATTGCTAAACCCATGGTAGGTAACAAATTCTCTTTTCTAGATCTCTAGTGGGGATGTGTGTGTGTGTGTGTATGTGTGTGTGCGCGCGCGTGCGTGCATTCACACATGAGCATGAATGCATGCACCAGTGCTGGGGCTTGAACTCAGGGCCAGAGCACTGTTCCTCAGCTTTTTATGCTCAAGGCTAGCACTCTACCACTTAAGCCACAGCTCCACTTCCAGCTTTTTGCTGGTTAATTGGAGATAAGAAAAGTCTCACGGACTTTTCTGCCCAGGCTGGCTTCAAGCCATAATCCTGAGATCTCAATAACAAGCGTGAGCCACCAGCACCAGGTTTTTAGTGGGGATTTTAAATGAGTATGTGGTCACTCCCATACTCTCATTTTACATTTTGTCAGAAGCCCTCCCCGCCCTCCAGGGTACACTGAGGGCCTGGCACACAGAGCGCTCCCTGGTGGCCAGCGGCCTTACCAGTGGCACAGCGCTGATCTGGATGAGGAGGTTGCTCTCTTCTAGGCTGCCGTACTTCAGCTGGTAGGGTTTGTAAGGCCCATACACCGCATCCACCAGCTCCACCACTTTCACCAGGTTGTACTCATCTGTAAGGGAGCAGACATCAAGAACAAACAGCGAAGGCAACAGGCTAGAACTTGTCCTATTCTGTCTTTGGGGTGACTGTATTTACTTCATCTGCTTTTAATGCTCATGGAAGCTTCTTTAATCGTCTCTTCAAAAAGCATCTCCAGAAAGCTGGCTTTGTGAAAGCACATTATTATAAAGACTCCAGCCTCATAGAGTCCTAACCTGTCCCTTCCCATGCAAACTCTTGTCAGGGACACACACAAAACTGCTACTGAATGCTGAGCACCGGCAACCCATGCCTATAGTCTTAGCGATTCAGGAGGCTGAGGTCTGAGGATTATGGTTTGAAGTCAGCCCAGACAAGAAAGTTTATCTCTAATTTATCAGCCAAAGCCAGAAGTGGGGCTGCTGCTCAAGTGGGAGAGTGCCAGCCTTGACTGAAAAAAGCTAAGGGACAGCACCTAGGCCCTGAGCTGAAGCTCCAATACCTGTGTTAAAAAAATTTTTAAGCCGGGCACCAGTGGCTCACGCCTGTAAAACTAGCTAGCTAGTCAGGAGGCTGAGATCTGAGGATCGAGGTTCAAAGCCAGCCCGGGCAGGAAACTCTGTGAGACTCTTATTCTCCAATAAACTACCAGAAAAACCGGAAGTGGTGCTGTGGCTCAAGTGGTAGAGCGCTTGCATAGAGCTGAAGAGCTGAGGGATAGTGCTCAGGCCCAGAGTTCAAGCCCCACGACCAAAAAAAAAATTTTTTTTCAAGACACCCTGGCTTCTGACAGGTTAATAAAAGGATCTGTCTGCCTGGGATAACTTTGAACTGAGATCTTCACATCTCAGGCTTCGGAGCAGCTAGGACTACAGGCATGAGCTACCAGCACCTGCCCAGAGTCTACTTACAGTTGAGTGAATAGAATATTTCATTATCCAGAATGCAGCCATAGAAAATTACATGTGGCATGCACATATTCTCTTCTCTCCCCCCCCCCCCCCACTCACACACACACACACAGCTGAAATACAGGAAACTCACTGAATGCTGAGAGAATGCCATCAAGGGGATTATTCTGCTAAAATATAGTATATGATCATGTAATATGCCACGGTGAATCTCCCTGGTATGACATACACTAAAAATATGAATGACAGGAGAACAAAGCAGGCTCCATTGGGGATGGGAGAGTATGATCCAGTACTTTAAATGCACATATGAAGAAAACGGAACAATCACACCTGCTGAAATGGCTTTAAGGGGGATAGCAGAAATGAGTTTGGTGAGTGGACTGTATGCATGTATGGGAATGTCACAGTGAAACCCTATTGTAATGTATGCTAACACAAAATTCCTTGGAAAAAAAAAGAGGTAAAAAGAACAAGTGGTATTAAATTTGATTCAGAAGTAAACTAGCCATTTTTGTTTTTAAACCCAAACAAGATTTTGTTTGGGTTTTTTTGTGGAGATAGGGTTTTTCTGGCCTTCAAGTCACTATGTACTCTAGTTGGCCTTGAAATAAAAACCTCTCCTGCCTTAGCCTCCTGGGTGCTGGGATTACAGATCACAGCCATCATACATGGCTTCATCTAGGCTTTTTAAAATAATAATAATTTTGACAACAAATGCAACAGTGGTACTCACTAGACACCATGCTGAAAATGAATTACATAACTTTTTTTTTTTTGGGGGGGGGGGCGGTCGTGGGGCCTGAACTCTGGGTATGGGCGCTGTCCCTCAGCTCTTCAGCTCAAGGCTAGCACTCTACCACTTGAGCCACAGTGCCACTTCCGGCTTTTTTCTTTTTTGCTTATGTGGTGCTGGGGAATCGAACCCAGGGCCTCATACATACAAGGCAAGCGCTCTACCACTGAGCCACCTTCCCAGCCCTGAATTACATAACTGATAGGTGGGGATGGGTAGGAAAAACTGGGAGAGAGAGAGAGAAGGGATGACAGTGTCCAAAAAGAAATGTACTCTTTACCTGACTTATGGAACTATAACCCCTCTGAACATCACCTTTATAATAACAATAAAAATAATAATTCTGACACCAATAAGAATAGTAACAATGGGGGGACGCGGGGAGGCTGGGAAGTATAAACAAAGAGGAGGCTACAATGCTTGATAAGAAATGTACTAGCCGGGCGCTGGTGGCTCACGCCTGTAATCCTAGCTACTCAGGAGGCTGAGATCTGAGGATCGCGGTTCAAAGCCAGCCCGGGCAGGAAAGACCGCGAAACTCCTATCTCCAATAAACCACCAGAAAACCGGAAGTGGCGCTGTAGCTCGAGTGGTAGAGCGCTCGCCTTGAGCTGAAGAGCTGAGGGACAGCGCCCAGGCCCAGAGTTCAAGCCCCACGACCGACCAAAAAAAAAAAAAAAAAGAAAAAAGAAATGTACTCACTATCTTGCCCATGTAATTGTAACCCCTCTGTACAGTATTTTCACAATAAAAAATAAAATTAAAAAAAATAATAATAAATTTTAAAAAAGAATAGTAACAATGGATCATAACACATTGAACTTTTTTAAAACCATGAGTTTGTAGTGATAATAAAGAGAAAACCAGATGTAGTAACGTGTACTTAAAATTCTAGCATTTGGAAGGCTGAAACAAGAGGATCTTCTATTTGAGGACAGTCTGGACTACACAGCAAGACTCTGTCTCAAAAATAAACTGAAAGGAAGGAAAAGAAGAAATGAGAGAGTGAAGGAAAGAAGGTGTTCCCATTACAAAATGTCACAGAATAGGAGTTAAGAAATCTGTTTCATAATCAACAATAGGCAAGGAGTTATCAATGGAGGCTAAAGTAAATGCCGCTTAGGGAATGAGACAGTCCTGTGAGCTCAGTGTCTGGCTCCATACTTAATAATGCCCCAAATCACATGCACCACATGGTTAATCTAGCCTGTCACTAACAGCTGGACGGCCTGTGCCTCCTGAAGCAATACAATCTATGCACTGGTGTCAGCGCAAGACTTTTGCCAAAAAAATGTCTGATCTAAATCTAGAAATGAGGAAGAGATGGACAACTGAAAACTTGGGGATGTCCTATGGGAAAATGACCCTGTCTTCTTCACAAATGGCAATGAAATGCCTGCTGGAGATGAAGAGAGATGGAAGAGACGGGCAGCCTAGCACGACCATCCACACATTGAATCTCAGCTGTAAGGGCATCTACAGAACCGGGAGAGTAAGAGCACTGTATCACAGACAATATGGAATCAGTATTAAAAAAGTTCTCATTGTGATAATGGCAACAAAACATTCTACTAAAGACACAAAATCCCAGCACTGGTGGCTGAGTCAGAAGAATCATGAGTTCAAGGACAGCCTGAGGTAATAATGAGAAATTTGACTCAAAAAACTGATATACAAGCTGGGCGCCAGTGGCTCATGCCTGTAATCCTAGCTACTCAGGAGGCTGAAATCTGAGGATCGCGGTTCAAAGCCAGCCCGGGCAGGAAAGACTGTGAGACTCTTATCTCCAATAAACCACTAGAAAACCAGAAGTGGCGCTGTAGCTTAAGTGGTAGAACGCTCGCCTTGAGCTGAAGAGCTGAGGGACAGCGCTCAGGCCCAGAGTTCAAGCCCCACAACCGACAAAAAAAAAAAAAAAAACTCATATACAAACTCTATTGAGATGGTAGATTGATGATTTTTTTAATCCGTCCTTGTATTTTCAGATTTTTCTATAATAAATACATATTGTAACCAGGCACAGTAGC
Organism: Dipodomys merriami; assembly: GCF_024711535.1. Lineage (NCBI taxonomy): Eukaryota > Metazoa > Chordata > Mammalia > Rodentia > Heteromyidae > Dipodomys > Dipodomys merriami. The sequence continues at coordinate 5,195,398 of NW_027206202.1, read as the reverse complement.
CCACACTTGTAATTCGAAAATACTTGAGAAACTAAGATAAGGAAGACTATGATTCAAGGCCAGCCTGGGTAATACAGTTCATAAGACCCCATTCTCAGTCAATAAAATATCTGGGCATAGTGGGATGAACTTGTTATCCCAACTATGCAGATAGTAGGACAGAAGGATCATAGGGCAGCCAAAAAAGCAAAACGCTATTTAAAAAGTGACCAAAAAAAGGACTAAAAAAAAAAAAAAAAGTTGGCAAGTATGGCTCAGCAGTAGAGCACCAGCCTAGCAAGAGTGAGGTGAGGGGGCTGGGAAGGTGGCTCAGTGGTAGAGCGCTTGCCTTGCATGCTCAAGGCCCTGGGTTCGATTCCTCAGCACCACATAAGCAAAAAGAAAAAAAAGCCGGAAGTGGCGCTGTGGCTCAAGTGGTAGAGCTAGCCTTGAGCTGAAGAGCTGAGGGACAGTGCCCAGGTCCAGAGTTCAGGCCCCACGACAGGACCCAAAAAAAAAAAAAAAACGAGTGAGGTGAGGGCCTGAGTTCAAACCCCAGTAGTACACAATAAATAAATACATATATACATGCTGCTTACTGATCATAAAGTCAACCTATATTTGTGTGTGTCTATGTGTGTGTGTGCGCACACACACACACACACACACACACACGTGTGCACAACAGGCCTGGGGCTTGAACTCAAGAGCCTGGATGTCCCTGAACTTTTTTTTTCCCCTCAAGCCTCGTGCTCTACCATTTGAAGAAGCAGAAGGGTCCCCTGTCCCACTCTGCTTTGGCAGGACTCAGGGCTCAACATTCCGGAGCCACTTGCACCTGGGCAGCCCCTGACATCCACTGTGCCTCTCCCAGCACTGGGGCCTGGCCAGGGAGTGTGCCAAAAATACCTGTGAATCACCAGGAACCCGAACAATAAATACACTCCCTGGGAATGTCCAGGTAATTAAACACAAGGTAATTAAGGAGAGTAACTATTAAATAAACGGAGTCAGTGACACACGGCAGCCACATGGCAGAACGGGGACCTTCCTGAAGCCATTTCCTGATTTGCCAACAGCATACGTCAGGAGGGCAACACTGACACTTGATGAGGCTTCCACATGGATGTGAACAGCTGGAAAGAGGCACAGACCAGATGTGCTGACCCAGAAGGGAAGGACAAGTGTTTTGCTCCTAGTTGGCCTTGGAGAACCTCCATTCCCTCCAGCCCAGCCCTCCTAGCCTGGCTCCCCTGTCCTGCAAGCCTGATCGAGTCCTTCCAAAAACTGCCCTGTGCACCCAGTGCCTGGGAAGATAGGGCCTGAGACAATACACTAAACACCATTTCCCCCAGAGTAATGTTCCCATGGAAAAGCCTTAGGTATGTGTGGGGAAGATCATCACTACACTGACCCCCTGCTTCTTCATCGTGTGTGTGTGTGTGTGTGTGTGTGTGTTCTTCTTCATCGTGTGTGTGTGTGCACGCGCGCGCTGGTATTAGAGGTTGAACTCAAGGTCTGGGAATAGTCCCTGAAAGTGTGGAAGATCATCACTACACTGACCCCCTTCTTCTTCATCGTGTGTGTGTGTGTGTGTGTGTGTGTGTGTGTGTGTGTGTGTTGGTATTAGAGGTTGTGTGTGTGTGTGTGTGTGTGTGTGTGTTGGTATTAGAGGTTGAACTCAAGGTCTGGGAATAGTCCCTGAAAGTGCTCTATCACTTGAACTCAAGGGCTAGGCACCGTCCCTGAGGGTGCTCTACCACTTGAGCCACAGCTCTATTTCCAGCTTTTTGCTGATGCATTAGAGGTAAGAGTCTCATATACTTTCCTGCCTGGCCTGGCTTCAAACTGTGATCCTCCTAGTTCAGCCTTCTGAGGTAGCTAGGTTTACAGACATGAGCCACCAGCGCTCAGAATATTGTGCCCAGGCCCCAGAAGCCTCCACATGAGTGAGCGGGGTGAAGACAAGCCAGAGTGGAGGGGAGACATGACTCCTCACTCACGTGGGTGGGGAAGAAGAGCCATCTCCAGTGCCTTGGCGAAGTGGGCAGTAGTATCGTAGAACTCCAGCAGCTTGCTGAGCTCCAGCTCGGGCCCCGCCCGCTCCACCCCGGCGCTGAGGCACCCGGGCAGGGAGGGCACCAGGGCCCCCAGGGTCTGAATCAGCAGCACCGTCACCACCTCGTGGGGATTTCTGAAAACCTGCAGAGGGAGAAATGGATGAGATTGGGTAGCATCCAAGTACACGTGCCTCAAAGAAACGAATGGCCCTGATCAGCTGGGCTGCAAGCTTAAGAGGGCTCAGGAAGGAGTGGGGCACACTGGCAACATCACAGCTGCCACTGGCCCTGAATGCTGTTTGCAGATTTATGGACTATTCTCCTGTAGCATTTAACTGACTACAGAGAACTTGAGAAGGGAAGGATGGCCAGGTAAAAAGTGAGGAATGGAGATGGAATGAAAGGAGCAATGCACTGAAGGAGAGCTGGAAGCATCTGTCCACAAACCCACAGTCAGCCCTGCACCACTGCTACCCAACACGAGCCTTCTGTCTAGATGGATTCTCACAGCATCAGCAGGAAAGGAGTATCTAGAGTCTTCCATTCTGAACTCACTGACAGCCTCTCTCCCCATTCCATGTACGCTAGCTAGCTCTGTTGGACTAACTCAAATCATGTCAGCCCATTCAGAGGGGCCTCATACACACCCCAGGTTAAGTAAGTTACTGTAATGACGTATCTCAAACACATATGAACAATGAAATAAAAATATACGAACTGCTTTAGGCAAATCTAAGGCCAAAAAAGGTATAAATCTGCCACCAATAAAATTCAGTTTGGGGCCAGGTGCTGGTGGCTCACACATGTAATCGTAGCTACTCAGGAGGCTGAGATCATGGTTCAAAGCCAGCCCAGGAGGGAAGTCTATGAATCTCCTATCTCCAAATAGCCACCAGAAAACAGGAAGTGGTGCTGTGGCCCAAAGTGGTAGAGCACTAGCCTTGCACAAAAGCGCCCTGACCCTGAGTTCAAGACCCAAGACTGGCACCAAAATTAAAAAAAAAAAAAAAAAAAAAAACACCTAATTTTTATTAGAAAATATCTTGAGATAACTGAAAATGAGAACATAGTGTAAGAACATTTTCTGAGTACAACAAAAGTAGAGGAACTGACAGCTTAAACACAGACAATATAAAAGAAGACAGCACTGGGTACCTAGGCTTCCATTTGTAATCCCAGCTATTCAGGAGGCTGAGATCTGAGGATTGTAGTTCAAAGACAGCCCAGACAGATCCAAAGTACGTGAGACTCTTATTTCCAGTTAACCACCAAAAAGCCAGAAATGGGGTATAGCTGAAGTGGTAGAGTGCTAGCTTTGAACAAAAAAATAAAAAATAAAAGCTAAGCAAGAGGTTCAAGCCCCTGAACCAGCACAAAAAGAAAAAGAAAAGATAGATCTCAAGTTAATGACCTAGTTGTATACATTAAAGACCTAGAAAGCAAGCTAAGCTCTTTAACTTTAGAAATGACCACTTCTCATTCTAGCCAAAGCAAGAACAAGTGTGTTTAAATAACCACCAGAAAACAGGAAGTGGTGCTGTGGCCCAAAGTGGTACAGCACCTTGCGCAAAAGAGCTCAGGGACAGTGCCAGGCCCTGTGTTCAAGCTCCTACATCAGCAAAAAAAAAAAAAAAAAAAAAAGGAAAAAAAGAAAAAGAAAAAGAAAGAAATGTCACTAACAGCCCTACCTCCTCTGCTGCGCAAAGCCTCTCCCAGAGAAATGTTTCCAATGGGCTGGGAAGGTGGCTCAGTGGTAGAGTGCTTGCCTTGCATGCATGAGGCCGTGGGGTTGATTCCCCAGCACCACATAAGCTAAAAGAAAAAAAGCCGGAAGTGGCGCTGTGGCTCAAGTGGTAGAGCGCTAGCCTTGAGCTGAAGAGCTGAGGGACAGTGCCCAGACCCAGAGTTCAGGCCCCACGACTGGACCCAAAAAAAAAAAAAAAAAGAAAAGAAAAAGAAATGTTTCCAATGTTCGGCAGTGGAATGATGCTGAGCACTAGAAGTTACAAAACGCATCTTTTTCTTGAGAAGGCTGAGAGTCAAGGGAACTAATCTCTTCTGCTCCAATCGTGGCCCTGGGCTTCTGGGGAGACAGTGAGTGGGGCTCAACAGAAGTAGGTATGTGATCCACTCATTAGACTCCGAGTTACATACTGTACACTATCGTCTTCCTGCTGTTCTTGGCAGAAAAGCCTAAACATGATTAATAAAGAGAGCTGCCCCATTTCCAGGAGCCAGTGGCTCATGCCTATAATCCTAGCTACTCAGGAGACTGAGATCTGAGTTTTGGGTTTTTGTTGTTTTGGGTTTTTTTTTTTTTTTTGGTCAGTCATGAAGCTTGAACTCTGGGCTTGGACGCTGTCCCTCAGCTCCTCAGCTCTACCACTTGAGCCACAGCACCACTTCCCGTTTTCTAGTGATTTATTGGCGATAAAGAGTCTCACGGAGTTTCCTGCCCAGGCTGGCTTTGAACCATGATCCTCAGATCTCAGCCTCCTAAGTAGCTAGAATTATAGGCATAAGCCACCGGCGCCCAGCTGAGGCAGAGATCTGAGGATCAAGGTTCAAAGCCAGCCTGGGCAGGAAACTTCGTGAAACTCTTATCTCCAATAAACCAGCAGAGGGCTGGGAAGGTGGCTCAATGGTAGAGCGCTTGCCTTGCATGCATAGGCCCTGGCTTCAATTCCTCAGCACCACATAAGCAGAAAAAAGCCAGAAGTGGTGCTGTGGCTCAAGTGGTAGAGCGCTAGCCTTGAGCTGAAGAGCTGAGGGACAGCGCCCAGTCCCAGAGTTCAGGCCCCACAACCAGAAAAAAATAAAAATAAACCAGCAGAAAACTGGAAGTGGTGCTGTGGCTCAAGCAGTAGAGAGCTCGCCTTGAGCTGAAGAGCTGAGGCCCAGAGTTCAAGCCCCACAACCTACAAAAAAAGAGAGAGAGAGAGAGCTGCTCCTTGCTATGTTGAAAATGAACTACACAACTTGTGGGTGGAGGCAGGAGGAATCAGCTGGGAAAGAGCAAAGGAAGGGGAGACGATGTGCAAAGAGCAATGTATTCATTACCTGACATGAAATAGTCAGGTACATCAGTACATCTGTACATCACCTTTATAACAATAAAATTTAAAAGAGCTATCCCTTCATCATAATAAATATCAATTCAGAGTCAGGCATGGCACTGCACATTTGTAATCCCAGCACTCAGGAAACTGAGGCAGGGGGACTATGAGTTTAAGTCTAGTCTGGACTATACAGAGAGACTCTCAAAAATAAATAAATAAAACAGGCAGGCAACCCGTGGGTACTTGGGAAACTGAGAACAGAAGGATTGAAGTTAAGAGTCCAACCTGGGCAGAAAAACCTATAAGACTCCATCTCCACAAAGGGAAGCTGAATGCAGTGGCACATACTTGTAATCCCCGTGACAATGGGAGGCCTAAATCAGGTGGATCACTGTTTAGACTAGCCCGAGCAGGAATAGAGAACCTAGCCCCAAAACAACCAGGGAAAGAAAAAGTATACCTCTATGGTATGCGGCTTGTCTACCAAGCACAAGGCCCTGAGTTCAGACCCCAATGCCAACAAAACAAAAAAATTAAAAATTAAAACAGAAGTAAGTAAAATAAAGAAAAATGACTGAAGGAAAGCCAGAGTACCTGTTATTAGTCCCTTAGAAAGATCAATAAAACTGGTGATCTTTACCAAGAATAAGAGGAAAAAGAACTCAAATTACTAAAAGCAGGTATGAAACCAGAGACATGGCTACCACCTATATAGAAATGAAACAGGGCTATAAAGGAATCTTATTAACTGTCTGCCAACACATTGAAAGAAATGAATACATTACTCAAAACAACCTACCAGAACTGACTCAGAAAGAAACAGAAACATGAAAAGACTTACAACTAGTAAGAAGACTGAGTCTACAATCACCACTCTCCAACAAACAACAATGGGTTCTATAAGAGTTAAACAGTAAGAATTAAGGCTGGGAGTATACCTCAGTGGCCAAGTGCCTGTCTAGCAAGTTGCAAGGCCCTGGGTTCAATCCCGAGAACCATAACAAAACCAGAAAAGCTAAGAAAGTTACTTGTATTTAAAAAAGAAAAAAGGCCAGGTACCAGTGGCTCACACCTATAATCCTTCTGAGTACAGAAGGCTGAGATCTGAGGATCTCAGTTCAAAGCCAGCCCAGGCAGGGAAGTCCCGAGACTCTTATTTCCAATGAAGCACCAGAAAACTGGAAGTGGTGCTGTGGCTCAAGTGGCAGAGCATTTCCCTTGAGCTGAAGAGCTGAGGAACAGCACGAAGGCCCAGGGTTCAAGCCCCACAACCAAAAGCAAAACAAACAAACAAAAACCAAAGACTCTGAAAGAATAGACATCCGTGCACATCGATACCCCTTACAAATGCTCATTTGTGTGGGAGTTGGGCACCACTGGCTCACATCTGTAATCCTAGGAGGCTGAGATCAACATTTTGGTATTGTTCGTTTTAAAGTTTTACTCGTTCTGGTGGGTGTGTGGTAACACCTCACTGGGCTTTTCATTTGCATTTCCCTGATGACTAAGCACTGAGCACCCACTCTTGTGCTTACTGTCCCTTGCAACACCTTCCTTTGTGAAGCACCTCCTCAAGTCTTTTGTCCGGTTAAAAAAAACCCTGGGAGCTGGTGGCAGTATCACACCTGTAATCTTACCTAGTCAGGAAGCCTGAGAACCATGGTTCAAAGCCAGCCTAAGCAGAAAAGCGGGTAAGACTCCATCTCCAATTAAGCAGGGGGAAAAAAAAAAAGCTAGAGTAGAGGTATGGCTCAAGGGATACAGCACCAACTACAAACAAGAAAGCAGAACAGGGCTGGGAAGGTGGCTCAGTGGTAGAGCGCTTGCCTTGCATGCATGAGGCCCTGGGTTCAATTCCTCAGCACCACATAAGCAAAAGGAAAAAAGCCGGAAGTGGTGCTGTGGCTCAAGTGGTAGAGCGCTAGCCTGGTCAGGACACACACACACACACACACACACACACACACACACACACACACACACACACACACACACACACACACACACACACACACACACACACACACACACACACACACACACACACACACACACACACACACGAGTTATTTCTTTCTTATTATACAGCTGGAAGAGCTCTTTATCTTCCAAATGAAGTCCTTTATCTGATGTTTTTAGGACACTGCCTCCCAGCCTGTGGCTTAAGCAGAGGTTAAGGTATTGATGAGTTGTGGTTGTTTTATTTTGTTTTGTTTTGAGGGGAGCAAGTCCTGGGGCTTAAACTCAGGGCCTGGGCACTGTCCCTGAGTTTCTTTTGCTCAAGGCTAGCACTGTACCACTTGAGCCATAGCACCACTTCCAGCTTTCTGTGTATATGGTACTGAGCAATCGAACCCAGGGCTTCATACATGCTAGGGAAGCACTCTACCACTAAGCCACATTCCCAGCCCTGGTGAGTCTTTCTTTATGTTTTTTCTTTAACATGTAGACTTTTGTTGGACTTTGGCAAAAAGCTAGAGAATCCCTGCCATCATACCTATAAGGCAAGGGGTACTGTGAGCACAAGGGAGCCAGTGTGGGTCCCTTAAACAGTTAGGATTAGGGTTACATTTGAAGCATACACTTGAAAAAACACATTGCAGGTCTAGGAAAGAATTTATATACAGGATAGTCAACCAGAACTCTGTGGAATGTAGCCATTTCCTCTAGCTCCCTCCCACCCTTCCCAACTCTTTTACACAGGACATAAGAACACAGTGGGTCTTAACCTTCCAGGACCAAGACTACCAACAGGGACAACCTAGTTAACTAGAGCCAACCTAACTGCAGAAATAAATATACACAAATACATAAGTCCAGCTGTAAGGCAGAGGACCCGGGGATCCCAGTTTGAGGCCAGCTAGGGCAAGAAAAAGGAAGCCCTATTCAAAACATTACCAAAGGGGCTGGGAATGTGGCTTAAGGGTAGAGTGCTTGTCTAGCATGTGTGAGGCTGTAGGTTCAATTCCTCAGTACCACATAAGCAGAAAAGGCCAGCAGTAGTGCTATGGCTCAAGTGGTAGAGTGCTAGCCTTGAGCAAAAGAAGCTCAGAGACAGCGTCCAGGCCTTGAATTCAAGCCCCAGGATTGGCCAAAAAAAAAAAAATTCCAAAGCAAAGGTGCTAGGTGCTGGCAGTGTGGCTCAAGTGGTACAACCCGGTAAGGAGGAAGCCCTGAGTTCAAACCCTAAAAGACCAAAAAAACCAAAAACATGCAGCAGATAAAAAGCGCCTACAGCTATGTAACAAACTAAAAAATAACCAAGTTTGTTTTTTTAAAAGTGAGCGACAGACTTGAGTAAGCACTTCACAAAGGAAGGTAGTACAGGGGCCAGGCAGCACAGGAGTGGGTACTCAGTGCTTAGTCATCCGGGAAATGCAAATAAAAAAACCCAAGGAGATGCTACCACACACCCACCAGAATAGTTAAAAGGAAAAGGAACGACACAGCTTCTATTCACAAACAGAACTCTCACACCCCAGTACAGGAGGGGAAAATGTCCATCCACCTGGAAAAAAAAAGCCTGGTTGCTTCTAAATCGCAACATACACCTGCCTTAAGGCCCCATAATTCCACTTGGAGGTATTTACCCAAGAGACAGGAACACATGTACCTACAAGAGGCCTCAGGGAACAATGCTGAGAGCAACTTTCCTCATAATAGACTCCCTGGAATTAGACCAAGTGCCCATCAAAAGAGAATGGGTACACAAGCAACTGTGTATTCATACCATGTCCAAGAATCCAGCAGCACACAGGAACAATGTCATAGTCATACTATCCCATGAATACACCCCAAACCCTGCTGAATGACAGGCCACAAGGTGTGTATGAGTCCACCCCATGAAATTCTACAGCAGAATGGACTGACTCATGTGGAAAGCAATCAGAGCATCGGGAAGGAGAAGGAAGGAACTTCCCAGGGTTAGGAATGTCATATGTTTCCAAAGGGGATTAGCGGCCAGGTACCAGTGGCTCATATCTATAATCCCAGGAAATACAAATAATATAATACTATAATAATTGAGTCTATAATACTCAGGAAGCTGAGATCTGAGGATAATGGCTCAAAATCAGCCAGGGCAGGAAAATCTGACACTTGCTCAAGTTGTAGAGCACCAGTCTTGAGCAAAAAGCTAAAAGACAGCCAGGCGCCGGTGGCTCACGCCTGTAATCCTAGCTACTTAGGAGGCTGAAATCTGAGGATCACATTTCAAGCCAGCCGGGGCAGAAAAGTCCATGAGATCTCCAATAAACCACTAGAAAACCAGAAGTGGCGCTGTGGCTCAAGCAGTAGAGCACTCGCCTTGAGCTGAAGAGCGTAAGGACAGTGCCCAAGCCCAGAGTTATGAGTTCAAGCCCCATGACCAAAAAAAAAAAAAAAAAAAAAAAAAAAGCTAAAGCACAGTGCCTAGGATCCGAGTTCAACCCCCAGGACCAGTGCATGTGTGTGCACGCACGCACGCACACACATACACACACACACACGCACGCACGCGTGCATACACACATACACACACACACACACACAGAGTGGGAGGATATTAGCTTATGCAAGTATTTGCATTTTTCCAATTACTCAAATTGCATATTTAAGATCACTACATTTACAAGTCTACCTTTAAAAATCTTATTAAAAAAATGACAAATGTTGAACTCTAGTTAATAAAGCATGTATGATCTACAAGGAATGATGCTTGTGACTTACTCTGAAATGAATCAAGAAGTAAGAAGGCTCAATGAGCAGATGGAGATGTGGATAGGGGCAGATTGGTGATAAAGCACACATGCCCGAAGCTCACTATGCGACAAGGAAATGGCAACACGTGGCTATTCATTGTATAACTCCTTCCACATTTATGTGTATAGAACTGTTCAAATTAAGATACTTGGGGCTGGGAAGGTGGCTTGCCTTGCATGCATGAGGCCCTGGGTTCAATTCCTCAATACCACATAAGCAGAAAAAGCCAGAAGTGGGGCTGAGGCTCAAGTGGTAAAGCGCTAGCCTTGAGCTGAAGAACTGAGGGACAGTGCCTAAGGCCAGAGTTCAAGCCCCACGACCGACCAAAAAAAAACAAAGATACTTGAAGAGGGCGAGGAGTATGGCTCAGTGATACAGTGTCTGCTTAGTGTGCTTAGGGCTGGGTTTGTATGCACGTGTGCGCGCACGTTCATTTAAAATACTGGCAGTAGCCCGGCATAGGTGGCTCCTATCTGTCATCCTAGCTACTCAGAAAGCTGAGATCTGAGGATCACAGTTCAAAGCCAGCCCAGGCAGGAAAATCCTTGAGACTCTTACCTCCCATGAACTACCAAAAAGCCAAAAGTGGAGTTGTGGCTCAAGTGGTAGAGCAAGCCTTAGCCACAAAAGCTCAGGGACAGCGCCCAGGCCTTAAGTTCAAGCTCCAAGACTGACACAAAAAATAACAAACAAAGAAACAAATAAATAAAGCAAGCTAAGGGAAAACACCCAGGCTCTTCACTGGCATTAAATAAATAAAACTGGCAGTTTGAAAACAAACAAACCTGAAGCAAACCACTGCCCTCAGTGACTCTGGCCTTACTCTGCACTCTTCTGAGCTTTGGGAGATGAAAGTATTCCTGTCATGCATACATCCTGTAAAGAGCAAGTGCTGAGCTATGCAATGAGCATCAACTCCTGCCTTAGAAAACAGAGGCAGAAGATTCCCAGGGTAGGCATAAACTGTTTTTCCCTGGCTGCGGAACTTTTTTTTTCCGGTCATGGGGCTTGAACTCTGGGCCTGGGTGCTGTCCCTCAGCTCCTCAGCTCAAGGTGAGCGATCTACCACTTAAGCCACAGCGCCACTTCTGGTATTCTGGTGGTTAGTTGGAGATAAAGATTCTCACAGCCCACGCTGGCTTTGAACCGTGATCCTCAGATCTCAGCCTCCTGAGTAGCTAGGATTACAGGCTAAGCCACCAGTATCTGGTTGCTACAGAACTTTGAAAGGACCCGTGAGCATGCACTGGATAGGCTTCTTGAAAAATGCTAATTACATAAACATGGCAACCACCCCAGGAAGCTAAAACCTAAGTGGGAATAAGGTGAGTTCAAGGATAAACAGACAGAGATGGAGAAGAGTGCTTTCACCAATGTGACATGGCCTAGGCAGGAATTCCTCCCAGGTGCAGTCCAGTTCACTCCAGCCGGCAACTGACAACCTTCTGCAGAGCGAGTCACTGCTGCTGGTAGATGATGTAACAACCACATCACCACCACCAGCTCCAGAGTCATCACTCCCCAGCAAGGTAGCTTTCCCTGTGCACAAGAGGATGGGCGTGGCCCGGCACTGGGACAAGGACGTGGGTCACTTCCAACGTCTGCAAATGGCTGCAGACGTTGTTAGATGGAAAGTTTCCACTTAAGACATCTGTCTCCCTCCACCCTGGTCACATTTAACACTTCTCCAAACTCACGGGGGAGAGAGAGAACAAGGCAGGTGAAGTGCAGGCTGGGTAAACCTGACCTGAAGTCAAGCTTTAAAAAAAAAAAAAAAAAAGCCACCCTCATTCACTGCCACCTGACTGGGGCCATGCTTGGAGATGTGAAGATAGCCACTCAGGAATTCCAGAGCCCTCCCTGAGCGACCGCCACCCTGTCACATTAGACCCTGGGAAAGACTCCGATAAGCGTGATAACGACTTTTCGTGGTGGCCGAAAGGGTTCACTGAGTTCTAAGCCTATCCTTTAACCCGTGGGTGACGGGCAGCGAGGGAGTGATTTCTGCAGGGGGTGTTGCACAGTTACCAGTGGCTGTTCCCCGTGGGTGACCCTGGAGCCCCGCTGAGCCATTACCTGTAAGGCCCACTGGATCTGCGTGTGCCAGGCACCAAGCAGGGCGTCGTACAGGCCCGTGAGCTGCCGGTCCAGCGGAAGGTCGCTCTGGCACAGTTCCTGCCAGGTTGCGAGAAGGGGTGCCTGCAGAGGAAAGGGCTACCTGCTGACGCTGCCCTGCGCCCACCAAGGCACCAGGGCCCCCCCCTAAGCCCAGCACCCCACAGTGCTCCGCTCCCTGAAGACAAAAGAGAGAGCAAACAAGCAGGGCACTTACAGGACCTGTTTTCCCTCACCCACAGCTGGACCGTCCCCTCCATCTGACCCTGTGTCCTTTCCACCCGGCACACTGGCCTCACCTAACTGACCTCAGCGCAGGGCGGGGCGTGTCCTGAACCTTCATGGCTTTCTCTCGTGTCCTCACCTCCCAGCTTAGAAGACACCTGAGCACTGGGCTGGCTGGCATTCAGGCTGGCCCAGGAAGCTGCCAGGGTTTTTTTGGACACCTAACTTGGACACTGGTAGAGAGCGTAACATTCTTTCAAGTGGCTGAGGGCACAATAAGGTTTAAGGCACGGGTCTCTCTTGAGAGACAAAGCGGAAAGGAACTCTTAAATGCTGTACATGAATCCAGCTGTAAATGTAAAAAGATCAAAAGCAGTAACTTTTTCCAGCGGGCATTTAAATACCACTGCAGGCTGGGCCAAGAGCACCCCCTGCTGGCCAAGTGGAAGAACACAGCCAGGAGACAGGAGGCCACCTTCCCCTCCCTGAGGCCACAGCCAGGGCCTCTTTCCCACCTTGTGGCACTTGTAGTAGTAGGCCAGGAGCTGAGGCATCCGGTCAATTTCACTGAAGATCTTCACGAATGCTTTGGACTGATCTAAAGGACACAATGTGGGGACAGCGTTAGCAGGCTTTCTGACAAAGCCAAGAGAAAGAATTCACGAGAACAAGTGCAAGTTAAGAGCATCTAGGACTCCCACATTCCCACCCAGACAGTGAATAACTCAGGCCTAGGGGATCACAAGTATGAGGAACAAGCGAAGGACCAGACATGTGACTCTCGATCAGACCCTGCGTGCCAGGGCTTGTTATGTAATGTCTCCATCGCTCACGGCTAGGATGCCACACTGGCAAAGGGATAGCCACACAGGCATGGTAACAGGAATTGCACTGGAGTTGAGGACTGAGCCTAGAAGGTATATTTTTGTTTGAGTTTTTCTTTTTGTTTCTTTTTTTTTTTTTGGTCAGTGGGGCCTGAACTCTGGGCCTGGGTGCTGTCCCTCAGCTCTTCAGCTCAAGGCTAGCGCTCTACCACTTCAGCCACAGTACCACTTCTGGCTTTTTCTGCTTATGTGGTGCTGAGGAATCGAACCCAGGGCCTCATGCATGCAAGGCGAGCACTCTACCATTGAGCCCGTTTTGAGTTTCTCAATTATATACTTTTTCTTTTTCGATACTGGGGATTGAACCCAAGATGCACTTGCTAGGGAAGCGCTTTCCACTGAACTACATTCCAGTCCCTGGGATGTAAATTTTGAGGAGGCTTTTCCCTTCAGGGATGTGTCAGGCACCATCAGGCCTGGCCTTGGTTCTCATCAGGAGCCTGAGCCAAGAGGACTGAGAGTTCCGGGTTAGCCTGGTATACATAGACCCTCTCAAAACAAAACAAAAACGGCACGTATAGCTCACACCTATAGTCCTAGCTACTTAGAATCCAAGTTAAGGAGGCCTGTGGCTGAGGCCAGCCTATACATACCTATGAGACCCTTCTCAGCCCAACAGCTGAGCTTTGTGGCACATGCCTACAATTCCAGCCTCAAGGGAGGCTGAGATTAGGAGAACTGTGGTTCCAGGCCAGCCTGGGTGTGTAGCCAAGTCCATAAGACTCCATTTCAATAGAAGAAATTCAGCATGGTGGTCTATGTCTGGGACAGGAAAAGTAAAAATGGGAGGTTCATGGCCCAGGCACATTCCTGGGAAGAAAGCAAGACCTTATCTAAAAAATAATCAGGAGGCTGAGATCTGAGGACTGCAGTTCAAAGTCAGGCCAGGCAGGAAAGTCTATAAGACTCTTATCTCCAATTAAACACCAAAAAGCTCACAAGTAGAGCTGTGGTTCCAGCAGTAGAGTGCTAGCCTCAGGCACAAAAGCTGAGGGACAGTGCCCAGGCCCTGAGTTCAAGGCCCAGAACTAGCACCACCACCACCAAAAAAAGACTGACAAAGACAGGAAAGTAGAGACAGGATGAGGGGGTGGATTAGAAGCATCTGCCATTTTCACTCCATGAATATGAAGAATCTTCTGTCAGAGAAGAGACACGATTCTGAAAAAAGAAGGGAAGACAACCAGAAACCATGAAGAAGGTGATGGGGAGGCAGAGAACCAAAAGAAACTATCCCAGCAGGAGAAAAAGCAACGAGGAGTTCCGAGCCCCAGTCTCGTTCCCCTGAGGAGAAACAAGAATGGAACATGAGGTAAAACAGATGGCCCTGCTGTGGGCCCACCAACGCTACCCATGGAAAGCCCACTCACTCCACCAGCCTTAGCTCCAATACAGGAGTCAGGGCAGCACCTAGTACAATGTGGGAGGCCAGGGTTGGCAGGGAAAGGCATCCTGTGGGCCCCTGATCACAGGGAGCACTCGTGAGTCACTATACTGAGAGTCTGCTGCTGGACTCAGGTACTCTAGGGTCTGGGGAGGGAGCTGGTTGAAGAGAAGAGAGAAGACTCCATAGGGCACCACTGTGGGAAGCTACACTGTCACTTTAGACACCAGAGGCCTAGCAAGCCTGGCTGTACTTAGAGTCCCTGCTAGTCACACAACAGTGGTACAGTCCCACAGCTATTGTTTTTACCTATGGAGGACCACAAGGGCAACTCCTAACACCCACAGAAGCCACCATTAGAGTCAGCTGCTCAGATACCTGGCAGGGAAGGACCCTTTTCAGGTTACACAGAGATGCCATTAAAGGTAACTGGGACTCTGAAGATCTGAATATGGCTCCACCCTCCCCATGGTCCCACCCTTTCAAGGCTCCACCCTGTCCTGGCTCCACCCTCACATGGCTCCACCCTCCGAGCTAGATTAACTAGATTTCTTTTTTTTTTTGGTTGGGGGGGTGGGGGTCCGGTAGTGGGGCCTGAACTCTGGGCGCTGTCCCTCAACTCTTCAGCTCAAGGCTAGTGCTCTACCACTTGAGCCACAGCTCTACTTCTGGCTTTTTTTCTTTTGGTAGTTAATTGGAGATAAGAGTCTAAAAGACTTTCCTGCCCAGGCTGGCTTTGAACCCTAAGCCTCCTGAGTAGACAGGATTACAGGCATGAGTCACCAGTGCCCAGCTGTACAACAGGTTTTATAACCAAACCTCCTTACCCTGAGTGAAAAAGAGCTCCCATAGTGTCTTAGACATTAAAAATGAATCTTTGACAACTGAGAATCACTCCTCCAATCTAACAACAGGAAAATATACTGCAACCCAGCCATTACCCAGTCTTATGTAATCTCAGACAAACTGCCAACTAAAATGACATGGAAGACTGAAATCTCCATCAGAACTTGGCCCCAGATGCATAAATCCTGGAAAAAGATCACTAACCTCAGGAATAAACAAAAACCAAACCACTCCACTTAAGTGACAGTGAAAAGGAAGAAAGTTCAACAAATCCAAAGCAACAATGACAAGGATGATCAATGAAATAAAAGAGCTGGGGGCTGGGAAGGTGGCTCAGTGGTAGAGCGCTTGCCTTGCATGCCTGAGGCCCTGGGTTCGATTTCTCAGCAACACATAAGCAGAATAAGTCGGAAGTGGCGCTGTGGCTCAAGTGGTAGAGTGCTGCCTTGAGCTGAAGAGCTGAGGGACAGCGCCCAGGCCCAGAGTTCAGGCCCCATGACTGACAAAAAAAAAAAAAAAAGAAAGAAAGAAAAGAGCTGATGCATAAACAGCAGAACAAATTCAAAGAGGACACAACCAACCAGAAAGTCAAACAAACTAACAGCTAAATTAATTAAATAAGATAATGCAGGATATAAAAAAGAACATAGAGAAATCTTGAAAAATAAAACACAAGCTGGGTGCCAGTGGCTCACGCCTATAATCCTAGCTACCCAAGAGGCTGAGATCTGAGGATTACGGTTCAAAGCCAGCCTGTGCAGGAAAAGACCCTGAGAATGTTATCTCCAATAGACCACTCAGAAAACCGGAAGTGGTGTTGTGGCTCAAGTGGTAGAGTGCTAGCCTTGAGATGAAGAGCTCAGGGATAGCACCCAGGCCCAGAGTTCAAACCCCGTGACCGACCAAAAAAAAAGGAAAAGAAAAAAGAAAACTCATCTTGGAAATGAAGAGCTCATTTGCCAAAATTAAAAACTCAACTGAATGCCTAGCAAAAGCCCAGCATATAGAACAAAACAAATTGAAAATAGGTGATCATGGAACGCACATAAAGCAGGGGAATTAGATCAAAGACATGAAGACACTACAAAGCTATAAATGCAATTCAAGAGATCTTTTGGACTCCATTAAAAGATCAAACCTATGAATCATAGGCGTAGAAGAAGGAGAAGAGATACAAACTAAAGGCACTGAAAACCTATTCAATAATATAATAGCAGATTAATTTCCCCAACCTCGAGAGAGTCATCTATGTGGAAGAGGCTCTCAAAACACTAAACAGACAAGATCAGAGAAGAAACACTCCCTGACACATTATAGTTAAAACACTAAGCAAACAGAATAAAGGCAAATATTGAAAGGTGCACAAGAGAAGAGGCAGGTTACCTACAATGACAAGTTTATAAGAATAATAGATTTCTTTAAAAATAAGAAACACACACAAAAAAACCTCTAAAAGCAAGAAGAAACATACTTCAAGCTCTGAAATACAGCACTTGCCAACCTAATGTACCCAGCAAAGTTAACCCTTCTTAATTGAGGTAGAAATAAATATCTTCCATGATAAACAAAGCTAAAGGAATCCATGATGACTAAACCAGCACAGAAGAAACTTAAAGAAATTCTAGTCACAGAAGGAAATAATAAACCAGGAAAATACAGGAAAGAATAAATCCTGCTAGAAGAACTTAGCGAAGTAAGAATAAGAAAGAAACAAGAAAGCTGGGCGCCAGTGGCTCATGCCTGCAATCCTAGCTACTCAGGAGGCTGAGATCTGAGGATCGCAGTTCAAAGCCAGCCTAGGTAGGAAAGTTCATGAGACTCTTATCACCAATTAACCATCAGAAAAAGGAAATGGTGCTGTGGCTCAAGTGGTAGAGTGCCCAGGCCCTGAGTTCAAGTCCCAAGACTGACAAAAAAAAAAAAAGAATTACTTAAAATATAGTAACAATAAAGTCAGGTGTTCAAACTTACAATCCTAGCTACTCAGGAGGCTGAGATCTAAGGATCATGGTTTGAAGCAGCTATTCAGGAGGCTGACATCTGAAGATTATAGTTTGAAGCCAGCTTGGGCAGGAAAGTCTGAGACTTGTACCTGTAATTAACAAGCAAAAAGCCAGAAGTAGAGGCATACCTCAAGAGGTAGAGCACCAGCCGTGAGCAAAAAAGCTAAACAAGAATATGAGATAAGCCAGGTGCTGGTGGCTCACCTCTGTACTGTAATTCTAGCTATTCAGGAGGCTGAGATCTGAGGATTGCAGTTCAAAGCCATCCCAGGCAGGAAAGGCCGTGAGACTCTTATCTACAATTAACCAGCAGAAAACCAGAAGTAGAGCTGTGGCTCAAAGTGGCAGAGTGTTAGTCTTGAGCAAAGGGTTCAGGGACCATGCCCAGGCCCTGAGTTCAAGCCCCACAACCAACAACAACAAAAAAAGAGCAGAGCATGAGGTACAGAACACTGGCAAACAAAAAAAACAGTGCTAATGCTGAAGTCCAACCTAGAAGATGTATTCACAGTGCCTGTTTCAATTTTTCTATATGCTGAAAAACTGTGTATAGGGTTGAAAACATGTAAGCATCATACAGAGACAGGTTTATTTGCAATCTTTATAATTAATGCCAGTCAGAGCATTGTACAGGCTCAAGATGCAGAGTATGTGCTGCGATGACACTCACCGACAGACTGGGAGTTGAATGCTGTCACAATCTGGGGGCTGGCCAGGGCCTCCAGCCTGTTCTTCAATGCCTCCAAGTGCACACACTTTTCGGAGTAGTCTGGGGTATCCACAAGTATCATCAAGCTGTTCTGCATACCAATGAGCTTGGCAGAAATCACAGCTATATCCTATAAAAAGACCAGGATGGGGCCATGTATTTTAAAGACTCTTACTACCTCCATATATGAAAGGGCCTAAAATTAAATGGCCCAGAGATATTACATTCAACATTACTGGTACTGGAGTAAATACAAAGAAAAACAACGAAAGGCCATTTTTCTTAGCCAATTGGGAAAGCCTCTGAAAAATCACAATGTCCATTACTGGTAGAGAGCAAAAGGAAAATGACCATCTGCTGCCATCGTGAATGTGCCACTGGCTTACTGAAAGGCAGCTCAGCAACAAGTGGAGAGTTTTAAAAATATTTAAAATAAGCCAGGCACCGGTAGCTCACACCATAATCCAAGCAACTCAAGAGGCTGAGAGCTAAGGATTGAAGTTCAAAACCAGACTGGGCAGGAAAGTGTATAAGATACTTATCTCCAATGAACTACCAAAAACCAGAAGTGATGTTATGGCTCAAAATGGTAGAGCACTAGCCTTAAGAGCAAAAAAAGCTCAGGGTCAGCAAGCACACCAGACCCTGAGTTCATTCCCCAAGGCAGGCAACAAAATGTATTTTTTTTTAATAAAATTCAGGTAGATATTTGAAAGCTGAATTTGAATATTTTATGAAGTAAATTAAGATATTTAAAGTAAAAAATATTTTAGGGGCTGAGAAGGTGGCTCAGTGGTAGAGTATATGCCTTGCATGCACGAGGCCCTAGGTTTGATTCCTCAGCACCACATAAGCAGAAAAAGCCACAAGTAGCACTGTAGCTGAAGTGCTAGAGCACTAGCTTTGAGCTGAAGAGCTGAGGGACAGCACCCAGGCCCAGAGTTCAAGCCCCACGACCAATAAAAAAAAATTTTTTTTAAATGAGCTGGAGGTAGTGGTTCATACTTGTAATCCCCAGCACTCAAGGTGTGGCAGGAAGATCGTAAGTTCCAGACCAGTTTGGGCTACATAATGAGGCCCTGTTGAGAAAACCCAAATGGAGAACAACACTCCTCATTCTCCTCTTTCCACGCGATCCAGGGCAATGTAAGACCTGAGCTTACATCTATGAGTCCAGCAATAGTTAAACCCATGAAGTACCTAAGGGCTAGATAGGGGAGGGGACAAACAGGGCTTCCCTTACTGAAGACCTTAATAATTGACAGGGGAACAAGAGGCAAGCAGTGGCAAGCAGTGCTCAAGATGAGGGACTGTTTGTGAGAAGGCCTGTGTGGACGGACAGCAAGTGTAAAACTGCTAAGAGTATCTGTCAAAAGCCAGGTGCTAGTGATTCATGTCTGTAATCCTAGCTGCTCCGGAGATCTGAAGATCATGGTTCAAAGGAAATCTGGGCAGGAAAGTCTATGAGACTCTTATCTCCACTTAACAACTAACAAGCTATAGCTCAAGTG
Source organism: Dipodomys merriami (assembly GCF_024711535.1). Classification (NCBI taxonomy): domain Eukaryota; kingdom Metazoa; phylum Chordata; class Mammalia; order Rodentia; family Heteromyidae; genus Dipodomys; species Dipodomys merriami. The sequence goes on along the minus strand of NW_027206202.1, from coordinate 5,175,883 downwards.
GTAGAACACTAGGCTTGAGCACAAAAGCTTAGGATAGAACCAAGACCCAGAGTTTAAGCCCCTGCACTAGCACCAAAAAAGAAAAAAAAGAAGAAGAAGAAGAAGAAGAGAAGAAGAAGGAGGAGGAGGAAGAGGAGGAGGAAGAGGAAGAAGAGGAGGAGGAGGAGGAGGAGGAGGAGGAGGAGGAGGAGGAGGAGGAGGAGGAGGAGGAAGAGGAGGAGGAGGAGGAGAAGAAGAAGAAGAAGAAGAAGAAGAGGAGGAGGAGGAGGAAGAAGAAGAGAAGAAACTAAGTGTCTGTGGCTTATACCTGTAATCCCAGCTGTTCAGGAGGCTGAGATTGGAGCACCATAATTTTTAGCCAAGCCCTGACAGGAAAGTCCATGAGACTCTCATCTCCATTTAACTACCAAAAAGTTGCAAGTAGAGCTGTTGGCTCAAAGCACTAGTTTTGAGCAAAAAAGCTAAGATAGCCAGGCGCTGGTAGCTACTCAGGAAGCTGAGATCTGAAGATCACAGTTCAAAGCCAGCCTGGGCAAGAAAGTCCACGAGACCCTCATCTCCAATTAACCATCAGAAATGACACTGTGGCACAGTGGTACAACGTTAGCCTTGAGCTGAAGAGCACTCAAGCCGAGTTAGCCCCATGACAGACAAAAAAAAAAAAAAAAAAAAAAAAACTAAGACAGGCCTTAAATTCAAGCCCCAGTACAGGCACAAAAAATAAGTTTGTCAGTGGAAGAGAAGGCAGGGGAGGGATGCTCAGTATAATCATTGTTTTGCTTCCCACTGGGAAAGGCATCCAGCACTGCATTCCAGCCTTGTGCTGGTCTCAGGAGTTCCCACTGTGCTGCTGGGAGGAGCTGGCCTGCCCAGGTCCCACAGTGTGGCAGGCCCATCCATCCAGCTTCCACTCTACGCTCCCATTCCCTATTATCTCCTCTGCCTCTATGTGACTGCTGAGGCTCCTTCTGAACTCCCCTTTGTGCCCACAGGTTTCAGTCAGGTAGAAGGTGCCAACGAAGGAGGGTCAAAGAGCTCAGAGCAGTTCCAGACCTCCCCACACACCGATGTCTGATTGTCTCTGCGTGCCACTTCTGACATCCTAGTAGTTCTGATAGGTGGGACCCCATCTATCATGACCCCACTCCATCCCCTAAACAAGACGCCTACCTGAGTCTTAAACGTCTCCTCAATGTCAGCGCTCAGCGTGCTCCACTTGTCTGCTTCCTGAAGAGACTCGGCAGCAAGCTGCATCCTGGATTTCACCTGGTCAATTTCCACCAGCACCTGAGAGCAATGGGGACAAAGAAGAAAGAAGTGCCATTCCAGGCCAGGCACTGGTGGCTCATGCTTGTCACTTTACCTACTCAGGAGACTGAGGTCTGAGGATTGAGGTTCAAAGCCAACCCAGGGAGCAAAGTCCATGAAGACTCTTATCTCCGAAGAACCACCAAAAAAGCCAGAAGTAGAGGTATACCTCAACTGGTAGAAGGCCAATGCTGAGTGAAAATGCTAAGGCCCCAAGTTCAAGCACCAGGACTGGCACCAAAATAAATAAGAAAATAAATAAGTGCCTTCTCTTTCTCTCCCTCCCACCAATGACCTGAAACCGAAGCACCCATGGCACCCTCTGTCTCTAGGAAGCTTCTACCCCCCAAATTCTAGCCACCCAGTGATTTTCACAGCCTCCCAAGACTGCTCTAACCCCTCATGACAAGACAGAGCCAGAACCTGCATTGACTGTGACGTATCCTGCTCAAATTTCTTAATGTCCTCCTTGACAAGAATCATTTGTTCTTTCAGGAATGACGCCTCCTGTTTCAGGGCTTCGACATCACGGAGTACTTTGGGCATGCTCTGAAGGGCCTGGTGACTCGTTTCTGTCTCAGAAATCAAGCACAGCAAAGTAAGCTGAGGGTTGGTGGCTCATATCTGTAATCCTAGTGACTCAATATGAGGATTGAGGTTCAAAGCCAGCCTGGGAAGGAAAGTCTGTGAGACTCTTTATCTCCAATTATCCACAAAAACGCTAGAAGTGGGGATGTGGCTCAAGTGGTAGAGCACCAGCCTTGATCAAAAAGCTAAGAACAGTGCTGGGAAGGTGGCTCAGTGGTAGAGTGCTTGCCTTGCATGCATGAGGCCCTGGGTTCAATTCCTCAGCACCACATAAGCAAAAAGAAAAAAGTTAGAAGTGGCGCTGTGGCTCGAGTGGTAGAGCACTAGCCTTGAGCTGAAGAGCTGAGGGACAGCGCCCAGGCCCAGAGTTCAGGCCCCACGACCGGACCCAAAAAAAAAAAAAAGATCCAACTGGGCTGGGAATGTGGCTCAGTGGTAGAGTGCTTGCCTGGCATGCATGAAGCCCTGGGTTCCACGCCTCAGCACCACATACAGAGAAAAAGCCAGAAGTGGTGCTGTGGCTGAAGTGGTAGAGTGCTAGCCTTGAGCAAAAAGAAGCCCAGACACAGTGGTCAGTCCCTGAGTTCAAGCCCTAGGGCAGGCAAAAAAGAAAAAGAAAAGTAAAGAAAGAAAGAAAAAAGAAGGAAGAAGACGAAAGAGATCCAGCCAGGAGCCAGGATGTTACGTGCCTGATACCGTGTAATACAGCAGGTGGACACTGGCAGCCACGTCTTATTGATAAGAAAACAGTGTTGTTATCCCGGCACTCAGGAGAGGATTGTGAATTCCAGACTGGGCTGTACACTTCTTAGCTGGACTCTACTATGTATCCCCCCAACCCCCCAAAATTAAAAAGCTAGGGAACTCGCTCTGGGGCACATGACCCGCAAGAGCCTGTAAAAAGTTAGCTGCGAACCGGTTAAAGGTTGGGGGCGTGGCTCTAGGGCTAGAGGGCCAACCCAACCCAACAACAACAACAATAACAGTAACGATCATAATACATGTTCAAAGGAAACTCGGGCATTGGCCAACACGGAGCTGAGCCGCCCCGGGATGCGGTCGGCCGCGTGCGGGAGGGGCTGGCCGAGGCGCGGGGCCCGCGCCGTGCACCCCGCGCCAGCCCCGCGCCCCTGGCCGGGCCCCCGCGCCGCTCACCTTCCACAGCGTGGTTCACCTCCTGGATGAACAGCTGCAGCTTCATGACCAGCGTGGCCGCGTGGCCGTCCGCCGTCCCCGCGGCCGCCTCCTTGGGCCCGGCCCTGAAGGCCGCGTTGATCCAGTCCTTCACGTCGAAGTCGTCCGCCAGGAACCTGGAGAAGTCCATGGCGGCGCGGCTCGGGCCTGACGGGCCAGGCCTCGAGAGCTACCCCGGGGGTGGCCACGGGGACGCAGAGGCGGGCGGTACCGCGAGACGGCAGGGCCGGCCTCAGAGAACGCCCGCCCGAGGCCGAACTTCGAAATTCCTGCTGGCGTGGCCCTCGCCGCGCGCCGTCCCCCTCCCGGAAGTGGAGGGCCGTTACCACGGCGACGGCTGACGCTGCGCCTGCGCAGTGGGTACGAGGGGGGGGAGGAGTAGGAAACGCCGGGACTGGGAGCTCTGGGCAGAAACGGCCATTGCTCTTCTGCTTGCTGAGCAGTAAACCCTGCGCTTACTCTAAGGTCATCACAGGGCCACTACGGTCTTGATGCCACTTTTATTCCTCACAACGGGGCAAGAAGAAATGGGTTGAAGCACCGGCGTTCTCCCTCCGGCACGGGCAGGTGAGGTGACCACACCTGCCATGTGGCGCTCGCGTCGCTCCGGGACGTTGCTGTCCTCTCAGACCGCGCCTGCACTTACTGTTTCCTATGGCTTAAAAAAATGAGCCTTAAAACTTATCATGTGAAAAGGAGGGACGGGCTAGCGGCTTCTATGACGGGAAATGCAACTTTTCAGTTCTTCTTTTGGCCCATCGTGGGGCCTGAACTCAGGGCCTGGGCGCTGTCCCTCAGCTCTTCAGCTCAAGGCTAGCGCTCTACCACTTGAGCCACAGCGCCACTTCCGGCTTTTTTCTTTTTGCTTATGTGGTGCTGAGGAATCGAACCCAGGGCCTCAGGCATGAAAGGCAAGCGCTCTACCACCTTCCCAGCCTTTTTGTGTGGTTGAGAGCCACTATTTTTCTATTCTCGTGTTCACAGTAATTGTTGAGCACTCGAAACCTAAATATGTGAGTCCAAATCAGGAAAGCTAGTATACTAGGCTAAGTGGGAACAAATTGAGCCAGAATCATGGAGGCCTCTAAAACATGCCCCTCTTTCACTACCTGACAGGCATTTTTATGTTATTTTTAGGTGAAGGTACTGAGGTTTGACCTTTTCCACGCAAGGCTGGTGCTGTACTACTTAAGCCACACCTCCATTAGCAGCTTTTTTTTTGTCAGTCATGGAGCTTGAACTCAGGGCCTGGGGCTCTCTGAGCTTTTTTGCTCAAACCTAGAGCACCCTCACTTGGAACCACAGGTCCACTTCTGGATTTCTGGTGGTTACTTGGAGATAAGCATCTCAATCCTCAAACCTCGCCTCCTAGGTAGGTAGGATTATAGGCTTGAGGCACTGAACTCCAGCTTGACTTAGTGCATTTTGCTCACTACTAATACATCCCTTTTAACTTTGTTATGGTTCCCACTCACACCTCCCACCTTTTATCTTTCTCCTAGTCCCAATACCTTTGAAAACCTAAGGATGTCTGTTGCAGATAACATATACTTAGACCTCCGTGTTGTTATTCCAGTCAAACTTCAAGCTTTTTTTTTTTTTTTCATCTTCTAGCCTTTGATTGGGGCGATTTTTGACATATGCAGATTTACACTTGATGTTTTACTGTTTCCTTTTTGCCTCCTTTATATCATTGTTCTATTTTGGCAGTTCTAGGGATTGAACTCAGAGCTTTACACTTGCAAAACAGGTGCTCTATCACCTGAGCCATGCCTCTGGCCTCAATTTTAGTCCTTCTATGCCTCCTTTAACTACATTTTTTTTTTTCATTAGAAGAGCTTTTTTTTTTTTCACTTTTAATGTTAGGGATTGAGATCAGAGCTTCATGCATACTATTCAAGCATTCTACCACTGAGCTATAACCAGTCTTTTTAAATGAACTCAGGGCCATGCATTTGCTAGATAGGTACCCAACCACTTTACACTCCATCCCTTTTTTGTTTTAGTTATTTTGTAGATAGGGTCTTGGCATTATTTTTCAGGACCAACCTCAGACTTCCTACAGTAGCACAAGTGAGCCTTTGGTCGGCACCCTACCCTAGTCCTCAACCCCACAAAAGCATGGATGGAAAGAAAAGAACTTGGCTCAGGTGAGGAAACACATGACCTGCATTTCATTCAGCAATAGTTCAGAGTAGCATGTGCCCCCAATAAATCGCTCTATCTTGGAGCAGTCCACTAAATTACTACTCCTTCCTTAGTAACCAAACCTAACTTTGTAGTATAGCATTGTGTACAAATTTAAGATTTTCTTGGTCTCCATACAGCTTACCAGGACAAGATATGAATGTAAACATCCCATGGGACTTGCAGGAAGCCTTTGTAATAGGAATGATAGCATTTTCTCCTTCTTTATCCTCTTCCTTCTTGATTTACAAGGTACACACAGATGCAACCATCTGAAGCTGAAGGCATCACTCAGCAGGCAGTGAGGAATGAAGTGTCTTAGTGTGTGTTAATAGCCTAGGTCTTTAGTGACTTGTAAAACCCACACTAGTTCTGGCTTGCTTTCACATTGTACTGTTTCTTCTTTGTCTTGTGCCAGTACTGGGGCTTGATCTCAGGGCCTCATGCTCTTGCTTGGCTTTCTCACTCTCAAGGCTAGTGGCTCTATTGAATCACACTTCTACTTCTGTTTTTTTTGCTAGTTAATTGGAGATGGAGTTTTATAGGCTTTTCCTGCCCAGGCTGGCTTCAAACCTTGATCCTCAGAACTCAACCTCCTGAATGCTAGGATTACAGGTGTGAGCCACCAGGATCTGGCTCATACTGTATTCTTTCTTTATGAAGCATGGGGCTGGGTATTTGATTAGAAATGTGACAAAATGCCATTTCTACACATATCAATATGACAAAAGGCTTCTGAGCTATGAATAGAGTTAACTAATACCAAGAAGATGGTAAGTTGCTCTAACAAATGAATCTTGGGGTTTTCTTTTGTGCCAGTCCTGGGGCTTTAACTCAGGCCCTGGGTGCTATCCCTGTACTCTTATCACTTGAGCCACAGCTCCACTTCTGGCTTTTAGGTGGTTAACTGGAGATAAGAATCTCCCAGCCTTTTTTTCTGCCTAGTCTGACTTCAAACTGTAATCCTCAGATCTCAGCCTACCTGGATAGCTAGGATTACCAGTGTGATCCACCAATGCCTGGCTTATAGGGTTTGTGTTTTGAATATACCATTGTTTCTGAAGCCAAGATTTTAGTAAAATATTTTGCTCTTAATTTCTGTATATTAAAAAATTAAGCTGGGTGCCGGTGGCTCACGCCTATAATCCTAGCTACTCAGGAGGCTGAGATCTGAGGATCACAGTTCAAAGCCAGCCCAGGCAGGAAAGTCCGTGAGACTCTTATCTCCAATAAACCACTACAAAACTGGAAGTGGCGCTGCGGCTCAAGCAGTAGAGTGCTCGCCTTGAGCTGAAGAGCACAGTGCCCAAGAGGACAGTGCCCAAGCCCAGAGTTCAAGCCCCACGACTGACCCAAAAAAAAAATATCACCATAAAGGCCAGTGTGGTAATGTACTATGAGCCCTTTTATCTGAAGAATAAACATTCAGGAAGCCAGGGACTTCGGTCAGAATTGTATCTGCAATGGATAGACTTAGAACAGGTTAAGGGAGGTAAGCCAAGCTCAGAGAGACAAATGATGCATGTGTTCTCTCATATGGAGAAGCTAGATGTAAAATACACTGGGACATGATAAATTATACAGGCTTTCTATACATTAACATACAGACTAAAAGCAGGATACTCTCAGGAGAGGAACACAAAGGCCCAACACCTATGTGCCTTTGATCATGCAGAATGTTTACCGAAATGAATTTTTAAAATTCTATCTGCAATCTCCAGCACCTGGCTCAAGGGAGCTGGTTGTGGCTGAATGAAGCAATAGCACTGGGCTTGACGTAGCTGCTGAATCTAGTAATGAGAAGGCACTGCTGACATAAACCAAGGATACTTCCAGGGTAGCTACCATCCTTTGTCCCCTCCCAGCCCTATGCTGCCCTATTCCACATGGCAGAGTGACCCCTCGTTCACCTTTGAACTACAAGATGAAAAGTGTCTCTCTTCATCTACCCGTGACACTAGCATTCTGTGATGGCTACAGATAGAAGCTACAAGAACACTCAGTCTTACACGAATCATTATCTGCTTTATAACGTTTCACACTGGCTTCAAAATCAGCATGCCTTGATTATCTTTACAGCCCCCACCCCCACCCAACTGTGACATTTCCAGCTGTATATAGAGGTAAATGATCAGAATGAAAGTATTGGATCTCATCAATAAGAACTCCAAAACAGCCTTGCAGTTTGAGGTAGAATCCTGCCCAGCCTCCCCGGCTCCTCACCCACCTCCCAACTCAGCGTCCTCCTCCCACTGGTGCACTAAGTGGACTTGTTAAACATGAACATCATGTTCACAGCACACAGTAGGTATGTGGGAGCATAATCAGATTGGTACGCCTGAGTCTGCCCTTCAGATTCTAAAGCTCTCCTCTCCAGCTTTCTTCAGGGCTCCTTCAGAGGGCTCTTTAGCGCTCTGCTCTGGCTGGGATAGTTCCAAGTTTTCATCACTGCTCACCAGAAGACAGCTGTGGCCTGTCACCTCTCAGTGCCTTGGCACCACATCCACTTGACACCAAGAGGCCAGTTTGCTACGTGGTATTTATTCAATGATATTCTGGGTTTAGTGACCACCTACATCATTCATTGCTAGTCTCTTCTGGTCACCTGCACACCTCAACTCTCCATCTGGGATTGAGAGGTCACCAAGCCAGGGCTGACCTGCCAGCTGAAGGTTCCGATGACTAAATGGGGTTCACATTAAAGAGCTCAAAGGGAGCTGGTGAAAGAAGAGGGTGAGGATGGACATGGGGGTCCTGAGTCAGGGCCCAGAGGCCTGAGCAAGGCCTGGGGTCAGCTTTGCCCTCTGTCTAGAGGCTCCATCTAAGGGCAATACTAAGGCACAGTGGTGAAGGACAGGACTGACCAACCAAATGTGGTTTCTGGTCTGGCAAGCAGCCTCCCGCCTGCAGACAGCTCAAGAGGCCAAGTATTCCACCTAGATCACTCCGAACACATGCAAGTGGCACACTCAAATGATGGAGACGAGGTCTTCCTTGGAAGAGAGTGCCTGGAGGCCCCTCTGCCCCAGGACCAACCAGGTCCCTCAGAAGGTCCCTGAGAACAGCAGCCTGGGAGCAACCAAGACTTTCAAAGGCTGACAAGGCACAGATTGGGTAGATGAGAAGGTAACAATCCAGGAAGAAAGCTTTGGCAGAGACTGCAGTGCCCACCAGCATGCGGAGACAAGACAGCTGTCAGCCCAAATGGTCATGTGAAATGCTTCCACATCTCCCATGCTGCCCCTACAAAACACACACACACACACACACACACACACACACACGCACGCACGCACACACACGCACGCACACACACGCACACAGAGACACACACACAGAGTCTATAGAACAGGCCAGAGACTGGCATTCAGAGCCTGACATCAGGAGAGAACAGTTGGCACTCTGCACTAAAGCCCTGGGATGAGACCCAACAGTGAAAGGAACGGTGGCCCAAGTTGAAGTCAAAGGCCCATCTGGAAAGTTAGGCCGCGCCTAAGACAGCCAGGTCTGGAAAGTCTCTCACTTCTCCCACTTCGCTGAAGGGCTGTCCACCCTGGTTGAAGGTGAGTTTATACCGTAACCGGATGGGTTCCTGCAACAGAAGGGAGGGAAGATGTTAGGTTCCAGGGGAGGAGGCTCTCAAAACTGTCCATGGACAGAGGCATACTGGCCTTGCCTCCTTGGGGCGGTCTACACTTCTGAAGGTGTGGGACCCATTAGGAAGACAGGTGTCAGGCCGGTCCTGTCTCTCCCTCAGTTGGAAGCTATGATAATCCACCATATACCTTCTTGTAAGTCCCGAAGACAACCAGCCCCCAGCAACAGCTGTCCTATTCCCAGCACGGGAGTCATGTGAGATCTTAGAACCAGTCGCCTTTCCCCTGCTAAGGCCACCACGAGCACGTACTTTATGTGGATTGTCGAGCAGCAGCATCTGGGAGATCACGGCTGGAGGCATCAAAGGGCTGAATGCAGGCAGCTTGGAGCTGGAGGCCGGCTGCAGCTTTACCCGCATGGACTGCCGGGGGAGAGGGGAAGACATAATCTACCACATACCTCACCCCCACCAGCCCCCCCCCCCCCCCCCCAGCTCCTGCCTCAGTGACAGCTCAGGTAGGCAGGCGCATGACTCCACCTCCCAGAGGAGATCAGGCATCTCGGGGGCCGTGGGCGCCATCCAGTGGTGGAGCCCCATGGTGGTTCCTTCCAGTGGAGGGAGGAAAGGAGTCCGAACAGCCTTTCCTCCATTCACACATCTGAACCAGTGGCAAGAGCTGGCACCTGACAGGCCACATGAGAAGAGCAGCAGCTCACAGTGCGCTGAAGTCGCTCTGTTTCTTACTAGCTCTTATGATCCTGAACGAAACATTTAATTTCTGAACCTTCTGTATAAAACATTTAGTAACTGCCAAAGACGGCCATTAAGGATTAAGACTGCATGTCTTTCCTCTAGGATCTCTTCCCTTCAAGACACATCCCTTCAGGTGATGGTGGCATGGCTGACATCCTTCGAAAAGGGTGGACACATTGGCCAAGTCCCTCTACACCCCAAGTCCAACATATACAAGTGCCATCAACGAGGCCAACCACAGCCTTGGCCTGAGGGGTCCTTGTGCACACCTCAGGCCAGGTGGCAGTTTTTAGTTTGTTTTCTTAAGATAGGCTGTCACAGCCAGGCACCAGTGGCTCACACCTGCAATCTTAGCTACTAAGGAAGCTGAGATCTCAGGATTGTGGTTCAAAGCCAACCCAGGCAGGAAAGTCCGTGAATTAACCACCAGGAAACTGGAAGTGGTGCTATTGCTCAAGTGCTGGAGCGCTCACCTTGAGCTGAAGAGCTGAGGGACAGTGCCCAGGCCCAGAGTTCAAGTCCCACGACTAACCAAAAAATAGAAAAAAGAGATAGGCTGTCACACTATGGGGATCTCCTGAACTCTTGTGATCCTCCTGTCTCATGTTCATGTACCACCAACCTGACTTAAAGTTTTAGTGATGAAATGGGCTTAGGACCATGTAAGCCTGAACCTGCTGGCAGTCACTTTCCTGCTCTGTGTACACAGTATGAGAATAGTGCCAAGAAGGAGTCAAGAGATGGAAAGAGCCTCAAGAGCCACTGAAAACCCTGCCTGGATACGCTCGCAGCTGAGGCCAAATACCAATTCAATTACAATTCCCATCTGAAGTTCCACAAGTTAGCGTGAAGATTCTCATTCCCAATGATGATGGGCATGACTGGAAACGCCACAGGAGCTGGCCAAGCAGAGGACTCACCTTGGGCACAGCCACCTGAAACATGATGTCCCAGACAGGCTGCGTGGCAGTGCTCATCATAGTCAGCAGTAAGACCTGCACCTCCGGATGGCCCGGGGCTCCGGTCTGGGAGAAGTGCAGCAGAATGCGGAAGCCATTGCGGTCATATACGATAACCGGGGGCAGGCTGCCTGGAGACAAGGATCCAAACACAAGGGTTGGTTCGGCTGCACTATGTTGTCCTAGGCCTTCCCAACTACCTGCCCCCACCATCAGCAGTTTTTGAAGAGAGGTAAGATTATAGTTAAAATAATGCACAAACACTTTAGAAAATAGAGAATATTAAAAGGAATTTAAAAAAAAAAAAACCTTTGGCTGGGAGTGTGGCTTAGTGGTAGAGTACTTGCCTAGCATGCATGAAGCCCTGGGTTCAATTCCTGAGTACCACATACACAGAAAAAGCTGGAAGTGGCACTGTGGCTCAAGTGGTAGAGTGCTACTTGCTAACCTTGAGCAAAAGAAGCTCAGGGACAGTGCCTAGGAGATAGGAGTCTCAGTCTTTCCTGCCTGGGCTAGCTTTGAACCATGATCTCAGATCTCAGCCTCCTGAGTACCTAGGATTACAGGCCACCAGCGCCTGGCTGTGAAACTCTTATCTCCAATTAACCACCAGAAAACCGGAAGTGGTGCCTAGCCCTGAGCTGAAGAGCTCAGGGACAGCGCCCAAGCCCAGAGTTCAAGCAAGCCCCATAACAACAAAACCCAAACTGTAAAGCAAGTTTCAAATCAATAGGCTTAATGAAATTCCAATGGAAAATATTAAAAGATGTTTTAATTTACCTAAGAAGTGACTATAACATTAATTTGAGGAGAATAATAGATGGTATTTAAATAAAAATATTACAACAAAACCCCTACTTTCTAGAATGTACACTAATTTTTTTTTTTTTTGGTTGGTCATGGGCTTGAACTCTGGGCTTGGGCACTGTCCCTGCGCTCTTCAGCTCAAGGCGAACACTCTACCGCTTGAGCCACAGCGCCACTTCCAGTTTTCTAGTTGTTTACTGGAGTCTCACGAACTTTCCTGCCCAGGCTGGCTTTGAACCGTTATGCTCAGCTCTCAGCCTCCTGAGTAGCGAGGATTACAGGCGTGCGCCACCAGCGCCAGCATTAATATTTTTTTAATTTTAAAATTTTCTGGTCCTGAAGCTTGAAATCAGGGCCTGGACACTGTCCCTTTTGCTCAAGGCTAGTGTTTTACCACTTGAGCCACAAATCCACTTCTGGCTTTTTTCTTGGAGGGAGGGAGTGCTTAATTGGAGATAAGAATCTCATGGACTTTCCTGCCTGGGCTGGCTTTGAACCTCAATCCTCAGATCTCAACTTCCTGAGTAGCTAAAATTACAGGTGTAGGGCACTGATGCCCAGCTAATATACTAATTTTTAATGAGACCAACAAAAGAAGAACAGGCACATTTGTATTAGCAAATGCTTGGAGATCAAATTGCAATTCAAATAAAGTGACATAAAACAGAGCATGCAGCAGGTGTGGTTGTGCATATCTGTAATCCCAAGCTACTTGAGTGTCTGAGGTAGGAAGATCAGGCGTATAACTCGTCCTGCCCCTCCCCCTAATAAATGCACAGAGCATGAGAAATCAACCCAAATATGGAACTTAACATGAGAATAAATACTTGACAAATCAGTGGCTAACTCAACACATAGCACAAAGATGATTGCCCAACCATATGGAAAAATCTACCAGCCAAAGGCCACTTATCAAACTGTATAAGATAGCCAGGTGCCAGTGGCTCACTGGCTGGGCCTTTCATTGTTCTTCTGGAGCAGAGGTAATACCCACTTTTATGAGTGTCAAATCCTTCATCCTTTTTTTTTGTCAGTCGTAGGGTTTGAACTCAGGGCCTCCATCTCTGAGCTTTTTTTTTTTTTTTTTTGGGGGGGGGGGGGGTCCAGTCATCATGGGGCCTGAACTCTGGGCCTGGGCGCTGTCCCTCAGCTCTTCAGCTCAAGGCTAGCGCTCTACCACTTGAGCCACAGCACTACTTCTGGCTTTTTTCTTTTTGCTTATGTGGTGCTGAGGAATCGAACCCAGGGCCTCAGGCATGCAAGGCAAGCGCTCTACCACTGAGCCACCTTCCCAGCCCCATCTCTGAGCTTTTTTGCTCATGGCTGGCGCTGTACCACTTGAGCCTCTGCTTCACTTCTGACTTTTTAGTGGTTAATTAGAGTTAAGAGTCTCACGGACTTTCCTGTCTGGGCTGGATTTGAATCGTGCTCCTCCAATCTCAGTCTCCTAAAATTACAGGGCCCTCCAGGATTACAGATGTGAGATATCGTGTCTGGCTCCTCCTCTTCTTTGCTGGCCACATAAAACATCTATCTTTTTGTTTTTTGTTTTTGTTGGTCATGGGGCCTAAACTCTGGGCCTGGGCGCTGTCCTTCAGCTCAAGGCTAGCGCTCTACCACTTGAGCCACAGCATCACTTCCAGCTTTTTCTGCTTATGTGGTGCATGCAAGGCAAGCCCTCTACCACTGAGCCACCTTCCCAGCCTAAAACATCCCTTCTGGAATCCCCAGGAGTGAACATCATGTTCCTAAGCACACTTCATCAGAGCTGGGCCCAGTGGCTCACATCTGTCACTGTAGCTACTCTATGCAGAGTTCAAGGCGAACCGAAGCAACAAGTTCATGAGGCCTCAGCTCAATCAGGACCTATTCCTGTTATCCTTGCTATGCTTACAGCATAAATAGGAGGACTGCAGCCCAGATTGGCCTGAGAAAAAACAAGCACCTATCTGAATAATGAAAGGAAAAAAGTCTGGCTGTATGGTTCAAGTGATAGAGTACCAACCCTGAAAGCTCAAGACCAGAGTCCTGACCCCAATACTGACAAAATACATATACATACATACATAGACATATAGATATGTATAATCTGTATCTATTAAATATCTACATAAATGTGTGTGTGTGTGAGAGAGAGAGAGACAGAGAGAGACAGAGAGAGACAAGGAAGTCTCCATTTATCTTCTGCCCCTGGCAAGCTGACCAACAATGAGGAGGAAGCCCAGGAGGCTACCAGCAAGAAGAAAAGCAGGAACAACCATACTTACTGGGCTTCACAGACTCCAAAGGGACAAACACCTGAGCCAGAGGTGTGTTCTGTGATGCTGGGGAAGAGGCCAGGGAGCCAGCCTCCCACGACCAGCCCGGGGAAGACTTGGTACCTGGTGGCACTTCCTTTGGAATACTTTTCTGTGGCACATAATTCCTACAGAGAGACATACAAATAAAACAAAACTCAAGACTAGTCAAACCTTCGAAGAATCCGAGAAATCCATGATTTGGCTCTCTGAAAAACAAGGTGAGGAAAGGAAATACATACTCGATACACACGGAAGGAATGACGGACCACTACACACAGCCAATGACTTGGAGCCAGTAAGGATGGGGCACATGGAGGCCCAAAGATGACCCATGACATGAAAAGAGACAGGCTGGCCGGGCGCCGGTGGCTCACGCCTGTCATCCTAGCTACTCAGGAGGCTGAGATCTGAGGATCACGGTTCAAAACTAGCCCGGGCAGGAAAGTCTGTGAGACTCTTATCTACAATAAACCACTCAGTAAACCAGAAGTGGTGAAGTGCTCGCCTTGAGCTGAAGAGCTGAGGGACAGCACCCAGGCCCCACAACTGACAAAAAGAAGAGAGAGAGAGAGAGAGAGAAGAGAGACAGGCTGGATGGAGCACACTTTCTAATTACCAGCTACAATAATGCACTAACTTCTATATTATACACAACACACACAAAGCAGAGACAAATGCTACATTGTTTTTACAGACTAGTGCTTAGGACCTCCTGTTATAGTTCTATATATATTGTATATTATATTTATATATTATTCCCCTAGTCTTTATGAAACTCCTTCAGGACACCCCAGCCAGAGCATGTAGGCTGGAAGGAGAGCAGGAAATGGAGAAGTGGCACACTGCGGCTGAATAGCAAGAGGACGCTGATCCATGGCTGCTGGCTCCCAGCGCCACCCCAGGCCCTACGTCACGTGCCAAAGCCTGACGCTTTCACTTCCCATACCCAGACTCACAGGGACCCTGGAGACAGCTGTGGCGAGAGGAGATCCAGCAAGTTCCTGTCTCCAGAAGGGCTCTGCATGCCGCCTTCTTGGGGATTCTTTTCCTTGCAGCAACTCTGACCAGCAACCTGTATGAGGCAAGGGGGAGAAGCAATACAAGTGCTTCAGCCCTAGTTTCATGTGTGCCTGGAGCGGAAGAGAGAGGACAGAGCACAGGACTTCCGAAGAAGGCACCCCCTTTCTTCAGGAAGGGAGCAGGAGAGGTTTGCTGCAGACTGGGTGAAGAAGAGCTCTGGGCCACCAAACCCACCGGCTGTTCCTAAAGGTCCCTTGGGATCCAGCCAACACCCCTCCCCTGGGGCAAGTGTATTGGAAACCCTTCCTGCCCCCTCTCAGGGCTAGTAAGAGCATCCTTCCTTACCTTACTCAGAACAGGAGCATCACTGATCCCTGTAAGAGAGAAACAAGAGTGAGGGAGGCACTTGCTAACTACCAGACACGAGACCAATGGCACAGCTGCCCTCCCTGGACATGGAGAAAGTCTACACAAACCTAATGTATGCACAGTCACCAGACCCCGCAAACCTGAAGGGACTTTTCTGAACTATGTACATTGAGCCCCTCAAAAGCAAGGCTGTGCTCCCCACTCTCCACTCAGCACCACAATGCTTACCCTAAATGGCTGTCTCACCTAAGGCTGCCAGGTCCTGATGAAGCAGAGATGGCATCACAGGCCCAGCCTGCCCAGATGCACTGTGCATGTCCAGATCGATCAGGGGGCAGTTCTTGCTACAGCCTGTGGGATTCTGAAACACTAGAAATAAAGACAGACAAGGTTAGAAGGCTCAGCCAGAGGTGAGAGTCCAGGCTCTGCTGAAATCCAACCAGCATCTGCAATGTTCCCCGAATCTGAAGACATCAGACTTCAACCCTCAAGCACCTCCCACTGCAGCTGAGCATCTGGACAGAGCCAGGACTAGAATTGGGACCAGAGGATGGCCTTCCTGGCCGAGACTGCATTGTTGACTACATTGTTCTCCAGGGGCCCAGGAGCCCAGGCCTCAGCAGATTAGGTTTCTTCTTCAACTTGAAGGCCTTTAGAGGTTTGTGACCAGATAGGATCAGGCCACCTGCACATATCCCAGGCCTAGCTTAGTAGGGGCTACAAAGATATCATGCCAAGCTCAATGCGGGCTGCTAGGCCAAGCTCCAAGCAATCTCCCCGCCCTCCCCCCTGCACCTTGGCAGTTCTGGGGCTTCAACTCAGGACCTCACAGTTCCTAGGCAGGCATTTCACCACTAAAGCCATGCCCACAGCCTTTTTTTTTGCCAGTCATGGGGCCTAAACTCTGGGCCTGGGTACTGTCCCTCAGCTCTTCAGCTCAAGGCTAGTGCTCTACCACTTGAGCCACAGCACCACATCCGGCTTTTTCTGCTTATGTGGTGCTGAGGAATCAAACCCAGGGCCTCATGCATGCAAGGCAAGCGCTCTACCACTGAGCCACCTCCCCAGCCCCAGCCCACAGCCTTTTTGTGCTTAGTTATTTTTCAAGTGAGGTCTTGAACTTTTGCCTGGGTGTGGCCTTAAGGACCATGATCTCCCTACCCCTGATTACAAGTGTGATCCATCATGCTTGGCCTGCCAAACAGCCCCAGTCCAGAAATATTGCAATGTAAATGCCTTTTCTTTTTCTTTTTTGTCAGTCATGGGACTAGGCCTAGGCTCTGTCCCAGGACAGATAAGAGTCTCGCCAGGGCTGGGAAGGTGGCTCAGTGGTAGAGTGCTTGCCTTGCATGCATGAGCCGGTGGCTCACGCCTTTAATCCTAGCTACTCAGGAGGCTGAGATCTGAGGATAGTGGTTCAAAGCCAGCCCATGAAGGAAAGTCCCTGAAACTCTTATTTCCAATAAACTGCCAAAAAACCAGAAGTGGTACTATGGCTCAAGTAGTAGAGCGCTAGCCTACCACTTGAAGAGCTGAGAAGCTGAGGAACAGTGCCCTGGCCTAGAGTTCAAGCCCCATGACTGACCAAAATAAAAAAAAAAAAGTCTCACAGACTTTCCTTCCCTGGGCTGACTTTGAACCATGATCCTCAGATCTCAGCCTCTTGAGTCGCTAGGATTACAGGCATGAGTCACCAGCACCCGGTTGCCTTTTATTTCTTTATTGATTGCATTACTGGCATAAACTGTAGGGCCTTGTGCTAGGCTAGGGCCTTGTGCTAGGCAAGTGCTGAGCCACCAAAGACTATTTCTGGGATTTGTAGCTCTGGTAAGTGAGCACTTAGGAGAAGATGCAAATCTGGGCACGGCATAGCCTCTGTCTGTGTGTGTGATCACAGCGGGGGCCCAGCTAGGCAGTGGCAAGTGGATGCTCTTGTGGTGCTGGAGAGGAGAGGAAAGGGGACTGAGACAGGTCCCTTTTCTGTGCCATATCCTCCACCCCTCCAGCCCCCCACCCCCCCCACCCCCTCACGCCCTCCAACACACATACACTTCTTTCCCAGGACTTCCAAGCAGAAGACAGAGAAGTTCCTGGCACATACCTCTAGAGACAGGAATGTCTCCCACTGAGCTAGTCACTGTGTTCCCAAAGGTGACTCGGCCCTCCATCACCTGTTTGTACAGCAGAACTCCCTGGGTGAGGAGGTCGTTGGCCTGGAGAATCTCCGCTGAAGGAATAAGAGAATGAGAACCCTGGTGAGCAGCCCCGCCTCCATGTTTCTCAGCCAGTCCACAAAGCAGCCCTCATGAGCCGAGCCTATGATCCTAGCTACTCAGGAGACTGAGATATCTCAGGATCCAGTTTGAAGCCAGTCCAGGCAGGAAAGTCTCTGAAACTCTTATTTCCATATATCCACTAAAAAGCTGAAAGTAAAGCTGTGGCCCAAGTACATGAGTGCTAGCCTTCAGCAAGAAAGCTCAGGGACAGCACCTAGGCCCTGAGTTCAAGACCCAGTATGGGCATACACAGTGAAATAAGCAGTCTTCACACACCAGGCTGAGCACTTCACCACTCAATCCTGAGTCTCTCTTTGCTCTCAAGAGAGGAAACAAATACTCCACCATGTTCACACCACTATCATGTTGCTGACATGTACTCTCAAAATGCTGCTCTTTGAGGAACTAAAAGGAACACTTTAATTTTAGTCTAAAACTAAAATCCAATCCCCGCATGCAGGAGGCTGAGGCAGCAGAAATGTTTCAGCCTATGTAGGAACCTGTTTGAGAACCAAACAAACCAAAAGAGCCATCTTGTCAATGTGGATGCAACTATGAAGAGAGTTCTGAGGGCAGTTTGGAACACAAATCAGCTTTCGAGCCCAGCAGTTCCATAGGAGTATAAACATAGAGCTAGTTTTTCCCGTGAAAACTTGGCATCCAAATTGTAATGTGCTTAAACATAATCTGCACACTTGGATTTCGAAACTGCCTGAGCATTTGTGATAGGGTCCAGCGACCTACAATGGGAGACGGATAGAACAACATTCACAGGCCAAAGCACCATACACTACTTCTAAGGAGTAGGCTAGTGCTAACCCTGACCCTGACCTTCATGTCCCCAAATGTTAAGCTGCTAAAGGAGGCTCCAAATTGCCAATGAGGCAGAATTGAGTAGCAAGAGACTTTATTTGGCATGTCTCTGCCTACTTAGGCTTAACACTAAAACTCACTGCAATCACCAAGAAAATAAGGGATTGCACAAGAATTACATCACAAAAGCAGGTAACCTCCTATGTACAATGCGCCTCCTGAACATCATTTGCAATATATTCTTTGGTTTGGTTTTTTGTTGTTCATTTGTTTTTTTGTTTGTTTTGGTCGTGGGGCTTGAACTCTGGGCCTAGGTGCTGTCCCTCAGCTCTTCAGCAAAAGGCTAACGCTCTACTACTTGTGCCACAGCGCCACTTCTGGTTTTCTGGTGGCTTATTGGAGATAAGAGTCTCACAAGCCAGGCACTGGTGTCTCACGCCTGTAATCCTAGCTACTCAAGAGGCTGAGATCTGAGGCTCAGGGTTCAAAGCCATCCCAGGCAGGAAAGTCCATGAGACTGTTATCTACAATAAACCACTAGAAAACTAGAAGTGGCGCTGTGGCTCAAGCAGTAGCACGCTTGCCTTGAGCTGAAGAGCATAG
Source organism: Dipodomys merriami (assembly GCF_024711535.1). Taxonomy (NCBI): domain Eukaryota; kingdom Metazoa; phylum Chordata; class Mammalia; order Rodentia; family Heteromyidae; genus Dipodomys; species Dipodomys merriami. The sequence goes on along the minus strand of NW_027206202.1, from coordinate 5,157,108 downwards.
GAACAGCGCCCAAACCGAGTTCAAGCCCCAATACAGACCAAAAAAAAAAAAAAAAAGTCTCACAGACTTTCCTGCCTGGGCTGGCTTTGAACCTCGATCCTCAGATCTCAGCCTCCTGAGTAGCTAGGATTACAGGCGTGAGCAACCAGCACCTGGATTTCATTTGTTTTCTTTTTCTGTGCCTATTCTAGAGCTTGAACTCAAGGCTCAGGTCCTAGCCTGGTTTTCTTGCTCATAGCTGGTGCTCAACCACCTGAGCCATGCTTCTAGTCTGGCATTTTACTGGTTAATGAGAGATGGGAGTCTTCCTAACTTTTCTCCAGGGCTGGCTTTAAACCATGACTATCCCAAGGAATACAGGTGTGAACCACAGGCATCTGGGGCTTTTTTTTTTTTTTTTTTGCTAGGTTTCACTATGTAACTAACCTAGGCTGGCCTTAACTCTCAATCTTCTTGCCTCCACCTCTTGAGTGCTAGGATAACAGACCTGGGACAATATACCTGCCTTTTTTTGGTCCGTCATAGGGCTTGAACTCAGGGCTTGGATGCTTCCTTGCTCAAGGCTTATAGTGCTCTACCACTTTGAGCCACAGCTCCACTTCTGGTTTTCTGGTGGTTTATTGGAGATAAGAGTCTCATGGACTTTCCTGCCCAGGCTGGCTTTGACCCATGATCCTCCTAAGTAGCTAGGATTACAGCATGAGCCACTGGCACAAGCCACCAGCACCTGGCTTTCTTGTTTGCTTAGCTGAGGCAAAACCTAATCAAGTCCCAAATGAGAAATGTAAGAAGTAAAACAGAAATGGAGGGACAGAGGGTGAACAAATGTAGCAGTAGTACACACTAGACACTATGTTGAAAATGAACTATATAACTTGTGGGTGGGGACTGGAGAGAAAAACTTGAAGAAAGCAAGGGAAGGGATATTGTCCAAAAAGAAATGTATTCTTTACATGATTTATGTAATTATATGTATATAATTACAATAACGATAAAAAAAATTTCAAAAAATAAGAATACAAACATTCAACAGGTTTGCAAACAGCAAAACTGAAGGAGATCCAGAGAACTTTCCTAGGGATCAGTTTGTTTTGTACTGCTTCTCAATGCTCTGTGAGGCTGCTCAAACACCTAATTCCAGTAAGCTCTCTCCCTTTTCTAACCTTTCAGATCTGTTCTTTGTTCAAGCCTAGATTCCTCTGGAAGTCACACTTTCCCAGCTCAACTGCTGCAACAGGACCCAGAGGCTCTTCATCTTGCTGCTGGCTCTGTAGCTGTTTAGCGCTTGGAGAAACAGAGCCCTTACCAAGTGCATCGTCGTCATCTGTGGTGTCACTGGCCAGCCGGAATAGAGTGGGCCGCAGCTTCTCACATCTTTCATACACGACCTGGAAAAACACAGCCTGATTTGCACAGTCCTAGGCCCCCACATAAGATCCTAAACCCCACCACTGAAGCAAACAGCAGTCCTGATGCAGGGTAGATTCTTCAGGCTGTTCCAAATTCATGACAACGGGTATAAAGTAAGATGTTTCACAAAGTCTAGGCTTGGTGTGTGTGTGTGTGTGTGTGTGTGTGTGTGTGTGTGTGTGTGTCTGTGTGTGTCTGTGTGTGTCTGTGTGTGTGTGTGTGTCTGTGTGTGTCTGTGTGTGTCTGTGTCTGTGTGTGTGTGTCACAAAGTCTAGGCTTGGTGTGTGTGTGTGTGTCTGTGTGTGTGTGTGTGTGTGTGTCTGTGTGTGTCTGTGTGTGTGTGTGTCTGTGTGTACCAGGACTTGAACTCAAGGCTTCACACTTTCTTTTAGCTTTGGCACTCAAGCCTGGTACTCTTACCACTTGAGCCATACCTCCACTTCCAGCTTTTTGATGCTTAAGCTGGTGCTTAATTGGAGATAAATGTCTCAAGGATTTTCTGCCTGGGCTGGCTTTGAATTGAGACAATCAGATCTCAGCTTCCTGCTTTTTTATTTTTATTTTTATTTTTTGTCGGTTGTGGGGCTTGAACTCTGGACCTAGGTGCTATCCCTCAGCTCTTTAGCTCCAGGCAAGCACTCTACCACTTTGAGCCACAAGGCCACTTCTGGTTTCTGGAGGTTAATTTGGAGATAAGAATCTCATGGACTGGGGGGGTTTGGGGGGAAGATGGGATGGGAAGGGGAAACAAAGGAGAAAGCTACAATGCTTGATAAGAAATGTACTCATTATCTTGCCCATGTAATTGTAACCCCTCTGTACAGTATTTTCACAATAAAAAAAAAAAAAAGAATCTCACGGACTTTCCTGCCCGAGCTGGCTTTGAACCTTGATCCTCAGATCTCAGCCTCCTGAGTAGCATCACAGGCAAGAGCCACCAGCACATGGCCCTGCTGGTTTTTTAAGAAGTAGATAAGCAGAGCACTGATGGTTCACACCTGTAATCCTAGCTGCTCAGGACACTAAGATCAAAGGATTGAGGTCAAAGGACTGTATTGCCCAGCCTAGGCAATGCATTAAGGTCTGAGAGATTCCATCTCTAATTTATCAGCAAACTGTCAGACGAGGTGTGACTCAAGGGGTAGGGTACCAGCTATGAGTGGAAAAAGCCAAGCAAGAACTCAAAGCCCCAAGTAAAAACCCCAGTACTAGTAAAAAAATAAGTTTGTCAGGAAATACCGTATGGCTTCCTAAGGCTGGAACAGCTTTTACAGTGGATGAATCCTCCCCGCTTTACCACTGTTTGAGAACTTCCCATTCCAAGTGTCTTGTGACCATCTCAATCCCTTAACAACACACACTGTTTCATGGCCTCCTGCTGAGGAGTAAAAGCTCCGCACAGCTTCACTCTGCTCCCCTCCTTCAAGGAGCTCAAGAACTAAGGTGACTGCCAGGCCTTCCCTGCCTGCTGCCTCTCTCTGGGCCCTTTGCTGGGAGGGGAACTGTCCTGCACTGACCTTCCTGATGTGACCTCACTGTGGGAGGAGACGGATCCCGCGATGTCCGCCGGACGGAGCTCAGAAACCTGACCCTTTCCCTGCCACCCAGACCAGGGCTAGTGTGAGGTTCTCCTACTGTACCCAATCCAGTCATGGCTAGGAGCTGGGGCAAATGCACAAAGCAAGCTGGCCACAATGAATTCCCGTCAGTAGTTCATAATTGGGAGACTGTAGTTCACTTCTACCAATATTGTAAAATGGACAGCCAAACATAGGGCCTGGAAGGCCATCTTTCCTGGAATGGAGAGAAGACTGAAGTCAGCCTGCAGGGGATGCTATAAAGCCCTAAAGACCAGGAGAATGGTCACCTCAGCCACTACCTCACTATGAAACCAGCTGCTGGCTTCTTCCATAGAACAGGGCATCAGCAAGAAAAGGAGAAAAAAATAAGCTAAACTTCACTAAAATTTGTGTGTGTGTGTGTGAGTATACGTGCGTGCGCATGTACTTTAAAACATGCTATTGCTTGGCACCAGTGGCTCATGGCTGTGATCCTGGATACTCAGAAAGCTGAGATCTGAGGATCATGGTTCAAAGTGACCCTTGGCAGGAAAGTCATGAGACTCTTATCTCCAATCAACACTGAAAAGCCAGAACTGGAGCTGTGGCTCAAGTGGTAGAGCACTAGACTTGAGCACAAAAGTTCAGGGACAGCACCCAGGCCCTGAATTCAAACCCCAAGACCAGCATCAAAAAAATAAATTAATAAAATTCATGCCAGGATGATGACTCACATCTTCAATTACAGCTATTCGGAGGGCAGAGATCAGAAGGATTGCAGTTTGAGGCTAAGAATGGCAAGACCTCATCTTAACCAATAAGCTGGATGTGGTAGGTGCATGCTGGTGGTCCCAGGTACTGGGCAGTATAGGTAGGAGGACTGCCATCTGAGGCTGGCCCCAAGCAAAAACTCAAGACTATCTGAAAAATAAGCCAGAAAAGGTTGGAAGTGTAGTTCAAGTGTGCCTAGCAAACAGGAGACCCTAGATTCAAACCTCATTACTGCAAAAACAAAACAAAAATGCATGTAATACAAAAATGAAGACAAGGGCTGGGAAGTTGGCTCAATGGTAGAGTGCTTATCTTGCATGCATGAAGCCCTAGGTTCAATTCCTCAGCACCACATAAGCAGAAAAAGCTAGAAATGGCATTGTGGCTCAAGTGGTAGAGCACTAGCCTTGAGCTGAAGAGCTAAAGGACAGCACCCCGGCCCAGAGTTCAGGCCCCACGACCAACCCCCCCCCCCCAAAAAAAAAAGAAGACAAAAAGATTTGTGCAGAAAAGATATAGAAATGGCTAAAAAGCCCATCCAAGGGCTGGGAATGTGGCTTAGTGGTACAGTGCTTGCCTAGAATGCATGAAGCCCTAGGTTCAATTCCTCAGTACCACATAAACAGCAAGGCCAGAAGTAGTGCAGTGGCTCAAGGGAGAGTGCTAACCTTGAGCAAAAGAAGCTCAGGGACAATGCCCAGGCCCTGAGTTCAAGCCCTACAACTGGCAAAAAAGAAAAAAAGAAAAGAAAAGAAAAGCCCATCCATCATAGTTACTCAGGCATGAGTTAGTGACCTATGTCTGTGATCCTAGCTACTCAAGAGGCCAACACCAAGGCTTTGAAGTCAGACCACGGGGAATAGTATACAAGACATTCATTTCCAATGAACCATAAAAATAGAACACTCAGTGGCTCAAGTGGTAAAGTACCAGCTGTAAGGCAGAGTGCAATACCTTGAGTTCAAGCCCTAGTACTGACACCCAAACTATATAAAAAAAATTAATTAATTAAAAAAATAAAAGATGCTCAGCATAGCCATCAGGGAGGTACAGAAAGCCGTCGCTTCATACTAGGGTAGCCAGAATAAAAGACAGGGACAGTTAATGGTGGCTCATGCCTGTGCTCTTAGTTACTCAAGAGACTTAGATTCCAGTTCAAAGCCAGCCAGGAAAGCTCATGAGATTCCATCTACAATGAACTAGCAAAATGTCAGACTGGTGATATGGCTCAAGGGGTGAAGTGGCAGCCCTGAGCAAGAAAGCTGAGCCAAAGTGTTAAATCCTGAGTTCAAACCCCAGTATTGGGGCTGGGAAGGTGGCTCAGTGGTAGAGCGCTTGCCTTGCATGCATGAGGCCCTGGGTTCGATTCCTCAGCACCACATAAGCAAAAAGAAAAAAGCCAGAAGTGGTGCTGTGGCTTAGGTGGTAGAGCGCTAGCCTTGAGCTGAAGAGCTGAGGGACAGCGCCCAGGCCGAGTTCAGGCCCCACAACTGGACCCAAAAAAAAAAGTTAAATCTTGGCTCCGAATATGGCAAATCACACAAGTAGGTGCTACCCAGGAGAACCACAGAGTCGGTTCTCATGGCATTCTGCGCATCACTCCTTAGGGCCACTTAATCCACACTCACCCAAAAGATGGAAACCACCAGTAACCACAAGCAGATGCACGCGCACACGCACACACACACACACACACACACACACACACACACACACACACACACACACACACACACACACACACACACACACACACACACACACACACACACACACACACACACCCCCGCACGCACACACCGCACGCACATCAGTCAGGAAAAAGTAGCAAGGATATATGCTACCTACATGAGTCTAGCCAGAATTGAAAATAAATCAGTGTCTGCTAAGGGATGAGGAGCCGGAGGAGGAAGGGATTGAGGAAATTGGGAGGTGATAGCCATATTTCCTGTCTTCGTGTGATGATGAGCACAGGGCCAAGCACATGAATATCATTTTTAGGAGAGGCAAAGCCCCAGGGCTGGTGTCCCGCCAGGGTACCTGCAGGGCTTCCTGGTCTGGTGGGGCCTGGCCCGGCCTGCGGTACGTGCTCAGCATCTCCCTTAGCACTTTCACGTGGCTTCGGACCTCCTCCACCGCACTCACCCTCTTGGACACTTTCTCTGATTTTTCTTGCTCCTTTAGGAAGAAAGAAGAGAACGCAAGTGAGAGCCAAGGCCCGGATGATACCTGAATATGAAATAGGAAGGGAGCTCCAGAGGTCCTGAGTCAGTGAACAGGACTTACTGGGTAATGAGGAAGACACCCCTGGACTCCCTGGACTCCCTGGGTGGGAGGGACGGGGGGGGGAGAGGGGGGAGGGGACCATCTATAAGAACCGACCCCAACATGTACTGGTGGCTCACGCCTTTAATCCTAGCTATTGAGAAGTCTGAGATCTGAGGATCATGACTCAAAGCCAGCTGGGGCAGCAAAGTCTGTGACCTTTTTTTTTTTATCTCCCATTAATCACCCCAAAGTTGGAAGTGGAATTGTGGCTCCAAGTGGTAGAGTGTTAGCAAAAAAAAAGTGAGCTTAAAAATGCTCAGGGTCAGCACCCAGGCCCTAAGTTCAAGCCCCAACTGACAAAACAACAACAAAAATCTCAAACTTGGCCACCACCACCATCAATGGGACAGAAGAGGGATCACAGAATGCATTGAGCATGTAGATAAAGGAGCCCAAGTCACAGCAGAATGACTGCTGCTTCTAGTCACCAACTTGCTGCCCTCAGGGACACAAGGCTCCCTCTCACTCAGATCGGAGCTAGGCCATCCCCCCACCCTCTGATATGCCACCCCCACCCCACCCCCTGCCTAGGGAACTGAGTGCCCACCTCCTTGACCAGGTGCTTAATAAGCCGGTTCGCAGCCTGGAGGTCCTCGGGGTGGCTGCTCTTGAGAAGTCTTGTCAGCAGCTGAATAGAACAAAAGGGAGTAAAGCATGGAGGTCCAGTGGAATTGGCACCAACACTGCCCCAACAATCTGTGTGTGCTACCATACAAAGCTGACACAGTGACATGAGGACGGGCAGGGCCCAGGGTCAATCCCGAAATACCACTAGCTATCATGGGGTGGGACATGGGAGGACAAAATGCCCTAGGAACATCTGGGCACCCTTCCAGATTGCAACAGCTGATAGGGAGGTTCTACTGGCTGCTAGTGGTAGAGGCCAGGGCAGCTGGCACAGAATACTCTAAAGGCCAAGTGTGGGGCTGAGCAGGAGCTCAGGAGGAGAACGCAGGCCTGACATACACAAAGCCCGTGATCTATGATGGAACAGACTCTGATGGTCCTCTTTGTCACTATGTCCCAAGGCCTGGCCAGGCAGCTGGCACAAAGGCCCCTCAACATGAGCTGGGAGGACTGGAGGAAGAACTACAGGAACCCAGCTTCTACCATTCTTTGAGATCACGCCACACTGTCTACAAATGTCACATCCCAGCAGAAGAGGAGCTGGTATGGAAGACAACCCAGACCCCAGACCAGCCTTGCTTGCTGTGCACACAGCAGCCAGAGGGCACGCTGAGTGGGTGCAGCTGGAAGGAGCGCCTACCTCTGTCCTAACAGAGCCCCCGATCTGCAGTCACCAAAACGTAATGACTGCGAGGGGCAAAGGACTGTGCCTGGGTCCTGGCCTAGGATGTAAGCACCTTCTCCTGACAATGGCTGAGGACCAGCCATCCTGGGAGGCCTTGGAGGAGAGGACAGGGGTGGGTCAGGACAATGGCACTAAAATGATCTGTAGCCACACACTGCCCTTTCCTTTCCAGTGCTGCCCCAAGTCCCAGGCCCACACTTCACCCTCCCCTCATGCTGTCCTCTGGAGCCTTCTTTCCCCAGGAATACTTGTTCAAACACGGGGAGGGACAGAGAGGAGCATTTTCATCTGGTCCATCCATGGACACACAGGACCTTCTGCTACCTCATATCTAAGAGTCTGCTCCGGGGCATGGGGCTCACCCCTCCATCTTCCCACAGTCTACACTCATGCTCACAGACCAGACTGCATCTGAGAAGATTTCCCAAGAAAGGCACCAAGGCCAAGGGAGGAGTTCCTTACCTTGGACTTCTCTTCATCAGCATCAAAGATGGAGCTCTTGGGCCAGGGGGAAGGTGGAGGCAAGATCTTATCCATAGGCAGTTTAGGGTCTTGCTTTATGATTCCTAAAATATGCAATGCACAAGGTTCAGACATGGACACAGTTCCTCCTGACTTCAGTGTGATCCAGAACAAAGTCCAGGTAGCCCTGGCTCCTGATACACTAGGGAAAAAAATCCATGGCCTGCTTAGTAGATCTTTGCCAGTCTGCTCAAGGCCTGAGCTCCATACCCAGCACCTGCCCAGAATAAAATACTTCTAGCAAGAAAGAAACATCATTCCCCAGGTAGGAAGCATGTCCTGACTGAGGCCGGACTGATAACAGCCCACATAAGTCCCTGGGACCCATGGCCAGTCAGGGATGGAGATGGAATCAGAACAGACTGCCCTCGGCTTCCTGAGGCTAACATTGGAGGGCAAGAGCAGAGAGAAAAGGCGCCTCTCCTGAGCACAGGGCAGCAAGAAGGGGAGCAGGGACTCAGAAAAACTCCAGTAAGTCAGTCCCTAACCCAAACACCAGTGATCACTAGAGAAATCTGAAGGCTGCTGGCACTGTGGAAGTTCAGGGCAACAGCATCTATAACAGCCTACCCTCTGTCCATCAGAAGGAAGTGTGGCCTATGTCCAGGGCTACAGGCCTGTGACATCGGTTCCACTGTCCTACACAAAAATGGGCCTTTTCCACATATAAAGCCTACAAAGAGTAGGCAGATGGCCTTGGGGACACAACCCAACCTTGCTTCTTCAGCATCTGATAGGCATCTCGGATCTTGATGTCCTCAGGGAACCAGACAGTCCAACTGAAGAGGATCTCGATGACACGACTTTTCACTTTCTCGGTGGCCCAGGCGCCCAGGTACTAAGGAGGAAGGAGCAAGCGGAAGGGTCTGAGACTACCTGGCCATCACTCCAGAGGTACTGCTGAGGCCCAGAGCATGAGCTGCTCCAGGTTCAAGCCAGGTGAGAGCCCGTCTACAACACTGCCACAGTCATTCTTTGACTACATATAGAATTCTTTACAAGCTTAGATCTTTGTCCCTCTTCCTGGCACAGACTCTAAGAATAACCTGTGGAATTTCCTCAGTGATAATGGTGTTTTGTTATTTCAAAGAAGTTTCCGTGGGCTACAGCAGAGTTTACAGTAATGACTATTGATGGAGTGCTTCAATTGTCTCCAGGGAGTCTGGTTACCCACCAAAGACTAGCCACATAATTAGAGAGATAGAATTTTCTGCCTCATTCCTTGGCCTTTGTGTGCGTGTGCATGTGTGTGTGTGTGTGTGTGTGCGCACGTGCGCGCGTGTGAGTGCATGTGTGCACTCATGGGGGAAGGGGGTGCGCGCATGTGCGCATGCACTGGGGACAGCATTCCAGCAGGCAGCCAGGGACTTCCTCAGTATGGCAGGTCTGGAGGGCTCACTGACTGGTGAGCTACTGCCACCCCAGGAGGGCACAGGCTCGACTCCAAGTGGATGCAGGGTGTCCTCTGCCCATACCAAGCCCAGCTTGAGGATCACTTCTATTCATACACTTCATGATGAAGCACTAATAAAAACAGAGTGCCATTGGGTGATGGTGGCTCACACCTGTAATCCTAGCTACTCAGGAGGCTGAAATCTGAGGATCTTGGCTGGAAGCCAGCCTGGGCAGGAAAATCTATGAGACTCTTATTTCCAATTAAGCACCAGCAACAAAAATCGGAAGTGCTGCTGTGATTCAAGTGGTATACTACTAGACTTGAGTAAAAGAGCTCAAGGATAGTGTCCATGGCCTGAGCTCAAAGCTGCTCTAGGACTAGCAAAAGAGAGAGAGAGAAAGAAAGAAAGAAAGAAAGAAAGAAAGAAAGAAAGAAAGAAAGAAAGGAGAGAGAGGGAAAGAGAGAAAGAGAGAAAGAGAGAGGAAGGAAGGAAGGAAGGAAGGAAAAGAAAAAAAGCAGAATGCCTTCCTGTGAGCTGTGTGTGGCTCTAGTGAACTGCACACCCTGGGGGGGGGGGAGGGGTAGTAGTGAGCAGTGCACACAAGTGCCTGCTGACTTGATGCCAAAGCTCAGGGCTGACACCTGAAGCACGGGGAGGTGGGAGTGAGCTCTTCATGTGCAGTGTATATGAACAACATGCAACCCCACGCGGGGCCAGAAGTCAATTGAAATGGACTAGAGAATTGCTGGCTCCAGAGAAAAAGGGCTCAGCTGATGGCTAAGTGGGAATGGGCGTGGCGATGCTGACAGGTGAAGGAGGAGCTGTGTAGGGGATGAGGCCGGAGGCAATTGGACACTTAATCAGACCTAAGCTTAGAGGAACTTTGGGCCTCCAGGCTGGAGTAGCTCACCTTCTGTAGGCCACATGACCCTAATAGGTGGCCATTTTCAAGGGGGAAATGTGGAAATGCTAACTAATGAGGGGTGGGGGTCAGCTGACAAGCTGGACTGTCACCCCACACCTGGCAGAGGAAACAGCACACCTGTGCTGGACCTCTTCCCGCAGCAGCTGGGAGGCACTGCGCATGCGTGAGCCTGCCCTGCTCTGTGAGGCGACAGGACCTTGAAGGTGGAGGGGGGCAAGTGAAATGGGGGCAAGACCAAGCCCTAGGTACTCACCTTTGGGGACAACACTTTGATCAGCTCATTCAGGAAGCGGAACTTGGCCACCTCACTGTGGAACTTCTCCCCGCAGTGGTTCATGCACGTCTCCAGCACCTGTGCACATGGGTCCCCAGTCAGAGAAAGCCAGCAGCTCCAGGACTCACCTTGAGCTGAGCACTGGGTGACATCGGCACAGCTCACTCCTCTGAGAGCCCACCACAGCCCTCCCCTGCAAGCCCACCATGCTGCTAGTGCTTTGGAAAAAGGAAACACTTTCAGATCAAGAGGAAAAATGGCACCTATATGAGTCCCAGAAGTAGCTTGTGGGGATGGGGAACATGCACTCTGAAGCTATCTCACTGTGAAGAGGACTTTTGAGCAGGTGACCAGGGTCTGAGAATCATGCTCTTCCCTGAGGTGGACACCCAGGCATTCCCCCCAAGAGGTTCCTCCAGGTACTCAAAAGCAAGCTGATCCTATAACTGACCTCTCTGGTTCTTCAAATGTTCAGCTTGGGTTTTGTTTTTTGTTTTCTTCCCTTTGTGCATCAGCAAGGCTTGGCCTCAGGTCATTGTTTCTTAGCTTTTTTTTTTTTTTTTGGTAGGTCTTGGGCCTGAACTCTGGGCCTGGGCGCTGTCCCTGAGCTCTTCAGCTCAAGCTCTACCACTTGAGCCACAGTGCCCCTTCCAGCTTTTTCTGCTTGTTTGGTGCTGAGGAATCGAACCCAGGACCTCATGCATGCAAGGCAAGCACTCTACCACTGAGCCACCTTCCCAGCCCTTTTAACTTTTGGGGGTTTTTGTCGTTGTTGTTGTTTTTTTTTTTTTGTTAAGTCATGGGGCCTGAACTCTGGGCCTAGGCACTGTCCCTCAGCTCTTCAGCTCAAGCTCTACCAATTGAACCATAGCACCACTTCCAGCTTTTTCTGCTTATGTGGTGCTGAGGAATCAAACCCAGGGCCTCTTGCATGCAAGGCAAGCACTCTACCACTAAGCCACCTTCCCAGCCCTTAATTGGGCCAGGCACTGGTGGCTCATGCCTATAATCCTAGCAACTCAGGAGGCTGAGATCTGATGATCCAGGTTCAAAGCCAGCCAGGCAGGAAAGTCTGTACAACTCTTTTTTTTTTTTGGTCGGTCGTGGAGCTTGAACCCTGGGCCTGGGCGCTGTCCCTCAACTCTTCAGCTCAAGGCTAGCGCTCTACCACTTGAGCTACAGCGCCACTTCTGGTTTTCTGGTGGCTTATTAGAGTTAGGAGTCTCACGGTCTTTCCTGCCCGGGCTGCCTTTGAACCAAGATCCTCATATCTCAGCCTCCTGAGTAGCTAGGGTGACAGGTGTAAGCCACCAGCACCCGGCTTGTACAACTCTTATCTCCAATTAACCACCAGAAAAACAGAATTGGCATTGTGGCTCAAACTGGCAAAGTGCTAGCCTTGAGCAAAAAGGCTCAGGGACAGTGCCAGACCCTGAGCTGAAGCCCCAAGACAGACCAAAAACAAACAAAAAGCCTCCACACAAAAAAAAACAACCACCACAAAGGTATTAATTGGCTTTGTTTCTAATTCTAGAATTGGCCAGCGCTTTATTTCACAAGGCAAAATAATAGGTCCTGTGTACAACACTGGGCCCAGAGCCAGGCTTGTACTGCAGCTGCTGCCCTCTGCAGGCAGGACAAGGCCTCACCCAGCCGCTTTGCTCATTTCTGTTACTTGCTACTTGCCAGCCCTCACAGAGGAAGGACAAGCAGGGAGGCTCACACCTATAATCCTAGCTACTCAGGAGGCTGAGATCTGAGGATCAAGGTTCAAAGCCAGCCCGGGCAGGAAAGTCTGTGAACTCTTATCTCCAATGAACCACCAGAAAACCGGAAGTGGCACTATGGCTCAAGTGGTAGAGCGCTCACCTTGAGCTGAAGAGCTGAGAAACAGCACCCAGACCCAGAGTTCAAGCCCCACAACCGACAAAAAAAAAAAAAAAAAAAAAAAAGTTCTCAGTGCTCCTTGCTAGAAACAGATCTGGGAAGGACACTGTGACCCAGAGTGCATTCCTGCCTGCCGCTGCTGGAGGCCGGTGAAGCAGAAGTGCTCAGATGCCACACAGAGGTAGCACATAGAGGCCTGGGGCAGACGCAAAGATCCTCTTTCTAACACTGGGACAGGAAAGCCTGAGGCTGAGGAGCGCGCCCACTCACCGTCAAGGCATACAGAGCTTCCTTCTCTTGTGGAGACTGGATCTTGTGGGCCAGCAGCCAGGGTGCATGCGTTGGCCTACGGGGAAGAAAAGGCATGTGGCAGGAAACACTAACTAGTTTGTGTGCTTGTGCAGGAGCTGTTATCCCAAAGCAGAGGGACCATGCTGTAGGACCTCTCCCCAACCCCTGGGTCAGGGACCCACTCTCACCCACTTGTGCTGTGACCCTTCCAGATCAAGTCCCCTTTCTGCCAGGCCCACCCTCCCCTCAGTCACCCGAGAACTCCAGGTCACAGTCAGGCCCACAACCACCACAGTACCCTCTGTTCCACCATTAACTGCTATGTAAACAGTGGAACGGCAAGTGTCAACAGAGGGAGGGCACATTCCAGGACAGACAGGCACCTTGGGTGAGTGACAACTCCTCAAAAGCTACCAAGGGGTTTTGGAAACAAACTCAAGAAAAACCTCACCCTGGGCTGGGCTGGGCTAAAGCTGAGTCTGAGTGGTGGATGAATAACTAGCATGCATGAGGCCTTGGGTCCAATAAATAAATATTAATAGTTGCAAAAAAAGTACTTTTTAAAAAAGCAAAGTGAAGCCAGACACCCGTGGCTCATACATGGAATCTTAGCTACTGAAGAGGCTGAGTTATGAAGAGCACAGATCAAAGCCAGCTGAGACAAGAGAATCCTGTTAGACTCTTATCTCCAATTAACCAGCAAAAAAGCCTAAGTGGCCAGGCGCTGGTGGCTCACGCCTGTAATCCTAGCTACTTAGGAGGCTGAGATCTGAGAATGGAGGTTCAAAGCCAGCCCAGACAGGAAAGTCCGTGAGACTTTTATCTCCAATATACCACTCAGAAAACCAGAAGTGGTGTTGTGGCTCAAGTGGTAGAGCGCTAGCCCTTGAGCTGAAGAGCTGAGAGACAGTGCCCAGGCCCAGAGTTCAAGCCCCAAGACCAACAACAACAAAAGCCTAAGTTGCTCCAGTGATAAGAGCACAGGCTTTAGGGCAAAAAACTCAGAGACAGCACCCAGGCCCTGAGTTCAACTCCAAGATAGGCCAAAAAAAAGCAACATGAATTTGCTGACTTTAGAAAAATACCGTGATGACCATGATAATGACAATTTGCCTTGTGAAGGTTAAAATGTGTTTGTGACTTTAACTAAGTATGACTATTTCACAATACTGTGAAATATGTGAAATTTATGTGATCACCTAATCTCAATTTTAAAAAAAGAAAAGAAAAGTGAGAGAAAGGATGGATTAAGAGTATGGGTAACAATGTTGTCAGACACCTTGTATTCATTCATATACTGTTCTGTAGAATGGGAACTTCTTTGTACAACTACTTAAAGATAATAATAATTAAAATGTTAAAAAGAAAAAGGAAAACACTGTGAAGGGAAGAAAGAATGAAGAAAATCTCAAATGTGTAACAGTTGGTCCCAAGAGACCCAGGCCTGTGCTCAGCGTGGGTGACAGTCGGTCATACCTGTGAGTGACCTTACCCATTGGGGTCGATGTTCACTTGCTCACAGAAATTCTGGATAGCTGACCAATCCTGTTCCAATGCACTTGGGTCTGTGGCTTTATCTATCAAGCAAATAAAATAATCAATGTAAACAAAGTTATTACCATAACTGTGGGGATCAAGAGCTGTGGCATTACCTTTGGAGGGGACCGGAGTGGGCAGAGACCAACAAGGGTGGAAGCAGGCCAAGTGTGCGCATGAGCAAATAAGCCCACAGGCAGTGACCCAAAAGTGGCCCCATTTCCATGTGGAGGCCAGAACTGCCATGTGGTCAGTGAGAGCCAGCGGCTGGGAAGTTGCCTTAAGTCGCCTAGCTGCATCACAAGAAGAAAGCACCTATCACAAAAAGGCTGCCTCAGTCCTGCCCTTTCCTACAACTTCCCCCACTGATCACCTTCCAGGCTATCCAGTGTCTCCAGTGAAGTCTCTGCTGGTCCCAACAGAAAGGCTCTTTCAGGTTAGAAACTTGAGGGTAACACAGGGATTTTGGTTTTGTTTTGTTTTGTTCTTTTACTTGATGTCAGGACCCACACACTGACCCTTAACTTTTTCCCACAAAGCTACCCACTTGAGCCACACCTTCACCCTTGGGTTTTGAGTGGTTAGAAATAAGAGTCTCTCAGATTCACTTGCCCAGGCTGGTTTCAAACCTGGATCCTCAGATGGAGGATTACAGGAGGCATGAGCCACCGCAGCCTGGCAGGTTGTATTTTTGTTGGTGGTAGTGGTGGTTGTGGGGCTTGAACTCTAGACCTGGGAGCTGTCCCTCAGCTCTTCAGCTCAAGGCAAGTGTTCTACCACTTGACCTACAGTACCACTTCCAGTTTTTTCTGGTGGTTTATTGGAGATAAGAATTTCCTGGACTTTCCTGCCCGGGCTGGCTTTGAACCAAGCTCCTCAGATCTCAGCCTCCCGAGTAGCTAGGATTACAGGCGTGAGCTACCAGCACCCAGCTCAGGTTGTTATTTTTTTATGTTATTATTACTGTTGTCCAAAGGTATACTCCTCTCCATTCAACATTCTCCATCCTTGAAGACTTGTAAGACTTCACATTTCCTGTAGAAAATCTCCAGCCCCTAACTGCCCTCCCGCCTCACTGAGGGCCCCACCAGCAACTCAGAGCCTTCCTTCCAACGGTGGCAAACTCAGGGCATGTGCAAGCCTCATGCCTGGACTGCCAGTCAAAGGCCACACCCACTGACTCCATTCCAAACCCAAACAGCCCAAGGGGGAGGGTGGACACGCCACATGCACCCCCCCCTACCCTGGTCTAATCTCAAAACCCTCTCCATTACTATCCAGGTCCCAAGGCAAATGTCCCACTTTCAAAAACACCTCCTCTGCTTTTTTTTTTTTTTTAAATCGCCTATCCCACAAAATATAAGCTATTTTTAACTCCTCAGAACTTTATTTTTTTTATTTTTTTTTTGAGACAGCGTCCCTGTTGCCAGCCTGGTCTAAAATTCCTGGCTCAAATGATCATTGCCTCCGTCTCAGTCTCTCCCAAGTCTCTAGGACTAAGGGCATGTGTCCCGATGCCCAGTTAAAACTCTGCCATTTTACCTGCCCCTCCCCGGAGGCTATGGTGAAGCTCTCAAGCTCCACCCTTCATCAGTCACAAAGTCCCCGGACTCTTCCTCCAGGGACTGTCAGGGGATTAAAGTAGATAGTGTCTACAATAGCCAGCACAGTCACACAGAAAAAGAGAGAAACAACCAATGAAGAGAGATCTGGAGGGGCTGAGGGTGTACCTCAACGGTAGGTGGCTTGCCTGCGCATGCGTGGGACCAGAAGTAGCATCTCGAGAAGTGCAAGAAACAAGAAAAAGAAAAAATATATATATAGCTCACACTCAGGAGGATGAGGTCTAAGGATCTCAGCTCAGCCAGCCAGCAGACACACTCAAGAGACTTATTTCCAACTAACCAGCAAAAAGCCAGAAGCACAGGGGTGACTGATAAGCGCTCCAGCTTTGAGTGCCCAGTCCCTGAGTTCAAACCCCAATATCACCACAGCTGATGTGATTGTTTATTATTACAAGACAGAGAATCTCTGCCATTTCCAATGAAGCAAAAACAAAAAACCACCTGCGCAGCTGGGAGCTGGTGGCTCACGCCTGTAATCCTGACTACTCAGAAGACTGAGATGTAAAGATCAAGGTTTGAAGCCAGCCTGCACAGTCAAATATGAGGGACTTGCTGGGCGCTGGTGGCTCAGGCCTGTAATCCTAGCTACTCAGGAGACTGAGATCTGAGGATCACGGTTCAAAGCCAGCCCAGGCAGAAAAGTCTGTGCGACTCTTATCTCCAATTAAGCATCAGAAAACCAGAAGTGCTGCTGTGGCTCAAGTGGTAGAATGCTCACCTTAAGCTAAAGAGCTTGGGGACAATGCAGCCCCAAAACCGACAAGTGTGTGTGTGTGTGTGCATGTAAAACTTATCTCCAATTAACCAGCAAAAAGCCTTAAGTGGAAGTGTGATGCAAGTGGTATACGGCAGCCCGGAAAGCCAACTGAGACCTCAAGGCCCTGAATTCAAACCCCAGTACCAGCACCAAAAACAAACAAAAACACAACAGGTTGTACATGCCTTATGTGGCTGAAGAAACACAGCCCTTGAAGACCAAGGTACAGATTTCTTCCAATGCTTAGTACAAGCCTTCCATCCTCATAGCTATAAAATACACACAGCCTCCACTCTCCATGAGCTTACATGCCAACAAGTCAAAAAACTGTAAATCAGGGACTATCAGTGACTATTTGAATAAATGATTCAAAGCAGTGATTCAGATCTGGCATCTACTTTACTTAAAAGTAATTCTACACCATCTAAGCTTCAGTTTCAGTTCATGACAAGGTCAGGGTTGACACCTGAAAGGAATTTCCAACGGCCGTATGTGATTGGTTCTGGCAGCAGAAAACAAGGCAGGCAAGCCCAGCCTCCCCCCTCCTCCGGGCTGCCCAGGCCCAGGGCCAGAAGGACAGGCATCAGCCTTTACAAAGAAAAGGAGAAATTTCTGGGAGATTAAGTCAATAAATCTTGTTTTTCTTTTTTCCTTTTAAATGTGCTAGATCTTGTATCATGAGGATCTGAAAATGGTCATAGTATAATAGTAACAGCTACACTACTGGGCACTGTAGAGGCTTACACCCATAATCCCAGCTACTCAAGAGGGTGAGACCTGGAGAATCATAGTTCAAAGCTAGCCCAGATAGGAAAGTCCAAGAGACTCCATCTCCAAATAATGAGCAAAAAATGCAGGGTTGGAGGCATGGCTGAAGTGGTAGAGTATCAGCTGTATAAGAACGCCTAGCAATTGCTTGAGGTCCTGAGTTCAAGGCTGGTACCATTAAAAACAAAAAAAAAAAGGTCCAGTGCCAGTGGCTCAGGCCTGTAATCCTAGCTACTCAGGAAGTGAGATCTGAGGATCATGGTTCAAAGCCATCCCAAGCAGTAAAACCCTTTAGACTCATCTCCAATTAACTATCCCTACCCCCCCCCCCAAAAAAAAGGCCAGAAGTAGCCAGGCACCAGTGGCTCACAGTTAAAATCCTAGCTATTCAGGAGGCTGAGATTTGAGGATCACAGTTTAACGCCAGCCCAGGCAGAAAAGTCCTTTGTGGGACTCTTGTCTTCAATTAACCACTCAAAAACCAGTAGTGTAACTATGGCTTAAAGTGGTACAATGCTAGCCTAGCGCAAAAAGAATTCAGGAGTGGAGCTGTGACTCAAGGGATAAAGTGCTTGCCTGGAGCAAAAAAGTTGTGTCTGCGGGGGCTGGTGGCTCAAGCGTGTAATCCTAGCTACTCAGGAGGCTGAGAGTTAAAGATCCCGACTCAAAGCCAGCTGGACAGGAAAATCAATGAGACTCTATCTCCAAGGAACCACCAGAAAACTGGAAGTGGAGCTGTGGCTCAAAGTGGTAGGGGGCACTAGCCTTGAGCAAAAGATCTCAGGGACAGTGCCTAGGCCCTGAATTCAAGCCCTAAGAGCAGCACAAAAAAAAAAGTCTCACAGCCTTTCCTGCCTGGGCTGGCTTTAAACCCAGATCCTCAGATCTCAGCCTCCTGAGTACCTAGGATAACAGATGTAAACCACCGGCACCCAACTGCTATTTCAGTTTTGAATAAACATGAATCAAACTAAGCTGGGCGCAGTGGCTCACACCGGTTATCCTAGCTACTCAGGAGGCTGAGATCCGAGAATCACCGTTCAAAGCCAGCCCATGCAGGAAAGTCTGATAAACCACTAGAAAACCGGAAGTGGTGCTGCGCTAGCCTTGAGCTGAAGAGCACAGGGACAGTGCCCAAGCCCAGAGTTCAAGCCCCATGACCGACCAAAAACAAAAACAAAAACAAAACATGTATCTAAGTACATAACCCTGGCTGCTCAGATTAGTTCAGAGGCCTTAGGCTGCTTCCAGAGAAAATGATCCCCAGGGGGTCAGCAGCTGGCCAGGCCGCATTACACCAATCTGCTCTAAGGAGGGGCCAAGAAGAAACTCAAAAGACACTTTCTCTCTCAGTGTCTATGAAATCTCCAGGTCTGAGACCCAACTGAGCTGGCACATGGGCAGGACCCAGAAACCACACTACAGCCACAGATTTACTTCATAAAACCAACGTTTTGTAGGGTTCACTTCAAGTCTGCTCCTGGGTCAGCTGTATTAAGAACACAGCTGAGACTCTGGCTGGGAGTGAAATAACTCACCCAAGAGTGACTAATTCAGAAGCTGAATCTCTCTCTCATAGCAGCTGCCAAGCACCGGCTGGGAGTCTTGACCCTGGCACCAGCAGCAGCGGGGGCTGGCAAGGGGGAGGTTGGGGGAGATCACTCAGTCACCTTCAGGGAACACCTTCCCCAGGGGTGCTCAGCAGTCAACAATTCAGCACACATGAAATACCAATGAGACCCACGGGAATGTCCTCTGCTGGATACCAGCCCTGCTATAGCTCAGAGTAGAAACGGACAGCAATCTAGACCTCTGAGGAGACCAAGGGAGGAGTAAAAGCTGTAGGAAGACAGTATCTATCACTAGGAAGAAGTCCAGGCAGAAGGAAGAGAGGATTTACTTTTAGCTCAATTTTTACTAAGCTACTCCTCTGACAGCACTATTAGCGCCAGGACCCACATTCAGAGACCAAAGGGACCAAGTCCTTTAAAAATAGCACCCAAAGCTCACACCAGTGGCTCACACTGAAAATCAATCCAAGCTACTCAGGAAGTGGAGGTGAGATCTAGAGGTCTGAAATAAGCCAAGGCAGAAAAGACTCCCATCTCCAATTAACCAGCAAAATGCTGGACTGGAGGGGCTGGGAAGGTGGCTCAGTGGTAGAGCGCTTGCCTTGCATGCATGAGGCCTTGGGTCGATTCCTCAGCACCACATAAGCAAAAAGAAAAAAGTGGCGCTGTGGCTCAAGTGGTAGAGTGCTAGCCTTGAGCTGAAGAGCTGAGGGACAGCGCCCAGGCCCAGAGTTTAAGCCCCACAACCGGACCCAAAAAAAGCTGGACTGGAAGCATGGCTCAAGTGGTAGAGTACCAGTCCTGAGCTGAGAGAACAAGGCCCTGACCTAAAGTCCCATACCAGTGAGCCAGTGCATGCATGAGCATATACACATGCATGAGCATACACACACACACACACACACACACACACACACACACACACACACACACACACACACACAGTACCTGACAGTGCAATGTCTCACACCTATAATCTTAACTACTCATGAGGCTGAGATCAGGAGGATCTCAGTTTGAGGCCAGCCAGGGCAAATACTTATCAAGACCTCCAAGCCAACCAACAAAAATCTGGTTCTGATGGCCCAGGTCTGTCATCCCAGCTACACAGGAAGCAAAAGAGAAGAACTGAAGTCCCAGATAAAAAGTGAGGGCCCATTCCAAAAAAGTAGGGTTGCTGGTATGGCTCAAGTGGTAAAGCACCTGCCTAGCAAGCAACCTGCCTAAGGCAACAACTAAAACTTCTCCAGCAGGGAGCTTTCAAAATAAACTATAGCATATCCACACAATGAGCACATAAGGTTTTTTATTAGCAGAAGTCAGGCAAGCATACATGAAACGACATGGGTCAATGATCAAATACATGGTGTGCGGACGGAAGCTGCAGAGCAGAAGGCACAAAAGCTGTTGTTTGTATTTTGAAAGCTTTCTCTTCGGGGAATTATTCCTCCCTATCTCCCACTCTAGAGGTTGCTGCCTCCATCCTACTCTTGGTCTGCAAATCTTTGTTAATTCATCTTCTGGGTCATCGTATTCCAAGATGGACCTGCTGGATCAACAAGCAGGAGAGCCGTAACTTTCCCAAACCCATTACTTCCACTGGTGGATAGCAAGGGACAGAACAAAGTAGAGAAAATCAGGAAAAGAATCTTGGTGCCAACAAGGAGCGCCTGGATTGAACTTAGCCCTAATGTTGGGCCTTTCTTCTGGCTTATTAAATGTATTGTCTTGTACTGGTACCACAGTAAGGCAGGATTTCAAGTGCTTCACCTGTATGAACTTTGATTTTCCCAATAACTCTAAGGGGAAGGCATTAGTCTCCACGTTCACCTTAAAGACACAATCTAAGCCAGGAGCTATTGGCTCACTCTTGTAATCCTTGTTACTCAGAAGACTGAGATCTGAGGGTTATGGTTTGAAGCCTGCCTGAGCAATCAAATCCCCAAGACTCTTATTTCTAATGTAGCCAGCAAAAAAACTATACGTAGAGGTATGGCTCAAGTACTAGAGCATCAGCCCTGAGTGAAAAAGTTAAGTGAGAGTGTGAGGCTCTGAGTTCAAGTTCCAGAACAAAATCAGTCTAGAAGGACTCATACCTGTAATCCTAGCTACTAAGGAGGCTGAGATCTGAGGATTGTGTTTCAAAGCCAGCCCAGGCAGCAAAGTCCATGAGACTCTTCTCTCCAATAAACCACCAGAAAACCAGGAGTGGCACTGTGACTCAAGTGGCAGAGCACTAGCCTTGAGCTGAAGAGCTGAGGGACAAGCACCCAGGCCTAGAGTTCAAGCCCCACAACCGACAAAAAAGAAAGAAAGAAAGAAAGAAAGAGGGGGGAGAGAGAGAGGGAGGGAGGGAGGGAGGGAAAAGAAAGGAGAGAAGGAGGAAGGGAGGGAAGGAAGGAGGAAGGAGGGAGGGAAGGAAGGAAACAAAGAAGGAAAGAAAGAAAGAAAGCTGAGATCTGAGAATCATGGTTCAAAGCCAGAGTGGGAAGGAAAGCCCGTAAGACTCTTATCTCCAATTAACCAGCAAAAGCCAGAAGTGGAGGAGTGGCTGAAATGGTAGAGCACTCAGGGACACTGCCCAGACCCTCAGCAGGGGGAAGTGTGGATAGAGATGATCCAATCCCTTTCCCCTGTATATCTGGCAATACCAAAGACATAAGTTCTTTGCCAGGTCTGGGCAGGGAAGGGATACTGTTGGGGTCATGGCCAGGGATGTGGCTAAACATTGGATAGTGCTGGAGACAACTCACCACCAGACCCTATTATCAACCCAGCATGCCAAGAGCATGGAGGCTGAGCCTCCATCCCAGCTGTCAGGTGGGTTCCCTTTTGCTTCTCCTACCAGCCTCTAAGGGTGGAGTGACAAACTAATTTGCAAGAGCAGTCACCTTTATCTCCCACCCCAGACACTCAGAGACAAAAGCTGCCTCTCTGCCAGCCTGTCAGGCTTCCTGTTTTGACTGTCACATCTCCAGCACCTCCCAAGAGAGCCAGTTCCCCTACTGAGGGACCACCAGTACAATGCGGGGACCACCTCTCTCCTCTTCTGCTCCTAGATTCTCAGTAGCTGCCCCCTCTCCTCCTCTTTCCCTGCAAGCACCATGAAAAAGACCATCTGGCTCACATCTGTAATCCTACCTTTGCAGGAGGCTGAGATCTAGAGGAATAAATACAGTTGGAAGCCAGCCCAGAGAGAGTAGTTCAGAAGACTCCCTCCCCAACTAACCAGCAAAAAGCCACGCTGGAGGCATGTGGCACATTACCAACCACAAGCAAGAACTTCAACTGAGCATGAAAGTCCCTAAGTTCAAGCCCCGGTACCCACAAAAAAAATTTTTTAAAGAAACTTTAAGGTCATGTACCACATTCTCCTTGCAAATGTATTCTGCCTGACCTTCACTGAAAGGAAAACGTCTAAAGTACTAAGTTACGATTCAAAGTAGTGGCCAACTTTTGAAAAATTCACACACAAAAAAAGGTTCTAACCTCCCTGACTATGTGGAAGATAGCCAGGACTAGACCTTATCTGAGAAACTAAAAACAAATGGGCTGGGGGTATATATATAGCTCAAGTTCACACTTGCCCAGCAAGCTCAACGCTGAGTCTAATTCCCAGAACTATGAAGAATAATTGGAGGACAGGGAGAAACCAAGCTAGAAACCAAGCAGTTTTAGAATATTCTACCCCAAAAGCTGGGTCTGAAGGAGCCTCTCCATGGGCAGCCAGGGCTCCAGACACTCGTATTTCCTGAGCTTGCTTTGTTATACCACCCAGCAGACTGCTCCATTCTCCATTCTGTGCAGCCTCATAAAACACAGCCTCTAGAATCCCCTTGTTAACTCAGTTAACCAGTTAGCTCAGATAATAGCTCTCATTAGTAACCTTTCACCTGCTGAATTCAAAATTCCCCCTTTTCATTTTTAAGCAATAAAACTACCCAAAACAGCGCTTTTAGGAGTTGTGTGATTCACAGCTCCCCAGTCTTCCCCTAGGCTCTTCCACAGTGCCTTCAGTTTCCAGGCTGTTCTTCCCATCTGTAGCCTTACACGTTGGGATTCCTGGGGATTCACTGCCAAAACCTCAGCTCTTCTTCACAGGCAACATTCTCCCTGAGCAAACTGCCTGGCAGACACAACTCCTGCGCTCTCTCTCCCTGGAAGTAGCCCAATGCCTGCAGCAGGCCTTTCTGTCCCACTCAACTGTCTTCTTATAAATCACCTCCTCCTCATTATCCATGAGCCCCAAAACTTGGGATCCACCCTACAGTCTTCCTCCACTGAGGACAGCCAGTAAGTAGGCTGTTGATCGGCAAATCTTTTCTCCTCTCCTTCCCCATTGCCTTTGTCCAATGCAGCCCCAAGACTACCAAGAACTCCCCAGATCTCACCATCTCCCTGGGGCTACAGTACGAGCCTGTCAAGCTTACAAGGATGAGCTTCTCCAGCTAAAATCTCCCAACGGTTTCTCCCCACTGGCAAAGATAAACTCCCTTTGGTAGCTCACCAAATCCCACCTATCCCACCCAATTAGCACGTTAGCACACAGCAGCACAGTCCTCCGCGGGTTCAGTTGGAGGCTTGGCACCCGCCAGGCCACTGATGAACTTGTTCCCCAGGCCAGGGTGTCCCCTAGGTTCTTGTCCTCTGGAATGGGGGGTGGGGATAGGGAGAGGTAAGTGCAGGGGGTTCCCACTGTTTACTCAAACACCTCTCTGTCAACTGCGACAATTCCCCCAGGGTCAACAGACCCCGCCAACCCACCGCCAGCGCGCCGAACCCGCGCCCCTCCCCCAGCCCGTTAACCCCGGGCCGCTCCCCGCCTGGCAGCGCTCCATGAAAACGACCCGGATGGCACGCCGCAGCGCCCCCCCCCCAAGCATGCAGCCCGGGGGGGGGCCGGCGGCGATCCCCTTCACACCCCGATTCCGCAGTGGTAGCGGGGTGCAGGAAGAACCCCCACACCCTACCCCCACCCCCACCGCGGAGAACACGGATCAGACTGGGCACCGGGGAAGCACGCGCAGAACCGCACGGCGGACAGCAGCAGGATAAAGACCTCGGCCTCCCGAGGGGGCCGCGTCCGCCTGCAGACTCGCGCCCCCCCGATCCCCCAGTTTCCGATGCCCCCCCCGCCCCTGCCCCATCCCCCACCCCGCGGACGGGGCTAGGTCTGTGCGGCCCCGTCCGGGTCGCCAGTCGGGACTACAACAATGGCTGGACCGCGTTCTGCACCGCGCCGGGTACAAAAGCAGCCCCCCCCCCCCCCGGGCGTCCGGCACCGCCACGGAAGAGCGCGGTGATCGCGGGTGCGGGGCAGCAGCGCCCACCCTTCCCCAGGCCCAGGGGCACCCCGGGGCGATGCCTTCCCGCGCCACCGCCGAGACCAGGCCCCGGGAGGCGGCGGGAAGCGACGCCGCGCGCAGGGCCTGTCCCCCCCCCACGCCCCGCCCCGCTCCCGCGCGCCCAGGGGCGGCCCCGCCACTCACTGAGCCACAGCTCCAGCGCCGCCGCCGGCCCCGGGGGGCCCTCGGCCGACTCGGCCCCCGCCGCCGGCCCGCTCCCCGCCGCCACAGCTGTCGCCGCCATCCGCCCGGCCCCGTGACGGTCCCGCAGCGGCCGCGGCCCCGGAGACGCTGCTGCAGTCGCCGCCTGGCGCGCTCCGGAGCTGCTGAGGCGGCGGCACGTGACTGGGGCGGGCCCCCGCGTGGCCACGCCCATGCCGGGGCTCTCGTGTGACCACGCCCCCTCGAGGCCACGCCCCCTCACAGCCTCAGGCTCGAGTCCCAGCTGTTGCTGTGGGTTTCCTTGTCCAGGATCTCTATCTAGCAAGGGTCAGAGCCTATAGTTAACCTCACAAGGCTTGTACCCCGTATATCTTCACAAATAAGGTCCCCAGATAAAATTCAAGACGCCCAGCTAATGCTGAAATTCAGAGAAAGAATTATCCTTTAGCATATGTGTTTGTATGTCTGCATATGTCAGTGTTGGGGCTTGAACTCAGGGCCTGGGCACTGCCCCTGAAGTCTTTTAGAGATCCAGGCCGGATCTCTACCATGTGAGCCACAGCTCTACTTCTGTCTTTTTGGTGGTGAATTGGAGGTAAGAGTCTCTTGGACTTTCCTGCTCCAGTGGGCTTTGAACTGGGATCCACAGATCTTAGCCTTCTGAGTAGCTAGGATTATAGGCATGAGTCACCCAAACTTGGCCTTCCTTTATTTTAATCATGGATGGTCTGCCTAGATTTTCAGACCACCCTTTCTAAAGTAATATCCAGCTTCCCTCCACACTCCTTTTCTTTTTTCAGTACCAGTACTGGGGCTTGAACTCAGGGCCTTGGCACTGTCCCTGAGCTTTTTCATTCAAGGCTAGTGCTCTTATGAGGCACAGTTCTACTTCCACCTCTTTGGCAGTTAATCAGAGATAAAGAGTCTCAAGGACTTTCCTGCCTGGGATGGCTTTGAACTATGATTCTCAGATCTCAGCATCGTAAGTAGCTGGGATTACAGACATAAGCCACCAGCTTTCTCCTTTGTTTTCTCCATAACATATTAAGCCATCATCAACTTAATACACACCACACACAATTTGTGAAAGGATACATCCTGCTTGTCCCAAAAATGTCAGTTAAGATTCTCCAACACTGTGAAATGGGCTCATTAAGTATAATTCTTAGCTGGGTGCCAGTGGCTTACTCCTGTAAATCCTAGCTACTTAGGAGGCTGAGATTTGAGGATCATGATTCAAAGATGGCCGCAGGCAGAAAAGTTTTTGAGATTCTTTTTTTTTTTTTTTTTTTTGGTTGGTCCGTGGGGCTTGAGCTCTGGGCCTGAGCGCTGTCCTTTAGCTCTTCAGCTCAAGGCTAGTGCTCTACTACTTGAGCTACAGCACCACTTCTGGTTTTCTGGTGGTTTAGTGGAGATAAGAGTTTCAAGACTTTTCTGCCTAGGGCTGGCTTTGAACAGCGATCCTCAGATCTCAGCCTCCTGAGTAGCTAGGATTACCAGCGTGAGCCACCAAAAATCAAAAGTTTTTGAGATTCTTATCTCCAAAAATCAGGATGTGGTGCTATGGTTCTAGTGGTAGAGCTCTAGCTTTTAGCACAAAAGCTCAGGGACAGTGCTCAGCCCCTGAATTCAAGCCCCAAGACTGGCTCACACGTATGTGCGCCCACACGTACACAAATATTTTATAACTTTTAAACCAGGCACCTCATGTCTGTAATCCTACTCAGGAGGCTGAGATCTGAGGATCACTGTTCAAAGCCAGCCTGGGCAAGAAAGTTCTTTGAGACTCATCTCCAATTAACCACTAAAAGCGAGCTGGAAGTAGAGCTGTGGCTCAAATGGTAGAGCACTAGCCTTGAATGAAAAAAACTCAAAGACAGTGCCTAGGCTCTGTCTAGTACCAACACAAGAAAATAAACTAAAATTTAAAAAGTATTTTAACTTGTGAGTTAAATGAGGGAACCAAGCAGATCTTATCATCTGCCCACAAGAGAAGTCAGAGAAAGGCAAATTTCTATGAAATAAAGGACTATTGAAACAAATATGAAAAAATATGCAAATAAGCACAAAACTAGCTTCTATTGGCAGAAAGAGTTGTTCTTACTGTGGACAGAATTCATTTGCAAGTCCGCAGGCTGGAATTATTTTGCACTGCTATTAGTGATCTGCTGACAGTGATCTGTGAAATGAAAGGCTAGAACATGGAAGAATGCTAGATAGGGCACCCTTTTCCCAGATACTTCCAGTACTTTGCTACCATCCCTTCCCCCTGCATATCACTAATACATTTCGAACAGTTCTGTATCTCCCTCACATTGAGCAGTGTTGGACAAACCAGTGAAACAAATCTTTGTAGAATGAATACATAAACTGTGGAGGCAATAAGAGGCGGCTCACACCTGTAATCCTTACTCAGGGGTGGGGGGGCAGAGATCTGAGGATTGAGGTTCAAAGTTAACCTTGGCAGGAAAGTTCACCAGACTCTCCTCTCCAATTAACCATTAAAAAGCCAGACTGGAAGTGTGGCTCTCAAGTGGTAGAGCACCTAGCCATGAGCAAAAAGCTGAATGATAGCTTATGGCCATGAGTGCAAGTCCTGGCACACACACAAAGTGGTAGTAAACATTTTGTTTTATATTATTGTACTTTGCCTTAGTCAGTTGAAGCTGCTGTAACAAAATACCACAGATGGATGACAAATGACAGAAATGCATTCTCATTTCTGGAGGCTGGGACATCTGAGATGAAGATGCTAGCTCCCTAGGCTCCCAGTGACGACTTCCTTCCCCACTTTACACAGACAGCTCTGCTCTCCCTGCTGGTCCTTGCTCAGTGAAGAGGCAGGAGGAAGTACGGGGGTTGTTCCTTCTTATAAAGACATCAGTCCTTATAAGGACATTAATCACAAGCTTATGGCTCATGCCTGAAATCCTAGCTACTCAGGAGGCTGAGATCTGAATAGGATCCAGATTCAAAGCCAGACTGGGCAAGAAAGTCCAGGAGACTCTTATCAATGAACTACTCAAAAAGCTAGAAGTTAGAGCTGTGGCTCAAGTGGCAGAGCAAAAAGCTAAGCAAGAGCTCCAGGCCCTGAGTTCAGCCGCTAGAACTAGCTCCAAAAATAAAACAACCAAGTATTAAAAAAAAAAAAAAAAAAGCAAGGGGCTGGGAAGGTGGCTCAGTGGTAGAGTGCTTGCCTTGCAAGCATGAGGCCCTGGGTTCGATTCCTCAGCACCACATAAACAGAAAAGGCTGGAAGTGGCGCTGTGACTCCAGTGGTAGAGTGCTAGCCTTGAGCTGAAGAGCTGAGGGACAGTGCCCAGGCCCAGAGTTCAGACCCCATGACCGACCGGCAAAAAAAAAAAGTGAAACCAAACCAAACCTTCTGCTATAGAAAGGGAAACAACGAATTCTCTGGTTTCATTTCCCTTCAGTCTCCATCCCTGTCATTTTACCTTGGTCTCTGCACACTGGTATTACTGCAATTGTTAGTGTCCCTTGGCACTGGGAGCGCGCGCGCGCGTGCGCGCATGCGTGCGTGTGTGTGCGTGCGTGTGTGTGCGTGTGTGTGTGTGCGTGTGTGTGCGTGTGTGTGTGTGTGTGTGTGTGTGTGTTGGTACTGAGGCCTGAACTCAGGGCCTCACTTCCGTTGCTATTTTAAGACAGATCTTGCTGTATACCCTAGGCTGCCCTGGACTCACCATTCTGCTTCATCTTCAACAGGGCTGGGATTATATACCACACTTGGTTTAATAAGGGTAACATGAAGTAGATGGGGTAGCTCAAGTAATAGAGAGCCAGACAAAAAAAAAAACAAGAGCACAAAGCCCTGATAGCAAGGACTAGTACAGGCAAGAAAAAAAAGAAAAAAGAAAAAGAAAAAATAGTGGGGTAACGACATTAGTGGGTGAGTCCTGTGTTGTTCCTGTGTACACCTCCAGATCTAACAGTGTTAGTACCGTAACGAATGGAGAGAGGCTCTGTGGACAGGCCAGACTCTGTGGCTGGGCCATCCTGCTGAAGCCATGATTGTGAGTGGTCAGTGGCAGGGCTCACTTCCTTGGCTGGGACCCCAACATGTTGCCTGGGCTTGAATATAAGTTGGAAATCCCCCAGGGCATCATAAAGATCTTAGTGAGAACCAAGCCAAACTTGTCCAGCCTAATAAATATAAAATTGTTACATTTGGGCTGGGAAGGTGGCTTAGTGGTAGAGCGCTTGCCTTGCATGCATCAGGCCCTGGGTTTGATTCCTCAGCACCACATAAGCAAGAAGAAAAAAAACCGGAAGTGGCGCTGTGGCTCAAGTGGTAGAGTGTTAGCCTTGAGCTGAAGAGCTGAGGGACAGCACCCAGGCCTAGAGTTCAGGCCCCACGACCGGACCCAAAAAATAAAATAATAATAATCAACAAAGAACCAGGAGCCAGGCACAGATGGCTCATGCCTGTAATCCTAGATACTCAGGAAGCTGAGATCTAAGGATGGCAGTTTGAAGCCAGCCCAGGTAGGTAAGTCCCCATGAAACTCTTATCTCACTAAGGGAAGTACATCTTCGGCTCAAATTGGAGACTGTTAGTCTAGAGTTCACAAACAGTGCCCAGGCCCCAAATTCAAGCCCCACAACAACAACAAAAACAACAAAGCCAGGGGATGGGAATGTGGTTTAGTGGTAGAGTGCTTGCTTAGCATGCATGAAGCCCTGGGTTCAATTCCTCAGTATCACATACACAGAAAAAGCCAGAAGTGGCACTGTGGCTCAAGTGGTAGAGTGGTAGCCTTGAGCATAGAGAGGCTCAGGGACAGTGCCCAGGCCCTGAGTTTAAGCCCCAGGACTGGCAAAAAGAAAGAAAAGGAAAAAAGAAAAGAAAAAAAAAGGCAGGCTGGAGACATGACCCAAGTGGTGGAGCACTAGCTGAGCAAGCTAGTGAGAGCAAGAGGCCCTGAATTCAAACCCCATTACTTAAACAACAACACCACCAACAAAGACACCAACAGGGAATGAAGCAGGGTTGAAAAACCTATATCCAGGAGTTTTCTAGAAAGAACAGCATGAGAAAAGACAGGAAGGGGCCCTGGGCCCTAAGGGAAGCTAAAATGGCTGTAAATGAGAACAAGTTTAAGGCCTATACTGGCACATGCATGCACACACCCAAATCCTCACACATGCAATCATGTTTCACTGTATGGAAAGAACATTGCGGGCTGGGAAGGTGGCTCAGAGGTAGAGTGCTTGCCTTGCATGCAATGAAGCCCTGGGTTCGATTCCTCAGCACCAACCACATAAGAAGAAAAAGTCAGAAGTGGTGCTGTGGCTCAAGTGGTAAAGCGCTCTGGAGCTGAGGAACAGCTCCCAGGCCCAGAGTTCAGACCCCACAACCAACAACAAGAAAGAAAGAACATTGCAGGCTCATCTTTTCCTGAGCCAGCCAATCAGATTGGAGTTCCGCACTAGTCCTAGAGTCCCTCACTTCCCCAGCAGGGATGGAGGCTCAGATAGGCCAGGTGAGGGGACAATGCTTAGAGGCAAAGACTGCCACAGGCCAACAACAGGAAGTGCAGATACCTGACTCAGGCAGTCAACTGTGAGAACCTCCCCAGACTGTTTAGGGTTCAGAGTTAGGAGAGCAGAGATTGGGGGATGCTGGGCCCTGGCTGACATCACCATCAGCCAATCTTATCTTCCCACTCCTGGCTAGAATGAGGATCTTGCATTTGCATCAGATCATGCCTGGATGTATTTTACTGGCAAAGAAAGATCTTTCAGATCTCAGTTCTGCTTGGTTCCTTAGCAGCCCCTCTATCTTCCAGTCATCTCCAACATTGTAAAGCTTTTTTTTCTTTTTCATTCCTCCACTTGAATAACCTTATAATCCACTTCTCACTGGGAAACTCTTACTCATCCCTCAGAACCCATAGTATGTAAAATTCTCTGAAATCAAGCAAAAGCTTACTCCACCAAACCTTTCCATCATCCTTTTCAGAAAAAGTCTTCCTTTTTTCACTATTGATTTTCTTGGTCTTTGAGAAGTATTTTTTTCCCCTGCCAGTCCTGGGGCTTAAACTTAGGGACTAGACACTGTCCCTGAGCTTTTTTTTTTTTTTTGTCCAGCATGGGGCCTGAACTCTGGGCCAGGACGCTGTCCCTCAGCTCTTCAGCTCAAGGCTAGCACTCTACCACTTGAGCCACAGCACCACGTCCGGCTTTTTTCTTTATGTGGTGCTGAGGAATCAAACGTAGGGCCTCATGCATGCAAGGCAAGCGCTCTACCACTGAGCCACCTTCCCAGCCCCACTTTCAAGAATTTTTAAAATTTATTCATTTATTTGAAAATGCTAAAAACAAAAACCAGAGGGTTGGGTTTATGTGTGTGCACCAGTCCCAGAACTTGAACTCAGGGCCTAGGCACTGCCCCTGTGCTCTGGTGCTCAATGTTAGCCCTCTACCATTTGAACAGTAGCACTACTTCCTGCTTTTGGGTGGTTAATTAGAGCTAAGAGTCTCACAGCCTTTCCTGCTTGGGCTGGCTTTGAACCATGATCCTCAGATCTCAGCCTTCTGAGGAGCCGTGGATTACAGGCGTGAGCCAGCGGTGCTAGCTTCAAGAAATTTATTGATGGTTTCAGTCACTGAGAATGTTTCTCTGTGGTGCAACCAAGATTTTTCTAAGAGTAAGACAACAGTGAGTGCTGATCATGAGGAAACAGCTAATGTTTATTGAAACAAACTGCCCCCCATTAAGCAGTAATTTCCCACTTCCTGTACCTCTAAACCCAGACAGCCAATATACTCCTCTGCCTGTGTGTGTACATGTTAGAACTGGGGCTTGCACTTAGGGCCTAGACACTGTTCCTTACCTTTTTCACTCAAGACTGATATTCCATCACTTGAGCCACACCTCTGCTTCTGGCTTAATTCATTATCAGATTTTTATGGACTCTCCTGCCCGGGCTGGCTTTGAACCATGATCCTCAGGTCTCAGTCTCTTGAGTAGCTAGGATTACAGGCGTGAAACACCAGCACCTGGCTCTCTATAATGGTTTTTGATGTCTTTTTGTTGTTGTTGGTCCTGGGGCCTGAACTCTGGGCCTGGTCACAGTCCCTCAGTTCTTCAACTCAAGGCTAGCAGTCTACCACTTGAGTCATAGAGCCACTTTTGGCTTTTTCTGCTTTTGTGGTGCTGAGGAATTGAACCCAGAGCCTCATACATGCCAGGCAAGCACTCACTGAGCCACCTTCCCAACCCGGTTCTTGATGTCTTAGAAGCAAAGTTTGATGCTAATTGGTAGGAAACATTTGGGTTTGGGTTCTGGATTGTCACAGGCCTAGTTTAAATACTGATTGCCGCGAAACATAGTTTCATCAGTGTTCTTAAGTCTTTCTAACCTCAGTTTCCCCATCTACAGTGCAGACGGCAGTATATATCCCCCCCCCCCCCATTCCCCGTCACGGGGTAGTGAGAGGTGAGACAGGATGAAGCTCCACAGCACCATCTGAAAGCAGAGTGGTTGAGCTGATGTAGTTGAGGACACCTGTCTTCCATGATCTCTTCTAGAAAAAGCTCCCTAGTTTTCCTGGCAATACTTCCTTCACTGGAGAAGAGTCTCTAAGGGACTACTCGGTCCTGGTTAAGATCTGATCTGGCAACATGGATTCAGCCAACTAGACTCAGAACCTGAACCTGACATCCAAAATTCAGAGAGACACACATATACAACAGAGAAAAAGAAACAACAAAACATGTGGTTCACATGTCCCTACTACGCAGTAGGGACCAGAGTGACCACTGCAGCGTGGCTCCTACCTTCTCCTGGGCATAAATTCTCTGGTGTGCCAGGCTCCTAGCTACTCAGGAGGCTGAGATCTGAGGCTTGCAGTTCAAAGCCAACCCAGGCAGGAAAGTCCATGAGACTCTTATCTCCAATAAACCACTCAGAAAACTGGAAGTGAAGCTTTGGCTCAAGTGGTAGAGCACTGACCTTGAGCTGACAAGCTGAGGGACAGTGCCCAGGTCCAGGGTTCAAGCCCCATGAATGACCTCTCCTCCCTCCCCCAAAAAATTCTTTGGCCTTCAGTGAATTTCATTAGATGGTTGACTTCTTTTGCTCATAACCAGAGAACTTTACTTGGTGGTACTAGGGCTTGCACTCAGGGTCTCATGAGCTTACTTGGTTCTTTTACTCAAAGCTGATGATCTGTCACTTGAGTCACAACTCCATTTCTGGTTTTTGGTGGTTAATTAGAGATAAAAGGCTCACACTTTTCCACCCAGGCTGGCTGCAAACCTCCATCTTCAAGTAAGCCATTAGCGCCTGGCTTCTGGTGGATTTTTTGTTGTTGTTGTTGTTGGTAGTGGGGCCTGAACTCTGGGCCTGGGTGCCATCCCTGAGCTCTTCAGCTTAAGACTAGCGCTCTACCACTTGAGCTACAGTGCCACTTCCGGCTTTTTCTGCTTATGTAAATGCTGAGGAATCAAATCCAGGGCCTCTTGTATATAAGGCAAGCACTCTACCACTGAGCCACCTTCCCAGCCCCTGGATTTTTTTTTTTTTTTAAAAACAAAGGTTAGGACTCTGTAAGGCCCAACAAACTCTTTAATGCATTCACCCTGCTCTCCTGGGCAGACAGTAGTTATCTCTTTGGAGCAATAAATCACCCCCTCCTCCCCCAAATCAAGTGGCTTGAGAAAATAAACATTTACTATTTCACAGCCTCGTCCCTTACATTCCAGAGGGGCTCTGCCCAGCTGCTCCGGGTCTCACAGGGAGGTGGTAGTCGTCCAACTACTTGGCTAGGATGGAAAGAAAGACCAGCTTCCCACACGGCTCACCCACATGGCCAATGACAAGACCCCCTGCAAAGGGCTGCTCCAGTGTCTTCCTGACCTAGAAGCTGCACCACCAAGATAAGGAATTCAAGGGAACAAGCTAGAAGCTTCGAGGTGTCTGATGACCTTGGTGTCAAGCTCCTATCATTTCCTCAAGGCCTGCTGGTCACACAAGTCAGCCTTGACCATGCGGAGGCAGCTTCTAGGCTGGCTGCTCACCATGAGCTTGAGAAACCTTCAAAGACTTTGTCCCTAGTCCCTCCCTATCTCCCCGTTCCTTTTCATTTTAGCTATTCCAAGTCACCTAAGATGCCAAGGGGGGAAAGAATTCCCTTCAGAAATCTACAAGGCTTTCCAGTAATAGCAGAAAAAAGGAGTGGCTATAGAAAGGAAGACACCAAACAGGCAGGGGAAAAGTCTCCAGTTGAAGGACTGGGAAAGGAGAGAGGTGAGTCCCCTCTCTGGGGAAAGGAACACAGGCTGTCCGAAGGTCCACATATGAAGACTAACATCAAAAGCAAGTGCTTCCCTTGGCCGATGAGTAACTTCTCCCTTTACAACCCCTGAATAATGTTTAATATCTAGTTAGGCCAACTGCTTGTGTCAACTGTCAGCTACTGGATCTATTAGCCCAGCCTACTGCCAAGCTGTGGGCTAAATTGTGCACACTGTCCCCTGACTGCTCAGTCATATGTTATAGGCCTATGTTCAGGACCACAGTGTTAAAGAGCAGTATGGTCCTGTAAGGCAAGTAATATAATGTGACTGGTGTCCTGAGAAGAGTAAATTAGGATACACAGAGGGAAGCCAGGGATGCAGGGGCTTGGAGGAGACTTAGAACACAGCCAGAAGATGGCAGTCTGTGAGCCAAGGAGAGAGGCCCAGGAGAAACAACACTGTGACACTTGATCTTGGATTTGCAGCTTCTCTAACTGTAAGAAATCTCTGTTGTACGAAATCCATACTTGAGCCCTCTGAACTGTCCTGGAAAGCAGCATTTTCTGTGCTCCAGCTCCTAACCCCTGTGTGGAATGTGGTGTGGAAGTCCATACAGAAGGACATCTTTCCTGGAATCGAGAAACTTCGGTGGGCTGGGCTTCCTTGGCCTTGGCCTGCTGGGGTGCCATCAATGTCTTGAGTTCAGTCAGACTCTCCATGCCTGGTCCCTCTGCAAGGCGGGGGCCCCAGGCCTCTCAGGGCAGTTTCAAGGGCTCAGGATCCTGGTGCCATATCCAGTGTGCTGCACATATGCTCCTTAGCTGGAAAGAACCTTCTGGATCCGTTCCCATACCTCCTGGGGTCCCAAGGACACCATCATCTCAGCCACTGGGGGTCCTTGCTATGAAAAACAAAAGGGGGGAAAATAAAGCAAAATCATTGCTGTATGTCTAGAACTGCCTCAGGACCTACGCTCAGCCTCCTGTATTCAAGGAGCTTGCCTTTTGTGATAGTACTAGGCTTGAACTCAGGACCTAGTGTTCTTTTGCTTAGCGTTTTGTTTTTGTTTTTTTCCCCTCAAGGCTGGCACTCTATCACTTGAGCCACAGCTCCAATTCTGGCTTTTTTGTGTTTAACTGAAGATAAAGGGTCTCATGGACTTTCCTACCTGGCTGGTTTTGAACTGCGATCTTCAGATCTTAGTCTCCTGAGTAGCTAGGATTGATTGATGGCCCTGGGGATGGAACCCAGGACTTCAGCACATTATGTAAGTGCTCTACCACGGAGTTACAGATTCGGTGCTTATGGTCCTTCTTTTCCCTGGATGATGTTGGGTCCTAGGAGCCTATTTTCCCATTAGGTAAACCACTGATAGATCTGTTCCCTCAATGAAGCCCATGAAGATGGGCTTGTGAGGTTTTTTTTTTTTTTAATTTTTTATTGTTCTTATAAAGGTGATATACAAAAGGATTATAGTTATGTAAGTCAGGGAAAAAGAATATTTCTTTCTGGACAACGCCACCCCTTCCCACACTGTTATCTTTTTGTGTTAGTCTTGTGGCTTGAACTGAGGACCTGGGCACTGTCCCTGAGCTTTTGTGCCAAGGCTAGAGTTCTCCCACTTGAGCCACAGCTCCACCTCAGGCATTTTAGTGTTAGAAGTCTCATGGCCTTTTGTCTGAGATCCTCAGATCTCAGCCTCCTGAGATTACAGGCCTGAGCCACTGGTACCTGGCTTTTATGTGTTTCACTCACTACCATACACATAGTATTTGCACGGTACTTGCATACAGATAAAAAGATGCTCAAAATATGATAGTCTGCTGAGTGACTCAATGCTTCGGCCATCTTTGTATTCCCACAAAGTGTGTTCAGCACCTGCCAGTAAATATTAGCTGAGCCAAGCCCCGGGTGGCTCCAGAAAGCAGCCCTGCCCAATGCCCCACACACCGGCTGTCCGCTGAGGGCCACTCGGAGGAGTCTCATCACTTCACTGTGCTTGGTGCCTTCCAGACTCTCAGACAGCTTCTTCAGTTCCCTATTAAGCATGTCCTGTGTGAAGCTCGCACCAGATCTTTCCAGAAGTCTAGAAGAGAACCAAAAGGAGCCAGCATGGGCCACTGGCAAGTGGGTAGGAGGGCATACATCACAGATGATCTCACATTCACACTGAAGGCCTGGAGTTGGGGGCGTGGGGATATATCTCCCATCACTTCTATCCAAAGAGAAGAGACTACGTGCATAACATGAGCCATGCAAGCGGGTGCACAGAGGGACCTGGAAGGATGTGTAACGGCTACCTATGTGCACTGCAATTGCTATGTCTTTCTTCCTGTGCAGAGGAAGTGTTGACAGTATCTGCCCTGCACAGGCTGTGAAGTCAGCCCTGACAGGTGCTACAAATGCTACAAATGAACACATGCTAAGTACTCATGAGTATTAAGTAATCCAGCTCAATCCAAAAATTTAAGATTAGTTAATATTAATTTTAGTATTTATTACATCAAAGAGCTCAGAGACAGGGCTGGAAATGTGACTTAGTGGTAGAGTGCTTGCCCAGCATGCATGAAGTCCTGGGTTCCATTCCTAAGTACCACATACATAGAAAATGCTGGAAGTGGCACTGTGGCTCAAGTGGTAGAGTGCTAGCCTTGAGCAAAAGAAGTTCAGGGACAGTGCTCAGGCCCCTGAGTGCAAGCACTAGGACTGCTCCCACCCCCCCCCCCCCAAAAAAAAAAAAGAAAGAAAAGAGCTCAGAGACATTGTTAGAAGAAACTCAGGGAATGGTGCTTGTGACTCATGCCTGTAATCATAGCTACTCAGGAGGAGGCTGAGATGTGAGGATCTCAAGCCAGCCAAGCAGAGAGGTCTGGGAGACTCTATCTCCCATTAACCACACAGACAGCCAGACAGACAGGCAGACAGGCAGACAGACAGGCAGGCAGGCAGGCACACACACACACACACAGCCAGACACACACACACACATAGCCAGACACACACACACACACACACACAGCCAGACACACACACACACACAGCCAGACACACACACACACACACAGCCAGACACACACACACACACACACACACACACACACACACACACACACACACACACACACACACACACACACACACACACACACACACACACACACACACACACACACACACACAGCCAGAGGTGGAGCTCAAGTGGTAGAGCACTAACCTTGAGCAGAAAAGCTTAGGGATGGCACCCAGGTTCCAAATTGAAGACTGGCATAAGACAAAACAAAACAACAATAACACACACATACACAAACACACACATACACAAGCACACAACACCTCAGGGATGCATTAAGACACAGAATGGAAGATTGGCTACTTTTTCAGGAAAGTATCTGAAAGAGCCTGAAGATTGGCTGAGAGTGATTTCTTTGGGGATGTAACATAGTAGAGCAGAATGAAATCAGGAGACTGCTTCAAGGAACAGTCCTGCTACCAACGTGCTAGCACCTTCCTTTTACCACGAAGGGACTCACATAGCAAGGTTAAGTCCAGTAGGGGCAGCAGTGACTCCTGGCAGTCCAGCTGAGCTCCTGGCCCCACCCCTCATTCTATGAGCACTGCAGTTGTAAACATCGGTCCCCGCCCAGACTGATGGGGTCCACAGGCACCTAGTTCAAAGTTCAGCTCAGAAGGGGGCACTACTGGCTCAGGAAACCGCTTTCAGAATGATTTTAAGCAATAGCTTCTTAGTGCACACAGATTTCCTAACTGCCAGAATATCAGCAGCTGACCTTTAGTTTAAGACAAAATAAATCATTTTTCCCCCCAGTCGGTTGTGGGGTTTGAACTCAGGGCCCGGGCATTGTCCCCAAGCTTTTTCTGGTCAAAGACTAGCATTTTACCACTTGAGACACACCCCTCTGGCTTTTTTTTTTTTTTTTTTTGGTCGGTCGTGGGGCTTGAACTCTGGGCCTGGGCGCTGTCCCTCAGCTCATCAGCTCAAGGCGAGTGCTCTACCACTTGAGCTACAGTGCCACTTCCGGTTTTCCGGTTTTACTGGAGATAGGAGTCTCACGGTCTCTCCTGCCCGGGCTGGCTTTGAACCGCGATCCTCAGATCTCAGCCTCCTGAGTAGCTAGGATTACAGGCGTGAGCCACCAGTGCCCGGCTGGCTTTTTTGTTTTAGTAATTAATTGTAAATAAGAGTCTCCCAGATTTTCCTGCCCTGGCTGGCTTAGAACCATGACCCTTAGATCCTAGTTTCCTGAGCAGCTAGGATTGCAGGCAAGAGTCGCTGGCACCCAACTTCTCTGTGTTTTTGAGACAGAATCTACATTGCACCTGGGCACTGGTGGCTCATGCCTGTTACCCTAGCTACTCAGGAGGCTGAGATCTGAGGATCATAGTTCAGAGAAAGTTTACAAGACTCTTCTCACCAATTAACCACCAAAAAGCCATTAGTGGAACTGTGGCTCAAGTGGGAAAGGAATAAGGCCCTGAGTTTAAGCACCAGTATTGGCACAAAAAAGAGGAAAAAAAATTACATGTTGCCCAGTCTATCTTTGAATTTATAATCTTCCTGTCTCAGCTTCCCAATAAGCTGGGATTACAAATGTGTACCATCATGCTTGGTCTAAAAGTAACCATTCTTACTGCATCCTTGCCATGGTCTGAACACTCATGTCTTCCAAATTTTCTCGTGTTCAAGGTGATGGTATTATAGTATTAAGAGAAGGGAGGTGGGATATGGGCGAGAGAGTAAGGTTAGTGCCCACATAGAAAGACTCCAGAGAGCTCCCTTGGTCCTCCACCATTACAGTACTGTTATATATGTGTATATGTGTATATATATATATATATTCATATATATATTTTTTTGCCGGTCATGGGGCCTGAACTCTGGGCCTGGGCGCTGTCCCTCAGCTCTTCAGCTCAAGGCTAGCACTCTACCACTGGAGCCATAGCACCACTTCCAGCTTTTTCTGTTTATGTGGTGCTGAGGAATCGAACCCAGGGCCTCATGCTTGCAAGGCATGCACTCTACCGCTGAGCTACCTTCCCAGCCCTACAGTACTGTTTTATAATGAAATATTAAAAACATAAAATGGAATATGACAAGAGGCTGGGGGTGTGTGGCTCAAGTGGTAGAGCGGTAGACCAGCAAGCACAAGACCCTGAGTTTAAACCCCAGTAATGCCAGCAGGGAAAAAAAAAAAAAAAAAAAAGGAAAGGAAAGGAAAGGAAAGGAAAGGAGTGAAGCAAAGCAAGCAAGCAATGCTGGAAGAAAATCAGCACTCTTCCTACTCTTACTCCATCAAGGAAAGCAGCTGCCCAGGAACTGAAGGCAGACTGACAGGCCCCAGCTGGCCACTGTTGGCAACTCTGGCCACATGAAAACTAGCTCAACACTTGGCGTGGGCCCCAAAGGGACTTCTAGTGATCGAGCAGCTCTGGAACACTTGGGTGTCAGCTTTCCTGCCTGAAGTGGGTGTCCCAGGGCCTGTCATCTTCTCCCATGACAGGCTGAGGAGTTAAGACAGGAGCCTTGGTGACACAGAACTAATAGTTCCTGCTGTGGAATGTCCTAAATTAAGAGTGGTGTTAATAATAGCACTTGGGGATTGATCTTGGAAATAAACTTGCAAACATGCTTAATTATGTCTATGCTAGGTGATTACTGTGCTGTTCTCTGTAATAGTCACGCAAACGCCCAGCATTTGGAGAGGGGCTAAAAGTAATGCTAAAAGCAACTACTATGGAGCAGGTTTAGCTGTGGAAAAGAATGCATATGATCTCCAAGTTCTGAACAAATTTGGGTATAGTTGTTTCTGCTGCAATCCCAGTTTCTTGAGATTTTTTTTTTGGGGGGTCCGGTCGTGGGGCCTGAACTCTGGGCCTGGGTGCTGTCCCTCAGCTCTTCAGCTCAAGGCTAGCGCTCTACTACTTGAGCCACAGCGCCACTTCCGGCTTTTTTCTTATGTGGTGCTGAGGAATTGAACCCAGGGCCTCATGCATGCAAGGCAAGCACTCTACCACTAAGCCACCTTCCCAGCCCCAGCTTCTTGAGATTCTTATAGAGAACTGCCTAAGTCCAGTTTAGGACCAGCCTGGGCAACCTGGACACCCTGTCAGTTAACTTAAAAAAGAAATAAACCAGGCTGGGAATGTGGCTTAGTGGTAGAGCGCTTGCCTAGCATGCATGAAGTCCTGGGTTCAATTCCTCAGTACCACATAAACAGAAAAAGCCAGAAGTAGCACTGTGGCTCAAGTGGTAGAGTGCTAGCCGTGAGCAAAAAAGAAGCTCAGGACAGTGCCTAGGCCCTGAATTCAAGCCCAAGACTGGCAATAAATAAATAAATAAATAAATAAATACATAACCAGGAAGCTGGTGGCTCACGCCTATAATCCTAGCTGAGACCTGAGATTGTAGTTTA
Source organism: Dipodomys merriami (assembly GCF_024711535.1). Classification (NCBI taxonomy): domain Eukaryota; kingdom Metazoa; phylum Chordata; class Mammalia; order Rodentia; family Heteromyidae; genus Dipodomys; species Dipodomys merriami. The sequence goes on along the minus strand of NW_027206202.1, from coordinate 5,116,975 downwards.
AAGCCAGTCTCAGAAGGAACATCTATGAGAACTCTTTATCTACAATTAACTAGCAAAAAAGCTGGAAGTGGAACTGTGGCTTAAGTAATAGAACACTAGTCTTGAGCAAATAAAATAAAAAGCTCCGAGACAGTACGTAGGCCCTGAGTTCAAGCCCTAGGACTAATACTGAATAAAGAAGAAAGGGATATATCAAGTAGGAAAAAAAAATCCAATTAGGTCTCAATACTAATGATCATAATACTAAGTTTGAAATAAAAATCTGCGAGAACTACAGTCATTCTTGTCTGCTGTACCCCTTTCTTTTGCAGCAACAGAACTTTCAGCCTGGCACATAGCCGTCAAACTTAAAGACATTTCCCAACCGGGTACCGGTGGCTCACGCCTGTAATCCTAGTTACTCAGGAGGCTGAAATCTGAGGATTACTGTTTGATGCCACCCCAGGCAGGAAAGTCTGTGAGACTCTGATTTCTAATTAGCCAGCCAAGAGTCAGAGTGGAGGTATGGATCAAGTGGTACAGCATCGCCTTTGAGTGAAAACACACACACACACACACACACACACACACACACACACACACACGAAGAACTTATTGAGAGGCAAAAATGGAATGTAGCTGAGTTCAAGCCATGTTCAAGCCATGGAGCCCAGTGCAGCATACACACACACACACACACACACACACACACACACACACACGGAGCCCAGTGCAGCATACACACACACACACACACACACACACACACACACACACACACACACACACACACACACACACACACACACACACACACACACAACTTATTGAGGCAAAAATGGAATGTAGCGAAGGTGAGTTCAAGCCATGGAGCCCAGTGCAGCATTCTTAGGAATGTCCTTGTGCCCCTGGGTTGCTCTGCTTCCCAAGAAACCAACAAGTGAGCCCTTTTCCAGGGACTATGGGTCTGTGTGGGGGTAGGGGGATGAGGGGGTGGAGGAAAAAAAGGGGGTGGGAGGGGTGGTCCAACAGGGAAGAGGAAGGGCTGGGAAAGCTGTCAAGGGAGAAAAGTCGGGAAGGGCATGGAACCCCGAGCTGGATCTGTAGACACTCACCCCAGCACACGCTCAGCAATCTTATCCACCTTCTCTGAGATGGCGCCCAGCTGCTCTCGGCCCACAGTGGGGCGTGTCCACAGGTAGGAGTATAGTGGGGAGACCAAATCCTGCAGGCGGCACACGTGGCCCTGGGGAAGTGGCAGTCACAGCCTACACTGCCAACAGGGCTCCTCAGGCATTGGAAGGGGAAGGAATGGCTCCACCAACCAGGGCCCCAGCCCCACACCTGTCGCAGCAGAATGATCCTCTCCAAGTACGCGGGGTCCAAGACAGCACGATCTCGCAGCTGGCTCCCGAAAGTCTCCTCCACCAAGGCCTGCAGCTTCCTCACCAGCTGGCGTCTCTGGGCGTCACTGCTCACCAGTCGACGGAGGTGCAGCCTGCAGGAAGTCAAGGGGCTCTCCTGGGCTGCTGACTCCAAGGCTCCCCCAGGGCGCTGGGTGGGGGCTCGAAGGATGACACATCACAGAGCTAGCCTTCGTGCTACCATCAAACTGTTCTTTACACTTAGGAAATGATTTATTGAAGAATCCAGGTGTTCCATAACATGCTTCTCCTTCCTTTTTTTTTTTTTTTCAGTCATGGGGCTTGAACTCAGGGCCTGGGCACTGCCCCTGACCTCTTTTTACTCAAGACTAGTACTCTACCACTTTGAGCCACACATCACTTCCAGTTGTCTGGTGGTGAACTGGAGATAAGGCTCACAGACTTTGCCCAGGTTGGCTTTGAACTTTGACCCTCAAATCTCAGCCTCCTGAGTAACAAGGATTAGACATGAGCCACTGGCACCCAGCTATGCTTTTATCTATCTATCTATCTATCTATCTATCTATCTATCTATCTATCTATTTTTTTTCTTTTTTTTGGATCTGTTCTTGGAGCCTGAACTCTGGGCCTGGGCACTGTCCCTCAGCTCTTCAGCTCAAGGCTAGCGCTCTACCACTTGAGCCATAGCGCCACTTCTGGCTTTTTTCTTTTTGCTTATGTGGTGCTGAGGAATCGAACCCAGGACCTCAGATATGCAAGGCAAGCGCTCTACCACTGAGCCACCATCCCAGCCTATCTATCTATTTTTTAGTGCTAGTCCCTTGGGCTTGAAATCAGAGCCTGAGTGCTGTCCCTGAGCTTCTGTACTCAAGGCTATTGCTCTACCACTGGAGCCACAACTCCACTCCAAGCTTTTTGGTGATTAGTTGGACATAAGTCTCATAGATTTTTCTGTCCAGGCTGGTTTTGAACCATGATCCCCCTCAGTAGGTAGGATTACAGGTATGAGCCATCAGTGCCTAACCTACTATGACTTATGAAATAATCACACCAGTGGCTTGACTACAGAAACATCTGGACACAACAGCTCTGGCTGCATTAAGCCTGTGGGCATCAGTACTCACATTCCATCCCTCAGTGACTCACACTCAGCAAAGTCTGCCTGTTTTAGAGACCACAAAGCATCCTGACCTGATTCCATCTTTCCCTCAAATACCACTTTCTCCATGACAACAAAGGTGCAAGTACACAGGCACCGATTCGACATTTACTTGAACACACCCTATATAAAAGATGTCCATTACGGTGTGACTCAAGTTACTTATTCAAATTGTCCTGGTAACACAGGGCAAAACCATTTACCTGTCCTCGCAGGTCTGCTGGGAGAAGTCAGAGAAACAGTCATATTAGAACCGATGCAATTGCTATGAGTTCTCAGTACTGACAAGAGCCTGTTCCTAAACCAGTGCCGAAGGAACCAAGACAACCTGACTGACCATAGATGCCTGGCTAAGTCAGGTCAACATTTGAACTGTCATGACATTAGCTTTCAAGATGAAGGTCTACCTTGAAATAACAAGCACCTGAAATACAGACTCAGTGGCCTAAAACAGTGCTCATTGTGGCTGGGTGAAGCATGAGGAAGGATGCTAAATGAAGATGCTTTTAGGCTGTGGGTGTCAACCAGGTTCATGCAAAGAGTGAGTGTCCAGGAATATAAACCATAATGATAAATCAGTGCCTGCTGTTTAAGGAACACTGTCCATGTGCCAGGACTGTGTAAGACACCTGTATGCAACATTTAATTATGACAACCGCCCTGCAGCCATGGCTGCTGCTGCCCCTGCTGCTACTGCTGCCTCCAGGCACCCTGCCCACACCCTGTCTGACAATGCCAATCAGCGTTTCTAGGAGGATCCATCCTCAGGGGCACCTACTGCGCTGTGTACTTCTAGGTGATTACTGGTGGTCTCAGGACCTAGGTTATCCATTACAAAGAGCTTGAGGGTAAAATGTTATACACAGAGCTGAAGAGACAGTATGGCAACTTGACCTTCAGGGCCTCCGAAAATGGAAGCTTGACCTTCAAGGCCTATGCAAATTTTGCTTCAGCAAATGAATTTTCTACTTTTACCCATAAAACTGAAGTCTTTGACAATCAAGATGGACAAGACCCACCTTTTTTTCCCAGTGAGAACTGAGGCAGTGCTCAGAGGGGAGCAGCCTGCCTCTCTGTTCATGAAGCTCTCATTCCCTCATCTACTCTGAGACTTCTTTTCCACTGACAGGCTCTAGGCCAAGGCCAGACAGAAAATCTAAATACAAGACTGTCCTACTAGTCCACAGGAGAATCCAGATGTTACCTGTTTTTGAATACCATGTGGGCTTTGGTCTGGGTTTCCAGACACGTTAACAGCTTCTACTTACATGTCTAAATAGACTGGAAAATAGCTATCTGCTCATCAATGCTAAGCAACGTTCTTTCTTCTTACTACATCATTTGGGACCTCTTCTATTTTCTGTAATACTTTTATAACCTGTTGCACACGTTTGAACTTGACAAGTATTTGTGTTCGGACATGACTTTAAATATACGTTTGAATACTACAGTTGCATGTTTTTTTTTCCCCAGTCCCGGAGCTTGAACTCATGGCCTGGGCACTGATCCCGAGCTTCTTTTGCTCAAGACTAGCACTCTACCACTTGAGCCATAGCGCCACTTCCGGCTTTTTCTGTTTATGTGGTACTGAGGACTCAAACCCAGGGCTTCATGTATACTAGACAAGCACTCTATACCACTAAGCCACATTCCCAGCCCCAGTTGCATGTATTTGTGGCAAAAGATAATTATTACAACCACTAAAAAAGATGTGAGCTTGTGGTTCATGAGTGTAATCCTAGCTACTCAGGAAGCTGAGATCTGAGGATCACAATTTGAAGACAGCTGAGGCAAGAAAGTCTGAAGCTTTTCTCCAATTAACCAGTGGGGGGAAAAAAAAAGCTGGAAGTGGAGCTGTGGTTCAAGTGGTAGAGTGCTAGACTTGGTTTAAGCTAAGGGACAGCTCAAGCCCCAGTATAGCACTAATAAGTAAATTAAAATAAAAATGGTAGTAAAATAACTCTTCTTTGTTTTCGAGAAGAGAAAATAAAGTTGAAAAATTTAGGTGACATGGAACAGTAGATAGCACACCCAAAGTCAGAGTCAAGTGTGGGTGACTCCAGAGTCCACTCTACTTTCATTGTGAGAACTGGGCAGGAAAGACCTTTTCTACTGGAGGGACACCATTCCCACCTACCTGTTGAATTCTGGGAGTTTCTCAAGGTCCAGCAGGGCTGAGTGGCAGGTAATTCGGCTCAGGTCAAACTGTGTTATCAGCTCTGGCAGCGTCCTGCCCATCTGGTTCTCTGCAAGTGAACCAACCAACCACTTAGATTCTTCCTTCTCACCCTCCCTCCCTCCCTCTCTCCCTTACTTCCTTCTTTACTCTGTCGCCCAGTCTAGCTGGACGCTGCTTAGCTACTTCTTATAAGCAGCTGCTCTCATCTGTGGAGCTGGAAGCCATTATGTGCAGGCACAGACCTGAAATGCCATGTCCTCACTAGCTGTGTGACTCTGGCAAGTTATTCCACCTCTCCAAGCCTTCTCAGCATCTTACAAAGTGTGGGAATAACAAATAACTACCCCTCAAGAATTTTTTTTCTTTCTTTCTTTTTGTTGGTCATGAGGACTGAACTCTGGGCCTGGGTGCTGTCCCTCAGCTCTTCAGCTCAAGGCTAGCGCTCTACCACTTGAACCACAGCGCCACTTCTGGCTTGTTCTGCTTTTGTGGTGCTGAGGAATCAAACCCAGGGTCTCATGCATGTAAGGCAAGTATGCTACCACTGACCCACCTTCCTAGCCCAAGAACTTTTTCTTTTCGTTGTACTGAGGATTCAACTCAGACCCTCATGCTTTACCACTTGAGCCACTCCTCCAGTCCAGCATTTTGTTAGTTACTCAGGGATGAGATTCTTCTTTTTTTTTTTTTGGGTCTGGTCGTGAGGCCTGAACTCTGGGCCTGGGCGCTGTCCCTCAGCTCTTCAGCTCAAGGCTAGCGCTCTACCACTTGAGCCACAGCGCCACTTCCGGCTTTTTTCTTTTTGCTTATGTGGTGCTGAGGAATCGAACCCAGGGCCTCAGGCATGCAAGGCAAGCGCTCTACCACTGAGCCACTTTCCCAGCCCTCAGGGATGAGATTCTTGCAGACTTTTCTGCCTGGGGTTCGTGTTGAGCCACAATCCTCCAGGCCTCAGACTCCTGAGTAGCTAGGATTAAAGGCCTGCGCCACCAGCACCTGGATCCTTTAAGGCTATTTGAAGCTACATGAAATATGAGAAGAACAGTAAGCAGATGATTACTGATACAATTTCAGAACTCCCTGTCCTGGGCTGGGGATGGTAGCTCAAGCAGCAGAGCATCTGCCTAGAAAGTGCAAAGCCCTGAGTTCAAACCCCAGTAGACGCACCCCCTCCCCCCCACAAAAAAAAAATCCTTGCCCCATGAGGTCATCACATTTGGTGCTTGATTCATCAGGGTTTGGGCTGAGTGCTGGGCCACATTTAAGGGCTGAGTCTAGAACGAGATTCATGGAGCAATCTGCAATACTTAGGAAGCACATCTGTATAGTGGCAGTCATCATGAGGTTTTTAGTGGGGGTTACTGAGTGGCAGACAGGGAGGGGTGCCTCACATCCACTGAGCTCAGTGAGTCCCCACTAACTATTGTGAAGGAGACTCTTATCCTCACAATCACAATTCAGCTAAAGCAAGGAGCTTTAAGCATCCTGAAGGCAAGAACTAGACTCAGTGTGCTCAATTTCCAGCCCCAGCCCCCACACAATAAGTACTGTATAAAATAATGGATTGAGCTAGGTGCTGGTTGCTCATGCCTGTATTCCTACTCAGGAGGCTGAGATCTGAGGATCATGGTTAGAAGCCAGCCTGAGCAGGAAAGGCCGTGAGACTCTCATCTCCAATTAACCACCAGAAAACTGGAAGTGGTGCTATGGGTCAAAGTGGCAGAGCACTAGCCTTGAGCAAAAGAGCTCAGGGACAGTGCCCAGGCCCTGAGTTCAAGCTCCACCACCACCAACAACATAAAGAACTGGTCTAAGATCATGAGGCTGGCAGGGAGCAAAGCCCTTGCTCTGTACCATTCAACTGTGTCAACGTGAACGCACAGGTACCTGCAAACCCCGAACCACAGTTGGTGATGATGTCAAGAAGAGCATCTGGCAGAAAGCCAGCTGCCATGAAATGCTCCAGGAAAATGTCCCCTTGCCTCTTGGAGAGCTTGTGGCCATCTTTGTTGAGGACCAGGGGCAGGTGGGCAAAGCGAGGTGGCTGCCAGCCCAGGGCCTGGTACAGGAGCAGGTGCTTGGAGGTAGATACGAGCCACTCAGATCCCCGCAGCACGTGGCTGATGCCCATGTGGTGGTCATCCACCACACAGGCCAGATGGTATGTGGGGAAGCCATCACTCTTCAGGATGACTGGGTCCCCTTCCACGCTGGCCACTTCATGCTGATTCCAGCCATACACCAGGTCCTGGAAGCCTGGTGCCTCCTCCTCCAGGCGAAAGCGGATGGCAGGCTTGGGGTCCGTGGCCAGTTTCTGTGCTACCTGTGCCTGGCTCAGGTTTCGGCACCGATTATCATACCTGTTGGGAAGCAGATCAGCATACCTGATAAGAGACCCGGGGTTGTACATGAGTTCCCTCCCTGGCCTCTGACTGTGGTGTGACTCTGGGACAGGCATTTATCTCATTATGCTCTGTCCAAAATGAGAGCAATGGTAAGGCGGGATTGTGCAAGGGAGCAGACTCTGATATCTACCGTCTACCAGCTATTCCCCGTTTCCTTTGCTGCCAAAAAGTGGCAAGTGCTGAGACCAAGGTGAAGTCACAATCGCTACAGCCAAGCCTGCAATCCCAGGACCCAGTGCCAGGGAGCAGTCCAAGGGGGAAGGGGACCCTCTTCTATTCCTAAGAGGCAGAAAACTCCATGTGGTGAGTAGGGGAGGGCTAAGGTCTAAGAAAGGTTTTCCTCTCCAAATGAAGCTAAGAAATAGTCACAAGAAGAAACTTTGAGTTTCTTTTGCTCAAGGCTAGCACTCTACCTTGAGCTACAGCGCAACTTCAGGCTTTTTCTGTGTATGTGGTACTGAGGAATCAAACCCAGGGCTGCTTCATGCATGCTAGGCAAGCAGTCTACCACTAAGTCACCTTTCCAGCCCCTGTTCTGGTTATTTCTAAGATAGGATCTTTATTTTTTGCCAGGATAGGCCTGACCCACCATCTTGTTTATGCTTCCCCCATAGGTGGAATGACAGGCACGTACCACCACACCCACCCAGCTTTTTCTGTTGAAATGAGGACCTGTGAACTTTTGGCCCAAGCTGGCCTTGAACTGTGATCCTTCCATCTCAGCCTCCTGAATTATAAATGTGTGCCATGGTGCCCAGCTAGATCCTTTCTTAAATCCTCATATCCCTGCTTTCAGCCCTCCTTGGATGTTTTCCTATGAGGTGCTGTGTTTGGAGAAGGCAATGCAGTGGAAAGAAGCCACAATGGAGCCCTAGTATCTTGAGCAACCTGTCACCCACCCCAGAGTTCTGCAGGAGAGGGAGGCTGCCTGTGTGGTTTCCCTCCTGCTACTCAATGGGGTATATGGACACCTGGCACCAGTCCAACTTGGGAGGCTGTCAGAAATGTACATCTCAGGTGAACAGGAAGCTATGTGTTACCAGATCCCCAGGAGGCTCAAACTGGCCAGAGTTCTAGGCATTCCACTGTTTCAGTCTGAACAAAGTGCCCCCTTATTTGTATTCAATTGTCCTAGGTGATGCACAAATGTAAATGTACGTTCAGTCTTTGACACAGTGAAATGTTCAATCAACAGATATAGATGGCTGCATAGATCCCATGATGTGATCATTTAGTTCTATCAATGGATTTATACACTGCTTATGATATTAAAGAAAAAAAAAAGCAATGCCAGGTGTGGTAATGCATACTTGTAATCCCAGCACTCAGGAGACTGAGGCAGGAGGATCACAAGTTGGGCCAGCCGGGGCTACAAAGCGTGATCTTATCTCAGAAAACCAACACTACAGTTGATGTTGTAATGCATGTACAAACATTTGAGCCCTTGTCCAATAGTTCACTGAAGGTGGAACTTTCATGCTATGTTCCTGCTAACTAGTGCATGAACCACTATACACTGACCCTGTCATTCTACAACCACCACACAGGTAAAATGTCACCATAACAGATGAGAAATGACAAAAAGATCCATTAATAAGGAACCGACTAAGTTATAGATGGTATATGCATACCATGGAATATTAAGTGAGTATAAGAAAGAATTGTGATCCCCCACAGTATAACCCCTGCTTTCACTATATTTGATGTCAGAATAACTTGAGGAGGAGATAAGGAAAAACCAGTTGTTTAAGGATACAGGTGGACCTGTTGCAACAATGAGAAGTACAAGTTGTCATGTCCAAAACGAGCTTTACAACGTCGGTGCGGGGGTGGGGGGGGGAAGTGGGGGAAGGAGAAGGATTGGGATTGGGGGGAAGGGGGGAGGCTGGGAAGGGACGTGAAGGGTAAACAAAAGGAGGAGGCTGCAATGCTTGGTAAGAAATGTACGCATTATCCTGCCCATGTAATTGTAACCCCTCTGTACAGTATGTTCACAAATAAAATAAAATTTAAAAAAAAAAAAGAAAGAATTGTGATTAAGCATCACTGTCCCACAATACTGTGAAATTTGGGGAAATTATGTAACCACTTAATCACAATAAAAAAATTGGGAAAAAAAAAAAAAGAATTGTGAGCCAGGCACTGGTGGCTCACACCTGTGATTCTAATTACTCAGATGGATATGAGGATCAAGGTTCAAAACCAGCCCAAGCAGAAAAAGTCTGAGACTCTCATCTCCAATTAAACCCCAGAAAACTGGAAGTGGAACTGTGTGTGGCTCAAGTGGTAGAATGCTAACCTTGAGCAAAACAGCCCAGGGACAACGCCCAGGCCCTGAGTTCAAGCCCCAACACCAACAAAAAGGAAGAAAAAAGAAAAAGAATTGTGGACTAGAGCTGGGTGCCAGTGGCTCACACCAGTAATCCTAGCTACTCAGGAGGCTGAGATTTGAGGACTGCAGTTCAAAGCCAGCCCAGGCAGGAAAGGTCCATGAGACTCTTATCTCCAATGAACCACCAGAAAACCGGAAGTGGCTCTGTGGCTCAAGTAGTAGAGCACTTGCCTTGAGCTGAAGAGCTGAGGGGCAGAGCCCAGTCCCAGAGTTCAAGCCCCACGACCAACCTCCCTCTTACCCCCCCAAAAAAGAATTGTGGACTGGTATGAAGCCAACCTTCAAGATAGTATGGGAATGACACACAACACATTATGTGTAACCAATTAGGGCAAAGGAGATAACAAGAACACTGGTCAGTGTATATAGAGAATTAAGTTCAACAGCAGATGTTGGATAAAGGGAAGTGAGGGCCACAAGTAGGCTTAGAACAACTCATCCTGAATCTTTCTGGACATTTTAAACACATAAAAGTTTTACCTTTTAAAATAATGTGATTTTTTTTTTTTTACAAATAAAGCAAATTTTTCTAACTTAAATTCCCAACTGTAAAAAGCACGTGTATTTTTTTTTTCTTTTTTTCTAGTTGTGGGCTTGAACTCAGGGCATGGGAACTGTTCCTGAGCCTTAAGGCTAGTGCTCTACCACTTGAGCCATAGCACCATTTCTTGTTTTTGAGTGGTTAATTGGAGCTAAGAGTCTCAAAGGGACTTTTCTGCCTGGGCTGGCTTTGAACTGCAATACTCAGTTCTCCTGAGTAGCTAGGATTACAGGCATGAGCCACCAGCACCTGGCTCAAGTGTGTTTCTTTAGGTTTATTTGATAGAAATTTCTGTACATTGTATTTTGTACTACAGAGTATCATATCACTGTACATTAAAACACAGGACTTCATAGATTTTGTTACTTCAAGTATAAAAAAATGTCCAGAATAAAAATAATGATAAACGTGATTAAAATGACAGCCTGAGACAGCTCCTCACATGAACGGATGCTCTCCCTTGAGTATGGCTGGACCTACTGCCTTCCTTCTACCCATGACCGGATGTCACTTCCACTTCCATCTTGTGGACCCGCTTGCTCTCTCCCTTGTCTTCTCTGAGCAAGAGCTGCCATGTGTGAGTTGCCCTCTGGAGAGGCCTATGTGGCAAGGAACCAATGGCGTCCAGTAATAGCTACCTGGTACCAAAGGCCTGCCAATAGCCTAGAAGGAAGGTGGAGGAAGCTCCTCCCCAAAACCACAGGCCATGAGCTGTTACCAGTAACTACTTAGAAGGCTGAGATCTGAGGATCATAGTTCAAGGCCAGCTGAGGCAGGAAAGTCCATGAGACTCCCATCTCCACCAAAAGGCTGGAAGTGGAGCTGTGGCTCAAGTGGTACAGTGTTAGCCTTGAGCAAAAAAGCTCAGGGACAGCACTCAGGCCCTGAGTTCAAGCCCCTGCAGGCCTGGCTGAGACCCAAATGGCAAAAGTACACTGAGCCAAAGAACCCAGCTAAGCCCTGCCTAGACCCCCACTCATAGAAACTGACAGGGCGCTTATGTGTGGGGGCAGCTGTTACGCAGCACTGATGGCACACAGAGCACTGGCCAGGGCACTCACCGGGGCGTCTGGTAGCTCCTCAGGGCCTCCTTTTTCAGGAGCTCCAGCCGTTGTGGGGAGCAGAAACAGGGATAGGCAGCTCCGGAGCGCAGGAGTGCCTCTGCGGCCTGGGCATACAGGGCCAGCCGCTGGGACTGCTGGTAGGGCCCGGCGGGACCGCCCCGTCGGGGGCTCTCATCAGGGGGGATGCCTGAGGAGCAGAGGGAGAAACACACAGCACTCAGTCCCATTCATTTCTCAAGGCACTTTACACACTAAGGATTCAACTCTGGGCCTTGTTCCCCTCTACCATTTGATCATGCTCCAGGTCCTTCTGTTTTTAGTTGATTTTTTTCAGGCACTGTCTGGTATCTTTGTCTGGGCTGGTTGTAAATGGCTATTTTCCTATCTCAGCTTCCCTCATTATCTGGGATTACAGCTGTGTACCACCACACACACACAGCTCATACCAAACCTTTCCAGGCTCCCAATAATCCCAATAATCAATATTATTAGGTTTTCACTTTGGAGATTATAGGACAAAGCACAGAGGGGCTGAGGCCTCCAGGTCACCTCCTGGTACCTGAGAAGTCAAATGGCAGTGGAGGTGCCCCAACACCAACTTCCTCTCTACCCACTGTTTCCTCTGTGAAGGAGAAACTAGTCCAGGCCTGCAGCAGTGGATGGAGAGAGGGTATAAGGATGGAGATCGAGCCTGCAGGCTTGGCTGCTCTTCTGTCTGCCTTTTTTTTTTTTTTTTGTCGATTGTGGGGCCTGAACTCTGGCCTGGGCACTGTTCCTTGGCTCTTCAGCTCAAGGCTAGCACTCTACCACTAGAGTCATAGCTCCACTTCCAGCTTTTTCTGCTTATGTGGTGCTGAGGAATGGAATCCAGGGCCTCATGCATGCAAGGCAAGCACTCTACCACTGAGCCACCTTCCCAGCCCCGTCTGCCCTTTCTGCCTGTGACAGAGCTTGTACAGGATAATGATACTGGGTCCAGGATGCTGGCCACCCTGAAGACTGTATTAAGGGGGATGAGCCCCAGGACACACACACGCACACACGCACGCACGCACACACACACACACACACACACACACACACACACACACACACACACACACACACACACACACACACACACACACACACACACCCCTCATAAACTGCTGGTGGAAATGTAAACTACTGCAACCACTATGGAAATCTGCATGAAGTCGCTTTTAAAAATTAAAAATGCATCTACCTTAACCAGGCCACAGTGGCTCATGCCTGTAATCTCAGTACACAGGAAGATGAGATCTAAGAATTGCAGTTTGAAGCTAGCCGGAGCAGGGAAATCTATGAGATTCTTACCTCCAATTCACTACCAAAAATTCAGATGTGGAGGTGTGGCTCAAGTGATAGAACACAGCCTTGAGTGAAAAGCTACAGGGTAGTGCCCAGGACCTGAATTCATGCCCCAATACTAGAAAGCGCGCGCGCGCACACACACGCACACACACACACGCACACACACACACACACACACGCACACACAAAATGACACAATGGCTAACCAGTGTGGGGCTTGCATACCTGCAATCTCAACACTCAGGATATTTAACCAAGTAGATCTTCCTTTTGAGACCAGATGGGCTAGAGAGCAAGAACTTTCCCAAAAAAGCAAAAACAAACAAACAAACAAAAAACAAGAACAAGTCTGCTTATATCCTCTCTCTGTCATGCCCTGGTTCTTTGCATAGACACTAGTCTCAAGCACGTGAAACAGATTTGTGGACCATAGTAAGTGATCTTGGTTCCTTTATTGAATAATCTCAACTGAATATGGGCTGAAACCTAGTAGAGAAGCTAGAAGGAAAATGGATTTCAGAACTCCAGGGCCTCAGAATCCAGTGAGTAATTTACCTGGAGGAGAATACATATCCCTAGTCTTGGTATTTTCATAGGGCCGTTTTCCTTCAGTGGTCATGCCACCTAGCAGGGCCCGTCCTAGGCAGGCCTGCAGAAGTTTGTGTGGACACACAAGGAGACACACTCCTCTTTGTTCTCCTTCAGCCTAACTGTCTTCAGGACTTCTAACCTGAAGATCCACTTCAGAGACTATACACACTTTGTTTTGCTCACCCGGTATGGTTAAAAAAAAAAATCAGAACCTAGATTGAACAATAGGAAGTATTCATAAAAACATCTGGATTTCTGGCTCTTCTTAGAATCTGGACACTGGACAAGTTGAGCCTGCATTCCTATGGGAGTGGTAGTTGGGGCTCACAGGTACTTTGTCCTTTGGATGAGGTCATGTCCTCCAACTCCCATGTAGCCTGTTTCCTGCCTGGTCCCCATAGGGAATGGACCTAACAATTCTGCAATTAGAACAGGGACACCAAGCCAGGTACCAGTGGCCCATGCTTATTATCCTACCAACTCAGGGGGCAGAGATCTAAGAAATGCAGTTAAAAGCCAGCGTGAGCAGGAAAATGTAACTCTTTTATCCCTAATTAACCAGCATAAGCAGGAAGTGGAGCTATGCCTCCAATAATAAAGCCCTAGCCTTGAGCAAAAATGTTAAAGTACCCAGACCCTGAGTTCAAGCTTTAGTATCAGGAATCCTAATTCAGCCTTGGACCTCAGCATTTTCTGGCACCTCATGAACTCCTTGCCATCCTCCACCCTGGACCCCACAAACTCAACAGCCTTACCTGCCCACTCCAGCATGTCTTCTATGTTCTCTGCCGCCCCAGGCACCAGACGGGTCTGATCTGTGTCCTCCAGCCTCAGAATGAAGCTGCCCTGGTACTTCTTGGCAAAGATGTAATTGTAGAGAGCAGTGCGGAGACCACCCAGGTGCAAGAACCCTGGTGGAAGAGAATGGCTCAGCCCTAACAGAAAAAGGCCCCAGCAAGGGGCAAACAGCTTTGCCCAGGACAGGATGTCCTAAGCAATTTCAAACAGCTGGCCACTGGATGGACAGCGTTTGGAGCCTCATCCTCGAACTAGACAACCACCAGGTTTCCAAGCTATGTGAAATGTAAGCACCCATGGCTCATGATTGTAATCCTATGTACTCAAGAGGCTGAGATCTGAGGATCTCAGTTTAAAAGACAGCCCAGGGAAGGAAAGTTCATGAGACTTTTACCTCCATTTAGGGCCCAAAAGCCAGAAGTGGAGCTGTGGCTCAAGTAGGAGAATGCTAGCCCTGAGCAAAAAGCTCAGGGGCAGCCCCAGGGTGGAGATACACACATAAAACGTACCAACTCTCCCAAACCAACTGCCACTATTTTTGTATTTGTGTCAAGGCCAAGTTCCAGCTAAAGGACAAGCAAAAGAAAATTATTCATTGGAGCCATATAGCTTGCACACAAATTTAACAATGCGCTCCACTAAAAAACATGCCAATTACAGGAAAACAACACATTTTAAATACTGTAAAAGCACAGTACGCATTGTACTCTATCCTTACCATACAATCTGAATTGTGTCTACTTGAAATTTTTGTATATCTATCAGGGCTGGTGCTGACTGAACTCAGGGCCCAAGCTTGGTTCTCTTTTTTTATTTTCTGGTCGGTCTTGGGGCTTGAACTCTGGGCTTGGGTGCTGTCCTTGTGCTCTTCAGCTCAAGGCGAGAGCTCTACTGCTTGAGCCACAGCACCACTTCTGGTTTTCTAGCGGTTTATTGGAGATAAGAGTCTCACGAACTTTCCTGCCCGGGCTGGCTTTGAACCGAAATCCTCAGATCTCAGCTTCCTGAGTAGCTAGGATTGCAGGTGTGAGCCACCGGCGCCCAGCTTTGTTCTTTTTGTTTGTTTGTTTGTTTGCATTTTTTTTTCTGGTTATGGGGCCTGAACTCTGGGCCTGGACGCTGTCCTTCAGCTCTTCAGCTCAAGGCGAGCGCTCTACCCCTTGAGCCACAATGCCACTTGGGCTTTTTCTGCTTATGTGTGTTGAGGAATCGAACCCAGGGCCTCATGCATGGGAGGCAGCACTCTACCACTGAGCCACTTCCCAGCCCCCTCCCCCCCAAGCTTGTTTTTTTTTTTTTTGCCCAAGGTTGATACTCTACCACTTAAGCTACAACTTCCAATTCTGGCTTTTTGTCTGTTAATTGGAGATAAAAGTTTCTCGGACTTTCCGGCCTGGGCTGGCAGTTCACTACGATCCTCATATCTCAGCCTCCTGAGTAGCTAGGACCTTCTGAGTAACTATGATTATAGGCATGAGCCATTGGTGCCTCACATTACTTAACTTACATGAGCTTCAATTTCCTGATCTGCGAGAATGATTAAAAAACAAACAAACACAAAAGTAAGCTAGGCACCAGTGGCTCGTGCCTGTAATCCCAGCTACTCAGGAGGCTGAGATCTAAGGATCACAGTTCAAAGCCAGCCCACGCAGGAAAGTCTGTGAGACTCTTCAATTAACCAGAAAACCGGAAGTGGCGCTGTGGCTCAAGCAGTAAAGCACTCGCCTTAAGCTGAAGAGCTCAGGGACAATGTCCAGACCAAGTTGCCACTAACCAAAACAAAAAAACAAATAAACAAAGATTTTTTTATCTGTGTGCAATCAACAGCCTTTTCTAGTTGGGTGTTTCAAGCAAATCAGCAAAAAAGTGAGAAGTTGAATCTTATTGTTTATTAAATGCATTCTACAGGTATAGATCTTGCTAAGTGGTTCAGCTGAACTGGCTCAAACCCAAGAAGCAGGTACTATTATTAGCCTTGTTTTGACAGATGGCAAAACTGAGACTCAAGAAAGGTGAAGTAATGTAACCAAATTATATATCAAGGATTTGGCAATGACTGAAATTTGGATCCAAAAAATTGCAGGCCTTGGCCCACTATGGGAGTGTTTTGCAAAGCAAGGCATTCAGTACCGTGCTGGTTTGCAAACTTGCCAATTCACAACAGGTAAACATAGAAACAGAGTGAGCTTTAGCAACTAGCAACTTTGAGTAATAAAAAGAAATGAGCTTATATTTGGTATGTTCCCGAACGTGGAGCTGTGGCTCAAGTGGTAGAGCGCTGGCCTTGAGCAAAAAAGCCAAGCGACATCCTCCAGACCCTGAGTTCAAGCCCAGTATTGGCACAAAGAGATGAAAAGAAATCAGATGGTCAATGGGCAGAGGCTGCCTGGGTGGGACTCATGTGGTCAGGGATATAGGGGCTGACAAGATCTCTAGGAGAATATATACTGGTTCTCCATTTTCCTTTGGCTTACTAAACTAAGAATCTAACCACAAGGCCTGTGTACTTAACAATTCCCACTGCCCAGGTTCCTCCCACAGACTTCCCATGAGTAATTTTTTTTTTTTTTTTTTTTTTGGATCCAGTCGTGGGGCCTGAACTCTGGGCCTGGGCACTGTCCCTCAGCTCTTCAGCTCAAGGCTAGCACTCTACCACTTGAGCCACAGCGCCACTTCCGGCTTTTTTCTTATGTGGTGCTGAGGAATCGAACCCAGGGCCTCGAGCATGCAAGGCAAGTGCTCTACCACTGAGCCACCTTCCCAGCCCCCCCATGAGTAATCTTTTTATTTTCATCTGGGTCTTAGCTCAAATGTTCTTTCAGCAAGGCCTTGTAGAGCACCCTACATAATCCCTAATCTACTCTGCTTCATTTTTCCAAATAGCACATGTACCTGTAAAATAACTTCCATAAAGTTAAAAAACAAGTCTTTAGAAGCCGGGCGCTGGTGGCTCACGCCTGTAATCCTAGCTACTCAGGGGGCTGAGGTGAGAATCATGGTTCAAAGTCAGCCCAGGCAGGAAAGGCTATGGGACTCTCATCTCCAATTAAGCACCAGAAAAACGGAAGTCGCTTAAAGCATTAGGGGGGGGAAAAAAAAAGCTCAGGACAGAGCCCAGGCCGAGTTCAAGCCCCATGACCCACGACAAAACACAACATCTTTTTGGGTGGTGCTGGGACTTAAATTCGATGCAAGCGCTCTACGACTAGAGCCGCATCTCGGTGCTTTTTTTTCTAGATGTCAATGGTGGTGAAGGCTTCTCAAGAGCAGGGGCCTCGACTTTTTCGATGACCCCTGTCTACCTGGTGGTTCCCACTCCACAATACACGGTTACTGAATGCACGAGAACAAGAGCCTGGAAACATGGTAGTACGGTCCTACACAAAAGAACCTTCTGGCAAGGCGGGCCTCCCGGGCCTCAACCTGCGCTTCTGTGAATGGGGTCCGCGCGGCGCCCGCAGACTGACAGCACCGGAAGCCATTCGGGGAGGACCTTGGGAGGGCGGGGACCGGGCGGTGGGCCGCGGCCAGCCGCGTCACGTCCGCCAAGGTTACCTGTGGGGCTGGGTGCGAACCGCACTCGTACCGCGACCCCGGCATCGATGCCCAGGCTCGCTTCCCGCCGTCCCACGCCGCGGCTCGAAGCCGCTAGGGCTGTCTTGGGCCCCAGCAGCTTCTTCAGGAGCGCCGCCATGTGGAGCCGGATCGCACACGTGAGGCTGCTTCGCTGCGACACTTCCGGGAAGCTCCTTGCAGCCAATCCGCTTTCGCCACAGCGCGTTCAGCCCCGCCCCTTAAAGTCGCAGGTGTCTGAGCGGGAAAAAAAGAAAGCTCACGCCCCCTCTGGAAGGCTGCGGCCGCGCCGCACCGCTGAGAGGCAAAGGCCGGCGGGCGGAGCGACTGCCCCGGGCCCGCCCCCCCCCCTCGACACCGGGGAAAAGCTCAAGCGTGGCAGGGCCGGGCCGGGGCGAGCGAAGGGGGCGGATCTCCATAGAAACATCCACCTGTTTCCGGCCCAGACTCGGCGAGATTAGGGGCTGCTGCGGGGGCCAATCTCAGCCAGCTCGCTTCTTCCCAGCGGCCTCTGCGGGCGCGGTGGGTGTTGTACACAATCATCATGGCGGCGGCCGGGGCCCCGGATGGTGAGTGCGGAGGGGGAGGCGGGCGCCCGGCTGGCACGGAGGCTGCGGGAGCTGCCGAGGTTTGCGGGGAGGGAGGGGGAGGCCGGCGGGGAGGGGGGGGGACGCGGCCCGGCCTCGGGGGGGGGCGGGGAGGGGAGGGCGGAGCGCGGCGCGGGAGCCCGAGCGGCGGCGGCGGCGGCGGCGGCGGCGGTGCGGCGGCGGCGGCGGCGGCGGCGGCGGCGCCGGGGCAGAGTCGCGTCTCAGGCCCAGCCCGCGGCGAGCGCCCACCCCGTAACCCCGTTGCAGGCGTGGAGGAGCCCGGCATGGACACGGAGGCCGAGGCCGTGGCCGCCGAGGCGTCCGCGCGGCCCCTCAGCTGCGTGGAGGCCGAGGCCGCGGCGGGGGCGGCGGCGGCGGCCGCCGAGGACTCGTGCGAGGCGCGAGGCCGTCTGCAGCCCGCCCCGGCCCAGCCCCCCGGGGACCCTGCGGCGCAGGCCTCGGTCAGCAACGGCGAGGACGCGGGCGGCGGCGCGGGCAGGGAGCTGGTGGACCTGAAGATCATCTGGAACAAGACCAAGCACGACGTGAAGGTCCCCTTGGACAGCACCGGCTCCGAGCTGAAGCAGAAGATCCACTCGATCACAGGTAACCCGGGCGCTGACAGCCCGCCTGCCGCCTCCACTCCCCCCTGCCGCCTGGCTCCCGGGGCCGGGCTAGCCTTCCACGCGCGCTCCTCCCCTCCCTCAGCCCTCCTTGCAGATCTCCGTGGAAGGGCTGTGATCAGCGTGTGTGTGTGTGTGTGTGTGTGTGCGCGTGCTGTGATCAGCCACGTTGGGTGTGTGTGTGTGTGTGTGCGCGCGCGTGCACTGCACCCGAGATGATAGAGATGAGCAGAGCCGAGATTGAAGCCCTAGTGTCTGGTCTCTTTTTTTCCTTCTAGGACTGTTCAGACACGGCTACCCAAAATCACCTGAAACACTTGTTCAGTTTTTTTTTTGTTTGTTTGTTTTTTTGGCAGCAGCTCTGGGCTCTTCTGGAGACTCTGGTTTCCCCTGGGTCTGGGATGGTGCCAAAAGAATTCATTTGTAGTGAATATCTTAGGTAACTTTTCTAAGGGAAG
Source organism: Dipodomys merriami (assembly GCF_024711535.1). NCBI lineage: Eukaryota > Metazoa > Chordata > Mammalia > Rodentia > Heteromyidae > Dipodomys > Dipodomys merriami. Next base: position 5,097,909 of record NW_027206202.1, on the reverse strand, counting down.
TTTAGCAAACACTTCTGCTGGCTATATATCATCCTGGCCCTTTGCAAGTTAACTCATGTTTGGCCGTTTTATTGATACTACTTTGCCATTAGAATTGATTTGTGTATGCATGTATGCTGGTACTGAGGCTTGAACTCGGCCTGGGCACCGTCACTTAGGTTTTTCAAAGCTCATGTCTGGTGCCATTCTACTTGAGTCACACCTCCAGTTCCAGGTTTTTGCTGGTTAACTGAAGATGGTCTTACAGTGTTTTCTGCCTGGGCTGTCTTTTGAACTATGATCCACACATCTCAGCCTCGAGTAGCTAGGTTTATAGGCATGAACCACCAGTGCCCGGTGGAAATAATTTTTTTTTTTTTTCTAAACTCTTCTCCAAGTAGCCCATAAGGTCTGGAAGAAGAGTAACCTGATTGGCTTCTCTGTCCCTGATACCTATGAATTGTCACTTAAGAGTTGGGCGATTAGAAGGTTGAGGAACAACTTGGAAAGAATGATAGGGAAAATTGATCCGTTACAGAGTGCCAGGCACTAGTGCTTTACATTTGACACGTCTTATAGTCCTTAAAGCAAGGCAGGAGAGCCTACTCTCATCACTATGTAAAGTTCTAGATTGTGACTCAGTTGATGGGAACTGCCAAAGTTCACAAAGCCAATAGATGCTGAAACCAGCATTTACTTCCTATTCTTTTTCTTTTTTTTTCTTTTTTTTGGGGGGAGGGGGTGGGCAGTCCTGGGGCTTGAACTTGGGTCCTGGGCACTGTCTCTGAGCTTCTTTTGCTCAAGGCTAGCACTCTACCATTTGAGCCCAGCGCCACTTCTGGCTTTTTCTGTTGGTGTGCTGAGGAGTGGAACTCAGGGCTTCATGCTAGGCAAGCACTCTACTGCTAAGCCACATTCCCAGCCCCTTACTTCTATTCTTTTACTCACGGGTGGTGGTCCATGCATCTGGTCCACACATTGCCTTTCACTGTGTTCTACCTTTTCCCAAGGTCTCCCGCCTGCCATGCAGAAGGTCATGTATAAGGGACTTGTCCCTGAAGATAAGACATTGAGAGAAATAAAAGTGACCAGTGGAGCCAAGATCATGGTGGTTGGCTCCACCATAAATGATGTTTTAGCAGTGAACACACCCAAAGATGCTGCTCAGCAGGATGCAAAGGCCGAAGAGAACAAGAAGGAGCCTCTCTGCAGGCAGAAAGTGAGTCCACCCTGTGCTTGTTGGTCCTGAGCAATTTGAGGCTTTGTCCTCTCTAGCCTTGGCTGCTTACATTCTCCCTAGAATAAGCTCCTCTTTGGACAGGGTCCATGATGGAAATTTATGGCAGCAGTTGGGTGCGGCAGAGTGGAGGTGACAACTACCTGAGATTTGCAACTTTGTCTCATCTGGCGGGTCAGTGTGTCTCAAGTCTACCTACTTTAGGATAAGGCCTTTGGAAAGGGAAGCTTCAGACCAGAGAATAGAGTCAGACCCGGGTTTCTCTGTCCTGTTGCGTGCCAGAGGAAAAATGCCTGAGTTCAAATTCAGCCCCATGTTGTCCAAGTGTTCACATTTGTGGGGTTTTGTTTTTTGTTTTTCTTTTTTTTGCTTCCCCCGAGTCATTAGGCTTAGTGTTGGTAGGCATGGAAATCACATTTCAGAGGTTTCTCTAAAAGTGACTATTTCAGGAAACCAAATGGAGCTGTAAGAAGATAAGGACACTGGGTTTCATTTTGTCTTTTTGTCCTGATACCTGAAATGGGGGCCTGGTTTTCACTTTTATCTTGGTTGCTCATTTTGAATAGTAAGGTTCTAGCTCCAAGTTGTGCTTACTGTAGCCTAAAACAATAATGATTTTACTGTAGAAGAAACAGATTGGAAGAGCCCTTCCTTGTGACTGTATTCCCCAATGAGCGCCACTTGTTTCTGAATCGCATCCAGGAAGGAAAACAAGTGTTTTGCCTTTTGTTGTTGCTTTTGTTTTGCTTGGGCTGGGGTCAGAACTCAAGGCTTTGTGTATGCTAAGCCTGTCACTGAGCTACATCTCCAGCATAAATAATTGACCCTGTATCTTCAGTGGAGATTACTTTGAGCCAATATTAGTTTTAGTGGTAATAGGCTCTAAAGCATATGACCAGCAACAGGACAGAAGACCCATAATCCATTCTGTGTGCTCCCAAGTCCCAAAGGGATATGAAAACCACAAGTGTTTTTGCAACCTGGCAGCAAAGCCTGAGCAGAATTCCTAAGAAATAGTCACATTTTTCTATAGAAGTATTAAATGTATATGGGGACAAATTGCTGTTCCAGATACCATAGAGGGTATTATGTAATGTAACTTAAAACCATATTGTTTTTACAAAAATCTCTGAAATGTTATAGTCTAGAACATCTTCCCATGATTTTTAAAAAATTTTTTAATTTTTTTTTGGTGGCAGCACTGGGACTTGAACTCAGGACCTTGCCTTATGCTTGGCTTTTTTGCTTAAGGCTGCCACTCTAACACTTGAGCCACACCTCCACTTCTGGCATTTTGTTTGTTTCATTTGGGCTTTGGTGCTGGGGCTTGGACTCAGGGCCTCAGGCTAAGCATGTGGTCTACACCCGAATACCCTAGCCCCCATCTACAGAGTTTAGATAAGAGTTGGATAGGTAAGACTGTTAGGTTACAAACCTACATTAACATCTAAAAGGTGTATATTTGGGCAGATTTAATCTCCAAAGATGGAAACCTAGTTTCTAGTCATCTCCTGAGTTTTTTTCTGTCTTCCTGTCTTCTTCGAGTTTGAGGTAGATGTCCATGTTCTCAAGGCCACACCCTTGAGCAGAACTTGCCTCTTAAATACAGGTTTGAGTTACTAATGGTAGCCTAACAGGCTTGGAACTAGTCTCCACTGTGCAGGGGAGAGTCTTCAAAAGGTTCTTGTAAAGACGCAAGGCTGACTCAAGTGATGCTTGCAGCCTGTGCTGCTGTTGTGTCAATGATGCCACTTTATAAGGCACTGCCTGGCTTGATTGAGAGGCTCCAGCCCCTCCCCTCCCACTGGCAAGTTAGGGATGTGGAGGGTGACCATGTGCTTGCTTGTACTCTGACAGTGGTTGAGTTCATTTCTGCCAGAAGGTAGACCATGCTGGTGAAGGTGTGAGCTGGCTCATAGCCTCCCGGTGCTTAAGTTTGACCAAATTCCTTGGCCTGTAGTTCAGCTTTACCAAGCTTGCATTAGCAGTAAAGCCACAGGTGGAGAGACAAGAGTTGGCCATTTAGGGGGCTGTGTACTTGAAACTCTTAGTGAGCTGCCTCTCAGTCCTAGAGTTGGGATGGGCGAGGGCTGGAGGCTGCTTCGTGGCAGGAAACACAGGGGTCAGCAATTGAGTTTGGAAATGTGGCTCCTCACATTTTCTACATAGCAGGGATTGAGGATGGAGCCATCACTATGGTAGACTGGAACTCTTTTTTTTTTTTTTTTTTTGTCAGTCATAAGGCTTGAACTAAGGGCCTGGGCACTGTTTCTGATCTCTTTTGCTCAAGGTTAGCATTCTGCCACTTAAAGCCACAGCTCTACTTTCAGTTTTCTGGTGATTTATTGGAGAGAAGAGACTCAAAGACTTTCCTGCCTGGGCTGGCTTTGAACCGTGATTTTCAGATCTCAGCCTCCTGAGTAGCTAAGGTGACAGGTGTGAAGTGCCAGCACATGGCTTGGAATTCTATTTTTGAAGAAATACCCTTAGGGTTTTCAGCTGGTAGATAGCACCTTGTAGTTTTCTTTGGAGTTGAAGAGGACAGCAAGTGCTGCCACTCTTGCCCTGCCACGAGAGTGCCACGTTTGTGGCCATCCTTAGCTCAATGCTTCATCCTTTCAGCAATGACTATTTGGTGAGAAGGGAGTAGAGGGATTGAACCGCAGCCTGGACATCTTGCTTGCTCTATAAGGACAGCTGATGAGTAGTACAGTGCCTGAAGTTAAGAGTGGGTCCTGTCTCCTCAAAGATGTAAATTGCAATTGCTTAGTACTCCTCAGAGTTAGTGCCTAGCCCAGGTAGAGACTGCTTCATCGGCTTGCGGGACATCTGTGCTCTGTAGCATCCAGAAGGTTACCCAGAGTCTGTAGAAATCAAGAGGTTTCAAATCTAAATGTTAAGGTTTTCTTCTTCCCATGTGTCAGAGAGATAGCCACACGATTCCAGTGTGAGCAGCTGTCTCATTTAACCTCGTCTTCTGACTTCCGTTCTAGCAACACAGGAAAGTGTTGGATAAAGGAAAACCCGAGGATGTGATGCCTTCTGTGAAGGGTGCCCAGGTAAGCTAGACATTCAGTGACCGTCTGTAATCCAGACAGTCCACCACTTGAGATTACTGTGATCGAATCCTATCCCTGCCTCTCTTACCATGTTCTTGTCCCTCCAGGAGCGCCTGCCAACAGTGCCCTTGTCTGGCATGTACAACAAGTCTGGAGGAAAAGTGAGACTCACCTTTAAGCTAGAACAAGACCAGCTATGGATCGGCACTAAAGGTATGTGTTGCTCCCGGCCTCCTCCTGGCTTGCTCAGCTGCCAGTGCCTCCTAGCTCTCGTGCCTGAGTGCTGTCTGCTCCTCCTCTGGAAACTGGTCCTCACTGCATTCTCTGCATTTCTGGCTTTTGCTTTGCCTTTCAACACTTGCCTCGCTCTCCCCTGCCCCAGTCCTGGGGCTTGAACTCAGGGCCTGGGTGCTGTCCCTGATTCTTTGGATACTCAAGGCTAGTACTCTTATCACTTGAGCCACAGTACACTTCTAGCTTTTTCTGAGTGGTTTATTAGAGATAAAAGAGTCTCACAGACAAGCCCAGGCTGGCTTTGAACGGTGATCCTCAAGATCTCAGCTTCCCAGAGTAGCTAAGGTTACAAGTGTGAGCCACCAGCACCCAGCTAACACTTGTCTCTTGCTTGGCCTTCTTCCCTCTGATCTCAGAGACAGGCCATCAGACACTGACTCTTTTTGCAACCCAAAGCCAGAGGTCCTGAGTACTTGGCCTGGCCAGGTGTGCTCCCTATACAAGTGTTTATGGGTATACACACAATTTATAAAAATTGGGAGGTTCATTATAAAAATTGGTAGGGCACATGCTTTGAAAAGAAGAATCAAAAGTTCTGACCATTTGGGGCCTGCATTCTTACATGGAACCAAGGACTGTAGCTAAGGAGTAGTTCCCAGTGGACAAAGCTCATTCATTCTTTTTTTTTTTTTCCCTAATACTAGGGCTTGTGAACTCAGGGCCTGGATACTGACCCTGAGCTTTTTGCTCAAAGCTAGCACTCTACCACTTGAGCCACAGTGCCTCTTCTGGCTTTTTCTGTTTATGTGGTACTCAGGAATCAAACCCAGGGCTTCATGCATGCTAAGCAAGCACTCTACCATTGAGCCACATTCCTGATCCCTCTTTTTTTTTTGGCCAGTTGTGGGGCTGGAGCTCAGGACCTGGGTGCTGTCCCTGAGCTGCTTTTACTCAAGGCTAGTGCTCTACCACTTTAAGCCACAGCTCCACTTCCAGTTTTCTGGTGGTTCACTGGAGATAAGAGTCTCAAAGACTTTTTTGTCTAAGCTGGCTTTGAGCTGTGATCCTCAGATCTCAGCCTCCTGAGCAGCTAGGATTACAGGCGTGAGCACTTCCTTCATTTCTTTACGCTGACCCTGTCTGGTTACCTTCTGGCCTCTGCTCCCTCCCCCCTCCTCTGCACAAGATGTGGGTCAAAGGGGGTTTTCTGGGCAATATCTCAGACCCTCCTGCCTTTCTAGAACATCCTGCTGGTTCTTTGTTTTTTTGGGTCCAGTCGTGGGGCCTGAACTCTGGGCCTGGGTGCTGTCCCTCAGCTTTTCAGCTCAAGGCTAGCACTCTACCACTTGAGCCACAGCACCACTTCCGGCTTTTTTTTCTGCTTATGTGGTGCTGAGGAATCGAACCCAGGGCCTCATGCATGCAAGGCAAGCGCTCTACCACTGAGCCACCTTCCCAGCCCCTCCTGCTAGTTCTTGAAATGAGCAAGCCAAAATGCCAGAGGTGCTTGAACTTTCTTAACAAATTTTCTAACTTGTGATTTTTTTCTAATTTCACTTTTCAATACTTCTCTGCCTGAGTGGAGCAAGCTGAACAAATTTGGAAGGGGTCTCTCCTGTCATTCTGATCCCCTCACCGGACCATTTCCAGAGGCTGGCCATCGTGCCCTGGGTCAGAGTCAGCTGCCCAGCCTCCCTGGTCTAGTCCGCTCATTTGCCCCTCATCAGACTTCTTTGCCTTTGCCTGCAGGTAGCCCAGTGAAAGGCATTGGCCAAGGGAGAGCTGAGCAGACATGGGTAGGGTAGGTGCAGGCAGGGTTCTGGTGGGGCCTGAGGCTCCAGGTGCTTGTTGAAGCCTCGAATACTTTAGTTATGACACACCCCAGAACCAGGGACTGGGCTAAGGAGGACTGCCGAGGTCTCTGCACTGGAGCTTTTATTTCAGCAGCCTCTGTCCTTCAGGCTTTGAGCCATTGAGCAGCCTCATCCTTACCAGCTTTATTGGGGGGTGCTGGTCCTGGGGCTTGAACTCAGGACTTAGGACACTGTCCCTAAGCTTTTGTGCTCAGGGTTAGCACTTTACCACTTGGCCCATAATTCCATCTCTGGGTTTTTTTGGCAGTTAATTGTAGACAAGAGTCTCACAAACTTTCCTGTCCAGGCTGGACTACAACTGCAGTCCTCTAGTCTCAGCCTCCTGAGTAGCTAGGATCACAGGTGTGAACCACTGACACCCAGCTCACCAACTTTATTGAGGGATTCCTTGTGCCTTCCAGAGTTGAGTAAGGCTGAGCTCTTCATTCCTCTGCAGACCCCTTTGCCAGTGTCCATCGGGCCACATGCTCCTCCCCTGTGCCTGGGAATCTGGCCCCGGTATCAGGAGCAGCACAGCCTGTTCCTCAAGCTGGCTGATAACCTCTGGCTTTGTCTTCCACTGGCAAGAAGTGGCTGGCTGTCCTGGCATCTGTGGGGTGCTCTGCTGGGTGAGGAACCTCAAGGCCACCCCTCCCCTTTGCTGCCTGGTGTAGGAGACCTTGGGCCTAGCCCAAGCAACAGCAGGCAGCTGCCCTGTCTGGAGGGGAGTCAGTCCATCCTTTATCTTGCTCATTGCTGTCAGGAACATAGACCTACTGTTGTCCAATCTTCGGAGTACCAAGGAAAGATTAAAAATCCCTGTTTTCCTATGAGGTCTCCATACATTTCAGGATGAAATGTGCTTTCTTTAATTTTATTGTGAAGGTGATATACAAAGGGATTACAGTTATGTCAGGTAATGAGTACATTTCTTTTTTATTTTTTATTTTTATTTTATTATTATTATTATTTTTTTGGGTCCGGTCTTGGGGCCTGAACTCTGGGCCTGGGCGCTGTCCCTCAGCTCTTCAGCTCAAGGCTAGCACTCTACCACTTGAGCCACAGCACCACTTCCGGCTTTTTTCTTTTTGCTTATGTGGTGCTGAGGAATGGAACCCAGGACCTCAGGCATGCAAGGCAAGCGCTCTACCACTGAGCCACCTTCCCAGCCCCACATTTCTTTTTTTTTTTGGTCCGGTTATGGAGCCTGAACTTAAACTTGCTGCACAATGACATCCACCTCACAGGACTGAGGCCACAGGGGGGCCCCCTGCTCCTTCCTTCTCTCCCTGTCCCAGTGCCCGCACCTCAACCAGCACTGGGTGTGGGCTGTTTTGTGGGTGACTCTTCCCAAGAAAGGCCTGTCTGTTCTCTTGAGACCTATACCATCGCCACATCCCCTTCATTGGCTCCCCAGAAGGTCTTAGGGGACACCAATGAGAAGTTTTAGACTTGCTGCCCTTTCTGCAGATGCCTGTAGTTCTGGCAGCCTGTTGAGGGAGGGGTGCTGTGGTAGGAACTGGGACAGGTGGACCATGAATAACTTGTCAAGCCAGGCGCTGGTGGCTCACACCTGTCATCCTAGCTCAGCTCAGGAGGCTGAGATCTAAGAATCCAGGTTCAAAGCCAGCCTAGGCAGGAAAGTCCATGAGATTCTTTTTTTTTTTTTTTTTTTTTTTTTGTCGGTCGTGGGACTTGAACTCTGGGCCTGGGCGCTGTCCCTCAGCTCTTCAGCTCAAGGCGAGCGCTCTACCACTTGAGCTACAGCGCCACTTCCGGTTTTCTGGTGGTTTATTGGAGATAGGAGTCTCGCGGTCTTTCCCGGCATCCATGAGATTCTTATCTCCAATGAACCACCAGAAAATTTGAAGTGGACCTCTGGCTCAAAGTAGTAAAGTGCAAAAGCAGCTCAAGGACAGTATTCAGGCCCTGAATTCAAGCCCCACGACTGACAAATAATAACTGCTGTCATCCCTCTTGTCTAGAGCGCACTGAGAAGTTGCCCATGGGCTCCATTAAGAACGTGGTGAGTGAGCCCATCGAAGGGCACGAGGACTACCACATGATGGTGAGTGCACCTGCACTGCAGGCTCCGTGTTCCCCTCACCCTGCCTGGCCACGTGCCTTCTCCTGTCATTTTCAGAAACATCCATACCTCTGTTTTGATTTGTAATACTTTGTTTGTAGACCAGGACAATAAATACCCAGAGGAGGAAAGGCTTGTGGGGTTTTTGTTTGGCTTATAAAAAGAGTGTCCCTCCAACCTTGGGGTTATGAGGGTCCCAAGCAGCCTCCCTGCAGGAGCCTTACTTTGGAGACGCTGCAGGGGGCAGGGTGTGAGGTCAAGCCCTGTGGCACTCAGAACAGCCTGTCTGGAGGTCCTTCGCAGGGGTCAGCAAACCAAGGGATCTGTGACACACCCCTACAGCAGCTTGGGCTAAAGCTCCCTTTCCCACTCCTATTCAGAAAGGCAATTTAATAAACGAAGTCCAAAGGCACTGCCCTAGATATCTGACTGGACACACCATCTGCCATTCTCTTCCAGGGAGGCAGGACTTCCAGGAACAACAGCAGCTAGTGATTTGCCCTGGGGGGTAAAGAGAAGTGTGGGGAGACCCACTCACTGTAGGGCAAAGTCAGTGTAAGGGCTGGGCATGGATGGTAGCTCACATCTGTAATCCTAGCTACTCAGGAGTCTGAGATCTGAGGATCGTGGTTCAAAGCCAGCCCTGGCAGGAAAGGCCTTGAGACTTTTTTTTTTTTTTAGGTCCAGTCGTGGGGCCTGAACTCTGGGCCTGGGCGCTGTCCCTCAGCTCTTCAGCTCAAGCCTTGAGACTTTTATGTCCAGTTAACCACTTAAAAATGGAAGATATGAGCTGTGGCTCAAAGTGGTAGGACATTAGCTTTGAGCACAAAAGCTCAGGGACAGTGCCTGGGCCCTGAGTTCAAGCCCATGACTGATAATAAAAGTCAGTGGAGGGGCTGGGAAGGTGGCTCAGTGGTAGAGCGCTTGCCTTGCATGTCTGAGGCCCTGGGTTCCATTCCTCAGCACCACATAAGCAAAAAGAAAAAAGCCGGAAGTAGCGCTGTGGCTCAAGTGGTAGAGTGCTAGCCTTGAGCTGAAGAGCTGAGGGACAGCGCCCAGGCCCAGAGTTCAGGCCCCAAGACCGGACCCCCCCAAAAAAAAAAGTCAGTGGAAAAGCTGCATGGAAGGGGCAAGCTCCTGGGCTTGCTTCAGACAGCTCTGGGAACCTTTGTCTGTAAGACAAGATTGCAGACGGGCTTATTGAGCTTGCTCTCTTGTTTCTCTGTTGAACAGATGGATTTTCGTGTGCTTAGCTGGGCCTTTTGCTCTGTTTTGACACATTGGTGGGAACAGTGTGACCCTGTGGGGGCTATACCCAGTTTGGGGGCAGTGTGATGGTAGGATACAGAGTGGAAGGACTCAGGATGTGGTTAATGGCCTAGTGTTTCCATGAAGTGCTTTTTTTCCTCTCTGGCCAGAGCTAGTTCCCACCGCCCCCCTCTTTCTAAATGCTTAGGTGGCGCTCAGGTGTCCAACGGTGTAATGCCAGTATGCATTCCCCTCTCTCTGTAGCTGTTGTTCTCTATCTAGACTCACCTGTCACACTGCACAGTTAGTGTGCTTGTGCTCTTGCGTTTTAGATAGGTTTAAAAAATAAAGAAAAGGTCAGGCACTTGTGACTCATGTCTGTAATCCTAGCAACTCAGGATCTGAGATCTGAAGGTCATGATTCAAAGCCTGCCCAGGCAAAAAAGTGCATGAGACTTTTTTTTTCTTTTAGCCAATCTTGGGGCCTGAACTCAGGGCCTGGGCTCTGTCTCTGAGCTTAGCTCAGAGCTAGTGTTCTACCACTTGAGCCACAGCCCCACTTGTGGTCTTTTCTGTGTATGTAGTACTGAGGAATTGAACCCAGGGCTTCATACCTGCTAGGCAAGCACTCTACTATTAAGCCATAATCCCAGCCCTCCATGAAACTCTTATCTCCAATAACTCACCAGAAAACCAGAAGTGCTGCTGTGGCTCAAAAAAGGTAGAGTACTAGCCTTGAGTGAAAAGCTCAGAGACAGTGCCCAGGCCTGAGTTCAAGCCCCATGAGTGACAAAGTACAGGACAGAATACCAAAAGTCTAATACCTACTAGGAGAAAAGATAATTCTAACCGGTTTTAAGTCTTTTGTTTTAAATAAAACATTTACTGGCAGGCTGTTTCCCCCTCTCCCTCCCCCACATTGTTATCCCCCTCTGTGGCCCCTGTTATGACCATCCGTCTGCTTGTCTGGGCCTGTGTCTGTGAGCAAGACAGAGTATTGTTTTGTTTTTTTCCTAAGTGGTATCATGATGTGTACCAAACTGCAACTTATTCATCATTGCTATCTGTCCCAACAACTCTAGATCAGTAGGATCGGGTTTATTCCTTTGGAAAACACCTCAGTGTTGGTGTGAACCAGCCAGGTGCCTTTAATGCTAGAGGTGCAGGCACTTGGCACCATTATGTTGCTGTTTCTCCTGTGTGGATGCAGGGAGCTGGCGAGTTTGCTCCTGGATCAGGCTGCTTTCACAAGCCTTCCGGAAGGTTCTGATGGGTATTGACATTGACTGCTACTGTCTTAGGGTTGTCTGTGTTGAACTTGTCACTTTTTTTTTCTTTTGAAACATTAGGAGAACATTCCCCGTGTGCTTTGTGACCTTCTGTCTTTCATCCCTTTAATTAACTCACTTCCCTCCCTGCGTTCATTGTGCTGACTGCTTGGTGGTCCACCTCTGAGGTTGGGCTTGCTTTTCCTTGTCTCCCTTCCAGGCATTTCAATTGGGCCCCACGGAAGCCTCTTACTACTGGGTGTACTGGGTTCCAACTCAATATGTGGATGCAATCAAGGACACTGTGCTGGGAAAATGGCAGTATTTTTGAAAGCACTTTCACCTCTGGCCCAGGAGACTGACCCAAAGTGAAGGACATTGCCGGGAGAGGCCTGCAGCACCCCTGGATTTCCGAGTTCTGGAACTTTGTTCACAAAACTCATCTGTTCAATCTGAGGCGATGTGCTGACTGAAGCCAGAGGTGATGTACTTTCACCATAGCTTAATTTTAACTTAAAATCACCGGTTCCTTTTCTTGCAGTCAGCTTCAGACCATTTTTAAAGTCCATATGGTGGAAATCAATAAATCTGAATTCCGAACATGTGGTGTGGAACACTTTTAAGTCTGTGTGAGAGTAGATCTGCCATTGTTGCTGAGAAGGGAATGATAAAAAGCTTTTCTGGTTTCATTGTTGTTGGTTTTTGGTGTTTTTTTTTTTTTTTTTTAGTTTTTAAAGTGATTTCAAATGAAATATTTTCATAAACCTTGGTTTTGAAAACATTTGGACTGCTTTTTGATGAGTTGGGGGTGTATTTTGTTTTTGTCTTTTTTCTTAGTATAAAATTGTATGTAAAATGGGGAGGGGGGGAGTGTTAGTAAGCCATACTTTGCTGTCCATTCTGATTTTTTTTTTTTTAATTTCAATTCAATTGCCTAGATTTGAGATTTCGTTAACCCAAAGATGTCTGTTCCTCTTTCGGTACCTCATCCACACTTCCTTTCTGAGCTCCCCCCCACCATGCTGCTGCCTGGGGGTGCTTGAGGGAGAGGACTTGGGGGGCCTGGGTCAGGAGCTCTCACCTTGCTGTAGTGGTAGTGAGCTATGCTGTCTCCATGTCTTGCCCTTTGGGCTTCCAGGGGGTGCCTAGCCTGGCGCCAGCAGGCATGGACCGGGCTGCTCCAGCTCAAGGCAGCGCCCCATGGAAGGAGGTTCCTAGGGCCAGGTTAGGTTCTCAGACCTTCATTTGGAAGTGCCCCCCAGAAACCTGCAAGCAGTCCAGTGATGATTTCAGTTAGACTTCTCCATTCCGTCCTTCAGCTCATGCGTTAAGTTCAAGTGCCCTTTATCCCAGCCTCCGAGGCTGCCTTTCCCACTAAGTCATGTGACCCAGTGCGTGGGCCCAGTGGTGTTGGAACCTGGAAGTGGGATAATGTAATTGCCCTCTCATGATCAGCTCACCCTCTTCCGGTTTCAGTCCTTTCTTTGTACACATGCACTTGTATTGTCTCCTGATGGCTTGACTGAAAGGCGGGGTGTCTTTTGGGTGATCCCCTTTGTGCCGTGCTGTTTCTCTGCTGCTGTCTTTGCAATTCTCTTCTCACTGGTCTCAGCCTCCCACTTGAGCCTGTCCCTTCATTCTGTGAACTGTATTTGCATGTGTTCGCCTAAGATGACTTTCCCTTGTGAGCCAGCTGTGACGCTCTTCTAGTCCTTTCCCTACCCTTCTAAGCTGTAGTTCAGGAATCCTGCCCACTTGCTTTTCGTGGTGTGCTCAATGCCAAGTTTTGTCTCTGGCAAGGGAAATCTACTCTGCTGTTTTGGGGATATAACTACGTATGTGAAGCTCAATGTCCAGGAGACAACCTGGTTTTCATCCTTTGCTGGAGCTTTTGTGTGTGGCCTGGCCTGATGCCGGATTGTGTGTCTCATTCTTACATCCGCATCCTCTCCAGGCTACATGCCCGCCCCAGAGGTGACTGGGCGGCAGGCAGAGCATCATCTTGCTTTGCCCTTTTCATTTGTCCTCAAGACTTGTGTGACGGTGCAACGATCCCATTGTTTTGGTCTCATCGGGGGCATCTCTATGCCCAGATTGGCTCTGAGACCCCTCCTTCCACGTGTCTGCCTGCCTGCCTTCATCTCCTTGCTGCCCAAGGGCCTGACCGCTTCTCACTCAGGCTGGTGCCAATATCAAGAGGACCAAAGCCTGTGTGAGCCTTTTTCTTTTCAGTAAAAATGGTGCTTTTATTCCTTACTTGGAGATTCTCTATATAAATAAAAATATACACAATGGCTTTTTTTTTGTTTTGTTTTCTTGTACGGAGCTGTTTTTCAGTGTTGCTTTGCAGAGCTTGTGGGTCGTGAGTTGACATTGGATTATCAGCTCAGAAGGCCTTGGGAAAGCTCCCAGGGGGCATGGGCAGCCCTTGGAAGCCTGTGTCACTCTTGTCACTGTAGCAGTATTCACTGATGGTCGCTCCCTCCCATGGGCAGTGTGTTTCCTCCTCTGGACTAGCCTGTCCCATTTGTGAGCAGGCACAAGTGCTCAGCTTGAGCTGCATCAGTGTTCGTGTCCTTTAGGGTTCCATCCCTGGCGGTGAGCTGTCCTTCCTGGAGGCTGACCGCCTTCCCTACCACCTTGAATTGGTACTGGTGCTCTCCCGCACTCCTTCCCTCCCAGACATCACCCTTCTGGGGCCACCATGCCTGACTCTTGTGAGCCAACCAGAGCACTTAGATTCTGGAGTGACTCCAGCTCTGGGGTGAAGTACTGTAGTGAGCTTTCTGTGGGTAGCATCTGTTCTTTTTGAATTGGCCAGGGTGGCCCAGGGAGGCCCTTAGTAGCCACTTCTCTTAGGAGGGCTGGAAGGATGAACTGCCACATTGCCATGTCACCGAAGCACCACAGTTCACCCAGAAGGGACTTGTTTTCTTCTTTAACCACGTGCCTGAAGGAGCACTCGGGGACTCCTTGCAAGAGGCCTGCCCTCTCCCTACCAGGGGCTGAGAAGAGGGGGTGATTGCACATGCCAAGGGCAGGCTTGTTTCCCACCATTTGCTGAGGGCGCCTCTTGCTCCTTGGCCTCTGTAAAATACCTGTTGGCTTAGAAGAGGATGGTTCCTTTGTCTTGTCACCTCCCATTAGGCAGGTGCAGCCTGTGTCGTCTTCTCCTCCTCCTCCTCATGCTGCTCCTCGGGGCCTGGCTGCCTTGCTGAGGTGCCAGGGGTGAAGTGAGGAGCTCCTGGTACGTGGACCTGCCAGGCTTGGTGGTTCTACTGCTATCTCAGTGTCTAGCAGCCTTCCTTATCTTTCTTAAAAGAGTTCTGCAGTTATTTGACAAAAATCTGTAAGTACCATGTTTCCTTGTGGTGTGTGCTCTGTTCTGGTTCGGTTTTAAATCAAATGCCTGTTCAGGAGGAGATGAACGTATTTAGTCTATTAGATTTACGCTGCTGGATTTTTTTTTTAAAGTGTATAACCTTGAGTAGCTGTCTTATTGTTTATCCTGTAAGATTAGTCTCTTGATTAAAGTTTGATAATTAATGTGTCTCCTTTCCAATTCTTCATGCGCCTACTCCATACTGAGGGCTGACCATGATTGGAACTGGGCTGAAAGCCATCCTTTGCCAGCTGTGGTCTTATTTCCTTGATTTTGAGTGTATCCAGGTTAACAGTTGGTAATGATACTGATTTGGTTTGTTCTGGAGTAGTCACAGGCACCAATGAGCTGGTGAACCATTCTACTGGGGCAGCCTTCCTTGGTCTGCTTAGCTTCCATGCATGTTAGGGGGACCACCTGGGGGGTGTCCTGTGACCCCACTGACAATTTGGCTTTTGAGAACACGTTTAAAACACTTTGAGGCCTGGTGCTGGTAGTTTACTCGTATATTCATAGCTGCTCAGGACTGAGACCAGCCCAGGCAGAAAAGTTTTTAGGGCTCCCATCTCCAGCTAACTAGCAATGCCAAGACTAGAGAGGTGGCTCAAGTGGTTAGCGCACCAGCCACGAGCAAGAAAGCTGCATGAGGCCCTGAGTTCAAGCCTTGGTATTAGGAACAAACAAAACCCAATATTGTGAACAACCTGGATGTAGTTGGTATATACTTGTAATCCTAGCTACTCCAGTGATGGAGTCAGAGTTCAAGACTAGTTTGGCAGTCACAAAATGGCTCAAGTAGTAAAGCTCTTAACTAACATGGCTCAAGTAGTAGAGCTCTTGACTAACACAGGCCCTTGGTTCAGACCTGAGTGTATTGTAAAAGACAACAAAAACGGAGCTGGATGCTGTTGTGACTCACCCCTGTAATCCTTGCTTCTAAGGAGGCTGAAATCTGAGGATCGTGGTTTGAAACCAGCCCAGAAAAGTCTGAGACTTATTAACCACCAAAAAGCCAGAAGTGGGAAGGAAAGTTTTTTTTCCTTAAAAAAGCCTGAATTGGAGCCTGGGGTTCAAGTGGTAGAGTGTTAGCCTTGAGCAGAAAAAGCTCAGAGACAGAGCCCAGGCCTTGAGTTCAAGCCCCAGGACTGGCACCAAAAAACACAGGTGAGCTAGGTGGGCATAGTAGTATAGACCTGTAACTCCAGCACTCAGAAGGCATAGCAGCAGGAGGATCATGAGTTCAGAGCAAGACTGACCCAAGGAACTCCCCCCCCCTTGGGAGTGACATGTCAGTACGTGGCATGGAGCACCCTCAAGAGGGCTACTCTGGGCTTTGGGGGTCCTCTCACAAAGACTTGCTTTTGCTCCTTCTTGTAAGCCATTAGAAACAATATTGCTCTGATCCACACACTTGAGAATGCTGCATTTAGCCGGTTCACTGCTTACCTATAGTGGTAGTTTGTAATTTCTCACATTCCTGCAAGTTTTTAGAGCAGAAAGGCCAGTGCTTCTGTTGGAACACCTAGACTCTACAATGGATTCTCTGTATGGCCAAGCCAGTGAAATGTTCCTCATTCTTCCTTTGGGACCTGTGACAGTGACATGAATGGGCCACGTCACTATAGGTACCTGGTTGAGATCAGCCCACAAGGGTTTAAGCTCTACCTCATGCTGCAAAAGCTGGCACTTTCCTAAGGTAATAAAGGGGGGAGGGGGCACAACAGCCACCAAACACACTGTAGTGTAACAGCAGGTGTGGAATAAGGAATGTATACATCAATGTGCTAGAGTAACTAGTGACAGAGAAGCAGGCCCGAGGGGGGCCTCAAACTGGAGGCTTGTTGCCTCAGCGCTCCTCCCACTCTGCCACTGCCAGGAGGCTGGCAGTTCAGTACTTGCACCTTGACTTATTACTATTTCTTGCCCCTCCCCCTTATAAACTAGAAATTCTAATGGGTAATTATGACATCACTAAATCTCACATCTAGGCAATACACACACATTTATCTACATTGACTTCAAGAAACACAGCAGTAATGGGGGTGGTGTCCTAGCACCCAGGAGGCTAAGGCAGGAGGATAGAGTTCAAGGGCAGCTGGGCTACATAGAATGAATGCAGCAGAGCTGGAGCTCACCAACATACAAAAAGGAAAGCAGTGCAAACTGACCACATCCCATTGTCTAAAACCTAAACTCTTTTAATTTAGAAGAGGGCATTAGGTAATAGAAACTTAGTCCTACATGCTAGTATCAACCCGTAATACCCAAAAGTCAATTTTTTCAAGCCCTCTCTTTATTTTTATTTACTTATTGTCGGTTTTTGTCGGTTGTGGGGCCTGAACTCTGTCCCCCAGCTCTTCAGCTGTAGACCAGCGCTCTACACTTGAGCCTCAGCCCCCACTTCTGGCTTTTTCTGCTTATGTGGTGTTGAGGAATTGAACCGAGGGCCTCACTCGGGTCTCACAAGGCAAGCACTCTACCACTGAGCCACCTTCCCAGCTTCTAGTCCTCTCTTTATGAAAACACATTTTAAAAATATAATTTTATTGTTACTATTAATGTGTTGTACAGAGGGACTACCATTTCATAAGTCAGGTAATGAGTACATTTAACACATTTTTTTCAAGTACACTACTGAAGATGCTTTCCCCCCCACACACACAGTAAACAGGGGCTTGAACTCAGAACCTCCTGCTTGCTTTGCTGGAGCCATGCCTACATCCCTCCTTTTTGCTGGTTAATTGGAAGTGGTATTTCAAGAATTCTATGCTGACTGGCTTTGAGCCTCAGTCCTTCCAATTTCATCCTCTTGAGAATTATAGCTTCCCAGCATGTTTTCTTTCTTTTGTATCTCAGGTTAACCTTGAACGAACTCTGACTCCTACCTCTGCCCTGCCCTCAATGTCATGTGTGGGTGTTTTGTTTTTTTGTTTTTGTCATGGGGATTGAATTCAGGGCCTGGGCTCTGTCCCTAAGCTCTTTTACTCAGGCTGAGTGCTCTATCACTTTGAGCTACAGCTTCACTTGTTTTTTTTTTTTTTTTTGGTCCGGTTGTGGGGCCTGAACTCTGGGCCTGAGCACTGTACCTCAGCTCTTTAGCTCAAGGCTAGTGCCCTACCACTTGAGCCACAGCGCCACTTCCGGCTTTTTTCTTTTTGCTTATGTGGTGCTGAGGAATGGAACCCAGGGCCTCAGGCATGCAAGGCAAGCGCTCTACCACTGAGCCAGCTTCCCAGCCCCCATTTCTGTTTTTTTGGGTAGTTAATTGGAGATAAAGAATCTCACAAATTTTTCCTGCCTGGGCTGGCTTTGAATCGCAATCCCCAGATCTCAGACTCCTGAGTAGCTAGGATTACAGGGGTGAGTCACCAGCACCTAGCTTGTGTGTGTGTGTGTGTGTGTGTGTGTGTGTGTGTGTGTGTGTGTGTGTGTGTTTGGGGGAGGGTCCGTTGTGGGTCTTGAACTCTGGACCTGGATGCTGTCTCTGAGCTCTGCAGTTCAAGGCTAGTGTTCTACCACTTTAGCCACAGTGCCACTTCTGGTTTTCTAGTGGTTAATTGGAGTCTCATGGACATTTCTGCCCAGGCTGGCTCTGAACCACGATCATCATTAGATCTCAGCCTCCTGAGGAGCTAGGATTACAAGGCGTGAGCTGCCGGCAACTGACTTTCCCTGTTTTGTTTTGTTTTTTTTTTTTTGGGGGGGGGGGGGAGTCCGGTCGTGGGGCCTGAACTCTGGGCCTGGGCTCTGTCCCTCAGCTCTTCAGCTCAAGACTAGTGCTCTACCACTTGAGCCACAGGGCCACTTCTGGCTTTTTTTTTTTGCTTATGTGGTGCTGAGGAATCAAATCCAGGACCTCATGCATGCAAGGCAAGCGCTCTACCACTGAGCCACCTTCCCAGCCCCCCTGTATTTTTGATATACATGATTAGTGATTATAAATCAGATAAACCTTTAAAAATATTAAGCAATGTCATATAAAGGCATTTCATTAGACATTATTGGAAAAAAATAAAGATTGAGAAGTGTTGGTTTCATAGATTTATTTTCAAAGGCAAAACACTTAGACAATTTAAATAGAAGTCCAACAGAGAGGCTGTGCCACCACTGCCGCTGAGGCGCCTTCTCCCCTCGACCCTCTCTGGTATCATCTGAGTCCTCTCTGCGAGGAAAGGGTTCTGGCAAGGGCAAAGTAAGATCATGTTCTTTCTGTGTGTATCACAAACACTAGGACCAAGCTAACATTGGCCACTTTCAGTGCACTGCTATATTCAGCGCTGCACAGACACTACTCAAATGTTACCCCTAGTCAGGACCTGTCCCTGCCCCCGATGAAATGTCACCAGGCCGAGGACAACCTGGAGGCTGTGACTGAGAAGCTGCTCTGTCCCCTCCCCTCCTGCACAGCAGGTGGCTTGCCTTGTGGGGGCTCAGGAAGGCCGCATTAGGAAGGGCTGGTAACCAAGGGAGTTCTGTCAGAGGAAGACTACTCACTCAAGGATGAAGACTATAGCCTGCTTGCAGTGGCAGATTATGGCAGTGTCTGGGATTAAGGCATGGGCACTATGCCCAGCTCTGCTTTCATTTTAAAACCAATGAAAAATCTGTCAAGTATTTCCATCCATTTCTTCTTGACTCTGCTTTGAAGAACTACAGACAAATTAATTTCCTAGGTGAGATTATTTACCTGGTGGTTTATTCATATACATCCTTCTTATCTGCAATGTAATCTACAATTTCTTGTGGACACATCAACTTCTCTGCATCTGTATCAGGAATTTCAAATCCTAAAATGGAGAGAGTTGACAGCAATGTGTGGGTACAGAAATAATGCTTCAGAAGTGAAAGCATCCCATACTTCCCCCAAACCCACAACTCTCAAAATTGTCCAGCCACCCTGAATTGCACTGTGGCTGTAAGCACAGAACTTCTGAGTGGTACTTAACACCACATTGGGTACACTGCTGGTTGTTTCACATACAGTGAGCAAAGCAAAAAATTCTTGTTTTTTGTGCCGGTCCTGGGGCATGAATTTAAGGCCTAGGCACTGTCCTTGAGTTCAAGGCTAGTGCTCTACTACTTGGCCACAGCTCTACTTCATGGCTATTTTTTAATTGTTTTTTCCTTTTTGCCTATTGAAGATAGTCTCATGGACTTTATTGCCAAGGCTGGCTCCAAATCATCCTCTGATCTCAACCTGAGTAGCTAGGATTACAGATGTGAGCCACTGATGCCAACTGAAAACTTTCTTAACCAAATCCTTAAGAACATTTTCATCAACCCTAAAACAACCTAGAACCTCTTAGCAGTCCCCTCCTGCGCCACCCCCACCCCCTCCCTCCTGTCACGACTGCTTTTTGTGGACGTTTCCTATGAAGAGCTGTGCCAGTGCTCCCTTTGCTCAGCACGCTCTTGTGGCTCATTGCGTGTGTACCGGGATACCATGTGAACTGGACATCATGCCTTTCTCCAGGGGGTCAGGCAGCCAGCCCCTGCCCAGTGTTTATACACAGCCTCTCCTCAGCATTCAGTCCTGAGCTCAGTGCTACTGCCAGGTCAGTTCACAGCCAAGGAATGGGACTGGCCCTCAGAACCATTAGGCAGTGACTGCAGAGTACAGGACCTGAGCCATGTCGTCTGCAAGGGCGCACTGGCACAAATGAGCAGTATGTGCAGGGCACACAAGGGCCAAGCAGAGGCACACTGGGACTGCTGCCAAGCGTGGCGTCACCACAGCTCAACTTTTGCCCCTTCCTTCTGGGACCCCTCAGTGCCATCCTGGGCCTCTGCCGGCCAGGTCCCCAGCATGGACTTTGTCGGATGGTACGAGGTAAGAGATACTGTTTCGATTAATATTTGAATCCAGTTCAGACTTCCAACATTTCTTTCCACTATTATACCTAAATGATAACTGTACTATGCATAGCACACGTTACCAAATTCATCTTCCATGGCCATGATAATCTCCACTTGGTCCAGACTGTCCAAGCCCAGGTCTTTCATGAAGTGGGAATTTACTGAGAGCTGCAAGAAAGGAAACCATAGGTAGGATGGCAGTCCATTCTAGCCAGGGAAAAACCCCAAGACTAGTTGAAAAATAACTAAATAAAAAAAGACTAAGGGTGTGGCTTAAGTGGTACAATACCTGCCCTGCAAGCCTAGGATACAGAGTTCAAACCCCAGTACTAAAGGGGGGGAAAAAAATTGGCACTCAAGAGGGGGAGAGATAGCCAGGCGCCGGTGGCTCACGCCTATAATCCTAGCTACTCAGGAGGCTGGGATCTGAGGATCACCGTTCAAAACCAGCCCAGGCAGGAAAGCTGGTGAGACTCTCATCTCCAATAAACCACTAGAAAACCAGAAGTGGTATTGTGGCTCAAGCAGTAGAGTGCTCACCTTGAGCTGAAGAGCGCAAGGACAGCGCAAAAACCCAGAATTCAAGCCCCACGACCGACCAAAACAAGAAACAAAAAAGCAACAACAAAAAAAGAGGAGGTGAGATTATGAGCTTAAAGCCAACCTGGCCTAGAGATCAAGGCCTGTCTCAAAAAAAGGGAGCAAGGTAGGGCTGGTGATAAAAGGCCCTGGCTTTTACCCCAGCGCCTAAAAGAAAGAAAAAAAAATCCCCCCATTTAAAAAAGCAAGGAGCCGGGCGCTGGTGGCTCACGCCTGTAATCCTAGCTACTCAGGAGGCTGAGATCTGAGGATCACGGTTCAAAGCCAGCCCGGGCAGGAGAGACGGTGAGACTCCTATCTCCAATAAACCACCAGAAAACCGGAAGTGGCGCTGTAGCTCAAGTGGTAGAGCGCTCACCTTGAGCTGAAGAGCTGAGGGACAGCGCCCAGGCCCAGAGTTCAAGCCCCACGGCCGACCAAAAAAAAAAGCAAGAAGGGACAGGAAAGTGTTCATGGTATATGATATCTGATGACTTGTGGGTTGGGTTGGTGCTAGGGATTGAATCCAGGGCCTCTGCCTACTACATGACCCCATCCAGCCCACTTGTATTTTTCAAAAGCAGATGTGTGCAGTGCATGCAGCCAGACCTAAGCACCCATCTGACACATCCCAATGCCAGTACCCAACTCCTCTCATGAAGCCTGTGATTAGAGCTGGGGTAGAAATGGAGGTTGTCAACAGCACACTTACCTTTTCCGGGTCGATTTTGTCATACAGCTTCAAGACATACAGTACGCGGTCCCTGATGCCCTCTAGTGTCAGGGGTGGCAAGTCACTGTAGGAGCGGCCCCACCTCAGCACAGGCCCTGGCACCTACAAGAAGACAGGGGAAAGTCAGCGAACCTCTGTGCCACACATACATACACAAAGGTGGCTCACAGGTGGGCGCTCTCTAGTCCTGGGTGGCCTCAGAACCCCAGCAGTTCTCAGCAGGTGGGCCTGGGGCTATGGGAGGAGATCAGCAAAAAGGAGAGTCTGGTCTCTTTGCCCAAAGCCCGGCCTGGCCCTGGCTCCTCGCCTCTACTAGCATCCATAGGCTTCTCCTGCTTTGACTGGTCAAAATAACCCACAGGGCCTCACCATTGGCCTAGAAAGGCAGTTCCCACCCAGGGCCTAGCATTGGAAAGGTCAAATTTGGCTCATGAAGTTAATTACAGGACCCTGTGATTAGCTCATAGAAAGTGGGTTTGCTTGTAGGGGCATAAGTCTTTAGGACTCTCACAACACTGAAAAATACTAATAAAAATGAAGCTGAGAGCTACTATCTACTACTAGCTACCTAGCTACTCAGGAGGAAGAGATCTGAGGATCTTATTTTGAAGCCAGCCCCAGCAGGAAAATCTGGGAGACTGTCTCCAATTAACTGGAGATTACCTTCAATTAAGCACCAAAAAGCCAGAAATATAGTTGTAGCTCAAGTGATGGAGTGCTAGCCTTCAGCACAAAAGCTCTAGGACAGTGCCCAGATCCTGAGTTCAAGCCCCAGGACTGGCACAAAAAAGGAAAAGATAATGAAGCTAAGGACTGTGGGTATGGTTCAAGTGGTGGCGTGCCAGCTGAGAGCAATGAGAGAGCATGAGGCACTGAGTTTATGCTGTAGCACCAGGAGGGAAAAAATAAAGCCAAACCAGCATACACATTTGTGACGAGGAATGCTTATTCTTGTATAAAAGCCAGGCATTGAAATCACATCTACTCAGCAAATTAAGGCAAATAGCCTGGCATGAGACTGCCAGCACTTGGGAGTCTGAGGTAGGAGGACATGAGGATGTAGTTTCCTTTTCCCTGAAAACAAGTTTAGTTGAAGCATTTCAGGTGTCATTCCAGAGTATTCCTGGGTACTTCTGAGGTAGCAGAGCCGTTTCCTTTTGTGTTCCCTTCCCCTGGGTAGAAGGTGTTTCCAAGTCACAGTTCAAATATTGCAGAAAGGAACAAAGACAGGAGGGAGATGTGTGAGTAAGAGATCTAACAGAGGCATGTGTGCATGAAAAATAAGATTAAAAATCACAAACGACGGTATGTCATGAAGAGGGGAGGCTTCCAAGTGTACCGAGATGCAGGTGTCTGCAGTACCTACACTAGCCACAAGGTGTCAGCACTGCGTCCAGCAGCTCTGGCCAGGTGAGTGGCAGGGCAATGGGGGTCAGCATGAGGCCCTAAGGTGTACCCAGCTAGAGGCTACACTCAGGAAGTAGGCTGCTGCTGCGGACACCCCCATATGGGCTCTCATGAGCTGCATGGCCTTGAGCAAGTTCATCTTGGGGTTGTGGGAGAATTTTTTTTTTTTACCAGTCCTGGGGCTTGAACTCAGGGCTTGGGCTCTGTCCCTAAGCCTCTCTGTGCTCTACCACTTGAGCCACAG
Organism: Dipodomys merriami; assembly: GCF_024711535.1. Classification (NCBI taxonomy): domain Eukaryota; kingdom Metazoa; phylum Chordata; class Mammalia; order Rodentia; family Heteromyidae; genus Dipodomys; species Dipodomys merriami. Next base: position 5,074,744 of record NW_027206202.1, on the reverse strand, counting down.
CACCACTTCTGGCATTTTCTGTTTATGTGATACTGAGGAATCAAACCCAGGGCTTCATGCATGCCAGGCAAGCGCTCTACTACTAAGCCATATTCCCAGCTCATCCTGGGGCTTTTTTTAGGGGGGGGGGGTCAGTTGTGGGGCGTGAACTCTGGGCCTGGGTGCTGTCCCTCAGCTCTTCAGCTCAAGGCTAGTGCTCTACCACTTGAGCCACAGCCACTTCTGGTTTTCTGGTGGTTAACTGGAGATAAGAGTCTCATGGACTTTCCTGCCCAGGCTGGCTTTAAACCTCCATCCTCAGATCTCAGCCTCCTGAGAAGCTAGGACTTCAGGCATGAGCTGAAGTGTGCTGGCACCCGGCTTCCTGGGGCTTTTAACTCCAGGCCTGGGTGCTGTCCCTGAGCTTTTGTGCTCAAGGATAGTGCTCTACCACTTGAGCCAAAGTTCCACTTCTGGCTTTTCTGTGATTAGAGATGAGAGTCTCATGGATTTCCTGCCTGGGCTGGCTTCAAATCACGATCCTCATATCTCAGCCTCCTGAGTAGCTAGAATTACAGGTATGAGTCACCGGCGCCTGGCTTGTTGAGGCTTTGAACAGACCAGGAACTATGTGAGCGTCAGGAGGGGACCTAGGAAGACCCCCTGGCAGGACCATGGTGTTAACAGTGTGACACCATCAGCCTACTCCTTCCTCTCTCACTTCCTTTTCTTATGAAGCCATGTTGGGTGGAACACAAGGTATTGGGAAAGTGCTCTACCATTGAGCTACATCCCAGGCATTTTTGACATTTTGCTTCGAGCCAGGGTATCAAACTCTGTCCTCTTGCCTCAGCCACTTGAGTGCTGAGATTGTGGACATGTGCCCCACACCTGGCTGTTTCTTTCTCATCTGTTTGTGGCAGTATTGGGTTTGAGCCTGCCAGGCAGGTGTTCTTCCACTTCAGCCATGACCTTCAGCCCTTTCTGCTTTATTTGTGAGTGGGGTCTCATGCTTTTGCCTGGGGCAGCCTGGCCTCTGGTGTAGCTGCGATCACAGATGCACACACCATGCTGAGCTTATTAACTGAGATAGGGTCTTGCAAACTTTTTGTGTAGGCTGACCTTAAACCTTGACCCTCTTAATTACAGGCATGAGCCACTAAATCCATCCCTATTAAAAAATTTTAAGATACTAGGGATTGTACCAAGGATTTCAAACATGTACTCTACCACTGAACAACAACCACCGTCCCAACCCCTTTCTGAATTTTGAGACAGTCTTGCCAAGCTACCCAGGTTAGACTTGAGTTTGTGATCCTTCAGCTTCAGTCTTCCAAGTAACTGAGATTAGAGAAGTATGCTATCATACCCAGCTGTCTCTTAATTTCTTACCATTAATAAGCCCTAAGTTCATATCATCTCCTTCAGCTGTCCCAGTAACTCTGAGATGTGTGGTCCTATCACCTTTCTTTTACAGATAAAGAAACTGAAGCAGAGAATGGTCTCCAGGCTACTATGACCTCTTAGAAGATCTCACTGCCCCTTCTGCCATATGTCAAGATAATGAATGACAAGCAAGCACCTCCTCAAGAGCCAACATATGACTGTATGTGACGAGAATCACCTGGCCAGGCCTCTGAGGAGGCGGTGTTAAAAGTGCCTCCTCTCCGCTAGTGATTAGACTCTCCCAGAATCCACCTTACTCCACACTGGGGAGCTTCTCTGCAAGGGAGAGCCAGAAGCAGCTACACAGCAGCTCAGAAGGCTTTCCCTACCACCTGCCCCAACATCTCATACCCCATCCCCACACTCGTACCTCTCACTCAAGCTGCATGCATCGACTCCCTCTTCTGCTAGCCAGGAACCACAGGGCCAAGCCCTTCCCCATCACACCCTCTCAGCCATGTCCACTTGCTCACTTCTCACAGCTGACTGGGAGGACTGGTCTTAGTTATGCCTTCAACAAGCCTTGCTCAATGCTCACTTCTTGTGATGCCGACAGAGCAACAGTTAACATAAGGCCTAACAGAACTCTCTCTTGATACCTCTGAAAGAAGTTAGTCAAAACCATTAGGAAACTAAAATGATGGCTCTCTGCTGCAGATGTAAAGCAGGCACTGGGCTCTTCAAAGCAGGGCCAAGGCCACCACGGCAGGACCATCTGGGAGTGCATGGTAAACGATAGCTTTCTGGCTCCTTGCCAGACCTAAAGAGTCAGAATCCACATTGGAACGGCAGGGAAGTGCACACACAGGGAGGCTTGCAAATCAATGCTGAAAGAACAGGGAAAATCACTTCACATCTTAACTGAATGTGAAAATCAGTCTCAAGACTCAAGCAGAGCCAGACGCTGGTGGCTCACACCTGAAATCCTAGCTACTCAGGAGGCTGAGATGTGAGGATCTCAGTTCAAAGCCAGCCTGGGCAGGAAAGTCTGTGAGACTGTTATCTACAATTAGCCACCAGAAAACCAGAAGTGATGCTGTGGCTCAAGTGGTAGAGTGCTCTCCTTGAACTGAAGAACTCAGGGACAGCACCCAGACCTAGAGTTCAAGCCCCATGACCCCCCCCCCACACACACACAAAATAAAATAAAAAGAATCAAGCAGAAAGTTCTACCAACTATTTTTTCCCCTCTTGTGTTGGCTTGAACTCAGGACCTCTCATTCTAGAGTGGCTTTTTAACTTAAATCTACCACTTGAGCCACATCCCCCCCCCCCCCTTCCAACTTGTTCCTATTTAACTGGAGATGGAAGATTCTCTGACTTGTCTGCCTGGGCTGGCTTCAAACCATGCTCCTCGGATCTCAGCCTCTTGTGAACCAGCAGAGCCTGGTTCCCATTGCTCCTCTCAACATCTAACATTAGGGTATTCACCTCTGACTGGTCATGTCCTACAAATGAATGCTAAGACTATCAGCAAGTCACCAGCTGTCTGCATAAAAACAATGACTTGATTCTAACCGCCTTGGCCTGAACTCTGGGCCTGGGCGCTGTCAGCTCAAGGCTAGCGCTCTACCACTTGAGCCACAGCGCCACTTCCGGCTTTTTTCTTTTTGCTTATGTGGTGCTGAGGAATCGAACCCAGGGCCTCATGCATACAAGGCAAGTGCTCTACCACTGAGCCACCTTCCCAGCCCTGGCCTGGCCTACTTTTTAAAGAAATAATTATTTAACTGTAACCATCATGATAGAATCTCATGACTTTACACAAAGCCCAGGAGTCTGGAAAGAGGTTTCCCAATTTGATTTTGAGAGTCTACCCTACCCCAAGGCAGTTCTGTCCGTTTCGGAGGTGCTGGGGCTAGAACTCGGGCCCTCCAGCTGGCCCAGCAGGCCAGGCCTGCCACCGGAGCCGCGCCTCCAGCCCCAAGGCGGTAATCCAGAGCCAGCCACGCCGGCGGGAGCTCAGGCCGGAGCGGAGAGCGCGGAGGGCCGCGGGAGGGGCGCCGAGGGCCGTTCGGAAGCCTCGGGGCGACCCGGGCCGCGGGCGAGCGGCCGCCCCCGCCTCCACCCGCCCCGGGCCCCGCGGCCCCCGCGCCGCCGCCGCCCCCCACCCCGCTCCCCATGACCTCTGACCCGGGGGCGCGCTCCCCCCCGTCCCCGCGGCCCTTGACCCCGGCCGGGCCCCGGCAAAGTCACCCCCGCGAGTCACCTGCGCGAGCGCCGCGGCCGCGCGCGTGGCCCCGACCGTCCTCCGGGCCTCCGCGGGTCGCAAGGCAGTGCTGAGCGGCCGCGCCAGGGCCAGCGTGGGGACCCGCAGCGGCGGCGCCAAGGCCGCGGGCAGGCGGCGGGCACAAGCCGAAAGGACACGAGCCGCCATGGCTACGCCAACCCAGGATGCACCGCGCCGCGGCCTCCCGCCCGCCCCTCGTCTCCCGCGGCACGCTGGCCGCCTAGAGCGGCGCGGCCGGGCGGCGACGGCGCCCCCGGCGGCCCCCGGCGGTACTCCACCCCTGGGACCGCCTAGTGGCCGCGCAGCCGGGGGCCAGAGCACACCCACCATCCATCCCGGCCTGACGCCAGGAAGACAAGGCAACGGAAATACATTTGCTCAAAAGGTTTTTCGGGTTTTTTTGTCGGTCGTGGGGCTTGAACTCTGGGCCTGGGCGCTGTCCCTCAGCTCTTCAACTCAAGGCGAGCGCTCTACCACTGGAGCCACAGCTGTACTCCCATTTTTCTGGTGGTTAATTGGAGATAAGAGTCTCAAGGTCTGGAATGGAACCTTGATCCTCAGATCTCAGTCTCCTGAGCAGCTAGGATTACAGGCGTCAGCCACCGGTGCCCGGCTTGCTCCTAAGTTTTTATGCAGTGATGCTTCCAGAGATCTTCACTATAGAATAGGTTGACGACGCAGTACACAACATGAAACAGACCTTCCACAGATATTAGCATTTAACAGGTTGACACACACACACACATATATATGAATGCACTCACTATATCTCTCTCTATGAATGACATGGTGTTTCCTTGTGCGGCTAAGGCAGGATTCGTGAGCCCAGGAGTTCCAGGCCAGCCTGGATATTACAAGACCTTCTGTAAAAATAATGCATTAGTAGCGGCTCACACCTGCTACTCAGGAGGCTGAAATATGAGGATCGCAGTTCAAAGCCAGCCTGGGCAGGTAAATCTGTGACAGGAGTTTGAATTTACAGCCTTGAGAGTGCTATGCAAATGCATTCTTTTTCTTTTTGTCGGTTGTGGGTCATGGAGGGACTGGGAAGGTGGCTCAGTGGTAGAGTGCTTGCCTTGCATGCATGAGGCCCTGAGTTCGATTCCTAGTACCACATAAGCAAAAAGAAAACAGCCGGAAGTACCACTGTGGCTCAAGTGGTAGAGCGCTAGCCTTGAGCTGAAGAGCTGAGGGACAGTGCCCAGGCCCAGAGTTCAGGCCCCATGACTGGACCGAAAAAAAAAAAGTCTCATGGACTTTTCCTGCCTGGGCTGGCTTTGAACCATGATCCTCAGATCTCAGCCTCCTAAGTAGCCAGGATTACAGGCATGAGCCACGGGCACCCGGCTTAGTGGGCCTCTTATCTCCAATAAACCACTAGAAAACCGGAAGTGGTGCTGTGGCTCAAGTGGTAGAGTGCTTGTCTTGAGCTGAAGAGCTCGGGGATAGTGCCCAGGCCCAGAGTTCAAGCCCCATAACCAGGGTAGGGGGGAAAAAAGAGACTGAGCTTTGTGGATTGCAGTTCAAAACCAGCCTAGGAAGGAAAGTCCAGGATTCTTATCTCCAATTAACCACCAGAAAACCAAAAGTAGTGCTGTAGCTCAAAGCACTAGAGCATTAGCCTTGAGTAAAACAAGTTCAGGAACAGCACCCCGGCTGAGTTCAAGCCCAATGTCAAAAAAAAAAAAAGCAGAGCAAATAAATACTAGTAATTTGGGCTAAAATTCTAAGCACTATCACCAAATCAATACATTGAAAATTTCTGTCTCGTGGGACATGGTGCTCTTGTGTGCAATCCCAGCACTCAGAGAACTGGGTGTTCAAGGGCAGCTTGGGCCATGTTGTAAACTGCAATGTCACCAGTGGTAAGTCAATGGGATGAAGGTCACATGGGAGCGAGCATGAGGAAGAGCAACACCATTTCTAAATCAGGGTACTCGTTCAGTACACATAAAAATAAAATATTAGAGCTGGGAATGTACCTTAGTGGTAGAGTGCTTGCCTAGCATGCATGAAGCCCTGGGTTCGATTCCTCAGTACCACATAAACAGAAAAAGGCGAAAGTGGTGTTCTGCTTCAAGCCCTAGGACTAGAAAAAAAAAGTACAATAATACAAAAATAACACAGCCAGGGGCTGGGAAGTTGGCTCAGTGGTAGAGCGCTTGCCTTGCATGCCTAAGGCCCTGGGTTCAATTCCTCAGCATCACATAAACAAAAAGAAAAAAAAAAAAGCCAGAAGTGGCGCTGTGGCTCAAGTGGTAGAGCACTAGCCTTGAGCTGAAGAGCTGAGGGACAGTGCCCAGGCCCAGAGTTCAGGCCCCACGACTGGACCCCCCCCCCCAAAAAAAATAACACAGCCAATACAGAATAATAAATAATAATCCAAGAAGCATACTGCACTGTAGTAATCCACACCAAGTGAATTACTCTTCTAGCAAGCATGGCTGACTAAATACTCTGGGTGCAGACTTATTTAGGTCCTGGTTTGGAAAATGCTCTCAATACAAAGACAAAAAATATGTCAAGCAGAATGTATGAAAATAAATATTTATTGGCATTTGAAGTTTTCTGTACACCTTTAAAAGTAAATGTGCAAATGTGGCTATCACCAAAGTGCCCCAGATCCTTTACCTCAGGGTAACATGAACCAGCAGTGCCACCACCATCACAGCAAACATCCCAAGTCATCCCTTTACATGTCACTTGGAGTTCTCCCAATTTCCACCCAAAAGTGCTGGGAGATCAAATACACCCAGAAAAGTGTTTTCCTTTTAACTTATGAGTAGCGATATATGAATATATTTCCATCTTTCTGTCCAGCCAGCAAATGAGAATCTGTAGCTGACCATTTTACGAAAGACCAATTTTGATCTGGGCTGGGTGGCAGGAGGGCAGCACAGCGCCCCAGCACTAAGTCCCAGACAGCAATTGTTCCAGAAGTCAGGACTGCGGCTGCGAGGTGGTCTCGCACATCCCCTTCCAGGAACCTGCACCAAGAAGAGAGGATGGTTTATACCACACAACAAACAAGTTGGTTTTTACCTAGACGGACACGTTAGTGGCCCATGCCGTAATTCTAGCTGCTGAGGAGGCTGAGATCTGAGGATCTCAGTTCAAAGCCAGCCTGGGAAGCAAAGTTCATGAGACTCTGATCTCCAATTAACCACCAGGAAACCAGAAATAGTGTTGTGGTTCAGAATAGTAGAGCGCTAGCCTTGAGTCAAAGAGCTCAGAGACAGTGTCCAAGCCACGAGTTCAAATCCCATGACCAAAAGAAAAGAACCAGGCCAAAGCTGGGTGCTCATGCCTGTAATCCTACTCCACAGGCTTAGATCAGAGGACCATGGTTCAAAGCCAGCCTGGGCAGGAAAGTCCATGAGACTCTTATCTTCAACTAACCAGCAAAAAAGCTGGAAGTGGAGCTGTGGTTCAAGTAGTAGAGTGCCAGCCTTGAACACAGAATGCTCATGGGCAGTGCCCAGGGCCTGAGTTCAAGTCCCACTATGGACACTGAGAGAGAAGAGGTGGGGGGGAGGGAGGAGGGGGAGGTAAGGAGGGGGAGGGCCTAAAGAAGAGTTTATCCCTTCCACATGCAGCCAGTGCATCTATGAAGGAGGAAGTACATCCTCCTGGGACACTGCAGCTGCCAGCACCCTGATCTTGGACCTTGCAGAGATGAACTTCCATTATTCCTAACTGCCTAGTCTGTAGTATTTTATTATAGCAACTCAAATGGACTAACAGATGCTTCCTACAGGATTGGCCCCACATAGGCTATCAAGGTTTGCTGAATACATAGGGTTAATAAGATGCCAGAGCCAGCACCTGTCTCCAGGACTAGTTTCTAGGCCAGTGACTAGGGCTCTGTCTTTCCATCCAAGACATCAAGTGGTTAAGTGAAAGCACACACTGCAGGTGAGATCTGAGGCTCTCAGAAAGGAGTATTCCATAAAGGTTACTAAGCATTTATCGGAGTAAATAAATACACAGGGACTTAGCTGGATAGAGATCTGAGGCTCTCAGAAAGGAGTATTCCATAAAGGTTACTAAGCATTTATCGGAGTAAATAAATACACAGGGACTTAGCTGGATAAGTGCTTAAGGATGTCTTTTGCATAAGGTGCAAAGAAGCATGCACAGTAACCCCTGGGCTCCTTGTCCTCAGGAACTGTTAAAGCTAATATTGTAATCTTGAGTTAGGGTGTCTGTTTTCAATCCTTTTTCTCCAACACAGATAAAGGAAGTCTTTAGACTCAGATGCTACCTGGGCGATTTGACTTTGATGCTGTTTTATAGCTCAGAAAACCCTTGAGGAGCAATGTATCCAATCATCCATTGACCGGTAAGTGTTTATCAATAGACTGCCTGCACAGTTGAGGCTCAGTTGAGGCTCAGCCATGTCTCAAAGGGACAATCATTGTCTTCCTGAGGTACAAGGAAAAGTCCCTTAAATGAGCTCTGGTGGAAAGAACCTAAACTGTTCAGTTTCCAGCACAGACCAATCACTACGTGGTGCTTTAAACATATTGAGTGAATGAACAAAAGAGTTGACATGCACGCTGGAAAACCCCGGATGGGGCCTCCACGCTCTAGTCCTACAAACAGGGAGAGAGGTGGGACATCTCAGTGGGCAGGAGGACCCCCGAGCTCTACCACATGTGTTTGGGCGCCACAGCCAGTCATACTGGGCCAGCCGCCCCATTTCCCTGACTGCATGGAGACAGGAGACTCAGTGAACCCCTGAGTTAAGCCATACCTTCTGTGTAATCTGCACTTAAAGTATAAGAAGCTTCTGCTGTTTGGCCGGAATTTCAGGTGAAGGCTGTGTGTGTGTGTGTGTTGAAGGGGGAGGGTATGCGTGCGTGTGTGTGTGTGTGTGTGTGTGTTCAGGTGAAGGCTGGTGTGTGTGTGTTGAAGGGGGAGGGTATGCGTGTGTGTGTGTGTGTGTGTGTGTGTGTTCAGGTGAAGGCTGTGTGTGTGTTGAAGGGGGAGGGTATGCGTGTGTGTGTGTGTGTGTGCGCACGCGCGCGGGCCACCTTGGAGCCCCCTGTCAGCACATGCATGCTGTGGACCGACCTTGCATACTTCCTGCTGACTTTGGGGCAGCCTCAGGCAATGTGCCCCACAGCTACTCAGGAGGCTGAGATCTAAGGATCAGGGTTTCTAGCCAGCCAGGCAGGAAGAGTCACAAGACTCTACCTCCAATTACCGAGCAAAAAAGCTGGAAAGAGCTGTGGTTCAAGTGGTAGGTGACAGGTGTGAGGCTTTAACATTTCTATGATGAGCTACAGTAGGGTCTTTCTCATCTATCCAGTGACACAAGAATAATTTGTACAGTACCTTCCAAAGGGCCACACCCCCTGAACCAAAGCTGTAACCACTTGCCTTCCGGCCTGCCCTTGGGGCAGGCAATACAGCAGCACCCCTACACTCAGGGCAGTCTTGGGGTTGATCGCCACCAACTGGAACACTGGGCTTCCCAACCACTCGCTCTCTTTGGCACAAGGGTGACTCAAAACCACAAACAGGAGCCCCTGGTGTAGGAGAAAAATAACCAGACCATCAAGAGCATACTCGGCAAAGACAAGATCAAAGAATAATAGGATTGATCTTAATAAGCTCCTAAACATCAGTGGTTCTCTCACTCTGCAAACAGGAAGTGGACTTGAGGGGTTAAGCATGGGTCCCAGGGGTACTGGGTGTATGGCTGAGCATGAGTCTAGATAAGCCATCATTTCCTCTACCTTTATAGAAAGCCTTGGTACAGGTGTACAGCTTCCAGTGAAGAAATACCCACGTGTAAAGTGGCATTTGAAAGCTGAAAACATGTTTTCCTAAGAATAACTTGTAAGTGGAGGCTGAACTCTCAGGCAAGTCCAAAGAGCAGGCAAAAGCTCAGATGCTACTTGTGGAGTGACCTTAAAGTCTCCCTCAACTTAAAATAGATAGGTCCTATTAACTTCTCGTGTGTGTGTGTGTGTGTGTGTGTGTGTGTGTGTGTGTGTGTGTGTGTGTGTGTGTGTGCACATACTGGGGCCTAAGTCAGGGTCTGAGCACTGTCACTTTAGCCTTTTCACTCAAGGCTGGCACTCTACCATTTGAATCACAGCTCCACTTCCACATTTTGAGTGGTTCATTAGAGATAAAGAGCCTCATGGACTTTTCTGCCCAGGCTGGCATATAACGCTGACCCTCAGATCTCAGCTTCTTGAGTAGATAAGATTATGGGTGTGAGCCCCCTGTGCTCAGCTCAGAGCCTGCTGTTATTACTGATGTATCTACAAACAGATGTAGCCATTCTCTTAGTAAGAAAGGGAAAATTAAACTATAGGACCATTTTAGAATGAGTAACATGCACTTTCTACTTATCAATTTCTAGAATGAATAAATGAATTTTTTAAATTATTCTATTTTTGTTGGTTGTGGGGCTGGAACTCAGAGCCTGGGACTGTCCCTGAGCTTTATGCTCAAGGCTAGCGCTCTACCACTTTGAGCCACAGCACCACTTCCGATTTTCTGGTGGTTCATTCGAGATGAGAATCTCATGGACTTTCCTGCCTGGGCTGGCTTTGAACTGGGATCTTCAGATCTTAGCATCCAGGACCTCTAGGTGTTCATGCCCTCGGGGTACCACTGATGCCAGGGTGGTGAGTCCTGATTGTACCTACACTGCTGCCAATGCCTATACATGTGGTTTTTCTTTTTCTGTTGGTCCTGGGGCTTGAATTCAGGGCCTGGGCCCTGTCTATGAGAATTTTTTTTCTTTTCTCTCTCTCTCTCTCTCTCTCTCTCTCTCTTTTATTTTTGTCGGTCATGGGGCTCAACTCCGGGCCTGGGCACTGTCCCTCAGCTCTTCAGCCCAAGGCTAGCGCCCTACCACTTGAGCCACAGTGCCACTTCTGGCTTTTTTCGGCTTATGTGGTGCTGGGGAATTGAACCCAGGGCCTTATGCATATGAGGCAAAGGCAAGCTCTACCACTGAGCCAACTTCCCAGCCCCATCTATGAACTTTTTTGCTCAAGGCTAGTGCTGTACCACTTGAGCCACAGCTTCATTTCTGAGTTTTTTTGTTTTTTTTGTTTTTTTTTTTTTTTTTTTTGGGCTAATCCTGGGCCTTGAATTCAGGGCCTGGGTACTGTCCCTGAGCTTCTTTTTGCTCAAGGTTAGCACTCTACCACTTGAGCTACAGTGCCACTTCTGGCCTTTTCTGTGTATGTGGTACTGAGGAATCGAACCCAGGACTTCATGAATGTAGGCAGGCACTCTACCACTAAGCCACATTCCCAGCCATCATTTCTGACTTTTTGCCAGTTAACAGGAGATAAGAGTCTCATAGACTTTATTGCCCAAGGTGGCTTTGAACCAGAATCCTCAGATCTCAGTCTCCTCAGTAGTCAAGATTACAGGCCTGAGTCACTGGTGCCTGGCATTGCACCTGGCTTTTCCATACACACTCATATTGATATTCCTCACCATACCTGGACAACTATGTGTCAGATGCTGAAACTAAGACCTAACATAATGGCCAAATAATGATGTTTCTCCCCTAGAACAGCCAGAAAACCTAATAAGCAATCACAGTGTTCCAATACTTGTCTGCATTCAGAAACTTCAAAAAAAAGGGCAAACACAGCTATCCAATTGTAAGAAAGAAGGCAACAGGCCAGCCCTGTCCATGACTGTCACTGCTCTTATAGCCAAGGCTGACAGTAGGGCATAGAGAGACATAAGGTAGGGCTGACAATCACTCACCATTTCAGAATAGGCTCTGTGACACACCGAGGCTTGGTAAGAATCGGCCATGTGCATTTTTTTCAGGAGTTGACCAGTCCTTAAATTCCTAAGATACCAAAAGTAAATAAGCTGACACCATCTTTCCAGCAAACTGCCTTGCAACAATAATATTCTTTTAGGAAGTGACCAAGGGAAAAATAAGGCACATATACCTTTGATTTGTCTTAGTCAAATTTAGCTAAAAGTAGAACTGTAGGTTAACTTCAATTACACCAGGCCTTAAATTGAACCTGGGAGGCCACTGGGACAAATGTCTCCCAAGTCCACAAGAAATTCTCCATGGTCTCTGTTTTTGTTTTCCTGGTCCTGAGATTTGAATTCAGCTCAGGGCTTGGACACTGTCCCTGAGCTGTTCTGCTCAAGGCTCACACTCTACCACTTGAGCCCATTGCTCTACTTGCAGCTTTTTTAGTTTACTGGAGTTAGATAAAAGTCTCATGAACTTTCCTGCCTGGGACAGCTTTGAACCACAATCTTTAGATCTCAGCTTCCTGAATAGCTAGGATTACAGGCCTGAGCCTGGCTATGGTCTCATTTTACTTGGGCAGAAACCAAGCACGAGGTACAGAATTGTTACTACATTTTTGTGACTTTTCTTGCATGCCTACATTTTCCAGGGAAGAAAATGGCCACAAAGGCAGACTTAGCTATAACAGATCATATGTATTTACAATAGAGGTAGGCCAAGATAATGAAGACAGAAGAGAAGATTAAGCTGGAGCAGAATCGTGGGAGAGGAAGAATAGAGAGAAGAGGGTACATGAGGAAGAAGGGAAGAGTTTGGGGGCTCTCCTGTGTCGAGGATCTGTGGCACTGGTCCTGGCACCCCACTGTGGGCTCCTGATTACCATGTCTCATGTTGCATGATACCCTCACAAGCCTGGCCAGCAAGGCTTCACTATTCATGTATGCCTGCCATGTGTCTCTCTGGTCTAGACCGCTGCTCAGGTACTCCTTTTCAATGCCCTTCTGTTACTGGCCCATTTCCCACCATCCCATAGGCCAAGTTTAGGTCTCATACCTCCAAGATGCAGAAAGCTAAATTAGCTTCCTCCTCCGCTTATGCCAGCTCACAGTCACCCCCTCTCTTCTAACTCCCTGTAGTACAGTCCCTATACCTCACTTTGATTTTAATATGCAATAATGGGTATGACAAGTCATCTAACAACTATAAAGCTTTCTTTGCACAGGAACTATATACAAAGACCTTGAGAAAAGCTAGGTGCAGTGGGTCATACCTGTAATCCCAGTTACTTGGGATCATGGTTTGAGGTCGGCTTGGGCAAAAGTTAGTGAGATACCCCTTCCCCAATCTCAAGAAACAGACAAGGCATGGTGGGTCACTCTTAAATCCTAGCTATGTGGGAGGCTTAAGTAGGAAGAGTAAGGTCTAAGGCTAACTCTGGGCAAAATGTATAAGACCTTATCTGAAAAACAGGCAAAAAGGGCTGGGGATATGACTCAAATGGTAAAGAAAATAGGAAGGTTAGCGTTCAAACTCTAGTACCAACAAAAACTAAACCAACCACCAACAAAGGGAACAAAAATTAAACAACAACAATAACAACAGCGCTGTAAATGTGGCTTAGTGGTAGATGCTTGCCTAGCATGCAGGAAGCCCTGAGTTCGATTCCTCAGTACTACATAAACAGAGAAGGCCAGAAGTGGCGCTGTGGTTCAAATGGTAGAGTGCTAGCCTTGAGTAAAAGAAGCTCAGGGACAGTTCCCAGGTCCTGAGTTCAAGCGCCAGGACTGGCCAAAAATAAGTAAATAAAATAAAAACAAATTTAGAGAGGGAAGTCCTTATATGTATATGAAGACCCAAGGAAAGCTTACCAGATGATGACGTTGCTCATGACAGTGGTGCCAAGCAGAGCTTCCTGCATCCCCTGCACCTCGGCAAAAGTCAGCACAGTCTCTTCAGGGGGCATCAAAAACCGCTTCTCTTTGCTTCTGCATTGAAGATAGTATTAAAAATCAAAACTTTGCACCAAAGCAATGTCTAAATAGCGCTTGTATCTATCATAAACTGTATATAATAAAAACTGACCTAACACTGGAAGAAGCATTTAAAACAGAGACTCTGTATTCTAGACTCTCTATGACAAACATATAATCTGCTTCCACATTATGTACTTGGACATGCTATAGGTATCTCATATGCATTGTATCTAATACTAAACTCATCAACTTTCTCTTTAAATCTCATTTCTTGAAGCCAGGAGCAGGTGGCTCACGTCTGTGATTACAATCCTAGCTACTTGGGAGTCTGAGATCTGAGAATCACAGTGCAAAGCTAACCTGGGCAGGAAAGTCTGTGAGACTTATCGCCAACCAAGCACTAAACAACAATAAAACAGCCAGAAGTAAAGTTGTGGCTCAAATGACAGAGCCCTAGTTTTGAGTTAAAAAACTCAAGTACAGCATCCAGACCCTGGGTTCAAACCCCAGGACCAACACACAACACATACACACACAAAATCTCATTTTTTTGGCATTTCTCAACAACTGTACAACCACTTCCCAAGTCACCAGTCCTAAAATCTGACTATCAATCTTTCCAACTTCCTCTAAGTCCAGTCCATCATCAAGCTGCAGGGATTTATGGTTTCTAGTCTTGCAGGTTCCTCTCACTAACACTCCCCTAACTAGAGCATATTACTTATCTTTTAAGACAGCCAAGGTCCCTGTCCTGTTATTAGGAAAGACAAAAAATTAATAATAATTAAGTGACCAGGTTCCAGTGGCTCACACTTGCAATACTAGCTACTGAGATGGCTGAGCTCTGAGGATGGCAGTTTGAAGCCATAAAGGGCAGGAAAGCCAGTGAGACTCTTATCTCCCAATTAATTACCAAAAATCCAGAAGTACAATTGTGGCTTAAGTTGTAGGACACTACCCTTGAGAAAAAAAGCCAAGGGAGAATAAAAGACCTGAGTTCAAGCCCCAGTAGTGGTGTGTGCATGTACATGCGTGCCTGCACACACGTACACACATGAATAAAAAAATAGAGGGCTGGGAAGATGGCTCAGTGGTAAAGCACTTGCCTTGCATGCATGAGGCCCTGGGTTCGATTCCTCAGTACCACATAAGCGAAAAAAGCCGGAAGTGGTGCTGTGGCTCAAGTGGTAGAGCGCTAGCCTTGAGCTGAAGAGCGGAGGGACAGCGCCCAGGCCCAGAGTTCAGGCCCCATGACCGGACCCAAAAAAAAAAAAAAATTAAAAAAAAAAAAATAAAGTAGAGTTGGGCGCTGGTGGCTCACGCCTGTAATCCTAGCTACTCAGGAGGCTGAGATCTGAGGATCATGGTTCAAAGCCAGCCCCGGGAGGAAAGTCTATGATACTCTTATCTCCAATTAAACACCAGAAACCGGAAGTGGCGCTGTGGCTCAAGTGGTAGAGTGCGAACCTTGAGCTGAAGAATTGAGGGACAGCGCCCAGGCCCAGAGTTCAAGCTCCATGACTGACAAAAAAAGTAAATAAATAAAATGGAACAGGCTTAGTGAGAGAGTACATGCATGAGGCCCACAGTTCAATCCATAGCACTATAAACAAAATTAAAGAAAAAAAAATGTTGTGAGTATGGTTTTCTCCATGTTGACTTTGAGGTGCCCACAGAGGGCTGACAAGCAGCCTGAGAAAGAGATAAACTAGAAATGTACATTTCAAGTACGAGCATCCAGATGGCAAAGACACCAAGTATGAGGAGCCAGGAAAGAGCTCAAGACCTGAAGGTACGTCTAACACAGAGATTTCATTTTTTTGTGTGTGTGCCGGTCCTGGGGCTTGAACTCTGAGCCCTGGGACTGTACCTAGGTTTTTTGTTGTTGTTGTTGTTGTTTTTTTGTCAAGGCTAGTGTTCAACCACTTAAGCCACAACTTTCACTTCTGGCTTTTTTTTGGGTAGTTAATTGGAGATACAGAGTGTTGCAGACTCCTGTCCTAGCTGGCTTTGAACCATGATTCTCAGATCTCAGCCTCCTGAGTAACTAGCTCATTCCATGAACTACCAGGGTCCAGTGACACAAAGATTTCAAAAAAGGCTGAAGAAAGAACCTCTCTATCTGTAGACTTCTTCCCTGCCCCTCCTGACTTCCACCTCTCAGACCCACTTCTAGATTGTGACCCTGGGTTGAGGGAATTCCTGCTCGCCTCTAGCACAGGGGAATGAGATTCCAGGGATCTACTGTCTCTGAAACCTCTGACGAACAACTCTCTACCTAGTAGTCAAGACCATCTGGTGCCTTCCTTACCCGCCATCCTCAGCCAGTGTCATGACTTCCACTTGCTGATCACAGGGGACCCCACTGCTGCAGACTAGCCGCCTCTTTGTCAGGCCAAGCACAGCTTTTATATTTCCAGATTGTAGGAGCACGTGCCTTTCACTTTCATCACCACAGGACCAAAGCAATGCCCTAAGCCAAAAGGCAAAGAACTATTAAAAGACTTAACACAAAGTTTAAAACAAACATCATTCAGACACGACATGATTTAAAAAAAAAATATTCCTTTAAATTCAGATTCTTGAAAGAATCTGAACTCAAAACAAGCCAACAAAGACCAAGAAAACACAACACACACAAACCACACCAAGATCAAATAGCAGTCACTCCTTGGGACTTCCATACCTGATTTCTCTGATTTCCAAAGTTCCCAATGCCACACACACCAGATTAGAAACCTCGGGTACTGGAACTATTTGTAACACTGGAACCTAGATAAAACACAGTTAAAATTGTATTTTGTTGTTTCAGTTTAAATCAAACTACATTTCCCAAAATTTGTACATTGTTTTGTAGCCTTACTATACCAGGATTATTTCCAACATTGAAGTACATGTGAGAAGGTTCTGGAGCCACCTTGTACACAGTGGTTAGTTAGCACCCACCTCAACCTTACTGCACTTTCTCTTTCCTTTTCCTTCTTTTCTTTGTCTAATTTGTGTGTGCTGGTATTGGGGCTTGAACTCAAGGTGCTGTTCCTGAGCTTCTTTTGCTCAAGGCTAATGCTCTACCACCTGAACCACAGCTCTACTTCCAACTTTTTTTTTTTTTTTTTGTAGTTTAGTGGAGATATGAGTCTCACAGGACTGGGAATGTGGCTTAGTAGTAGAGTACTTGCCTAGCATGCATGAGGCTCTGGGTTTGATTCCTCAGTACCACACAAACAAAAGGTCTCACAGACTCTCCTGCCTGGCTGGGTTCAAACCACAATCCTCAGATCTTAGCCTCCTGAGTAGTTGGGATTACAGGCATGAGCTACCAGTACCTGGTTCACTTGGCTTTTTTTTTTTTTTTTTTAATTATGAAGGCTGGCATTCTATAACTTAAGCCATCCAACTCTTTTTGGCTGGTTAATTGGAGATAAGATAGCTAAGATGACAGTTGTGAGCCATCAGAGTACCCCACTCAAAATTCTTTTAGGACAAGGCCTTGAATTATGGCCTGTTTCTGTCTTCCAAGTAGCTATGACTACACATGTGCAACCAAGCCCAGAAAGCTAGCATTTATCTAATACTATTTATATCTCTAATTTTGAGAGGGGAAAAGCTGAGTAAATTCTAGCCAGTGAATGTAAAGAACATTATACTTAAAATATATGTGTATCCCAGCTACTCAGATGACAGAGAAAGAGATGAAGGGGAAAGAAGACATATAAGCGTGTTTAGAAGTCAGCAAAATTCCAAGCTCCTGCAACAGGCCTCGTATAGTCCTTAATAAAAAGTGTTAAGACAAATAAAGCATTATGCTGATGGTAGGGTCAAGATGGTGGCCCACGGACACCCACATCACAATTCTTTGAAATTTTTTTCATTAATATGGAGTGGGAAATAAGCCAGCCCTTGTGTTCTGTCATGCACAATTCTGCCAAGTTGTCAATCTACATGATCACAGCCTGCAAAGATGCCTTTCAGCTTGGAGGTTCACACTCACCTCTGTGAAGTGCCAGGTGTACATTTTCTCCCATTGCCACGTACGCAGCGGCTTCCAAAGAGAAACTGCGTATTCACAAGCAGTTATGATGCATGGCTCCTTCAAGCCAGCTTGTTCCCACCACAGGGCGCTCACATCCACGGAACAGGAACTGCAGGGGTTCTGACCCAGAACGGCAACAACAACGATGTTAAAGGGACCCCTGCAGTCTATGTTATGACAAGAACAAGCATGTACTCAAAACAGCGCTGTGGCTCAAGTGGTAAAACGCCAGCCTTGAGTGAAAAAGCTAAGGGGACAAAGCCCAGGTCCTGAATTCAAGCCTCAGGACCTGTACAAAAAAAAAAAAGAAAGGAAGAACAAGTATGCCAAGTGATACAGTACAAGGATGAAATGAAATGCTGGAGAAAGGAAGTGAAAGTTTTATGCAGATTCCAAGAAAGCTTTATGGGTCTTATGTAGCTATACTGCCTATATACATTTATGTAAATCACGATAGCTTTTAGATCTAGCAGCAGACACATTCTGATTTAAGCACAAAAGCGAGCTTAGCCATTTGGAAATGAAGCATCTTGATGAAAACACACAAGTTAATGGTGATAACACTGAACCACACACAGTGTACCCCTTTTGAAGACAAGAATGCATGTCAAAACCTATTAAGTGCCAAACTGATGGACATGTCTATAGTCCTAGCAATTGAGAGGCTGAGGCTAGAGAATCTTGAGTTTGAAAACTAGTCTGGATAGTATAGTGAGGTATGTCTTAAAAATAAAACTGCTAGGTGGTGGTGGTTCGTGCCTGTAATCTTAGCTACTCAGGAAGCTGAGATATTGGGATTGTAGTTACAAACCAGCTGGGGCAGGAAAGTCCATGAGACTTTTTTTCCTTCTTGGTCCAAGACCAGGACTCAAACTCAGTACTTGTATCTGCTTTCATTCTACCAACTGAGCCACTCCTCCAACACCCCCACCCCCACCAAAAACAAAACAAAACAAAACAAAAAGCCAAAAGTAGATCTGTGGCACATGGTCCAGTACTAGTCTTAAGCAAAAAAACTAAGGAACTATGAGTTTCAGGACCTGAGTTCAAGGATAGGCACCAAAAACAATACACATACTACCACCACTACCACCACCACCACCACCACCACCACCACCACCACCACCACCACCACCACCACCACCACCACCACCACCACCGCCGCCGCCGCCCCCCACAACTCCTGAAACACCAAACAATAAAACCCTCAAATCTACAAAGCATTGTGTTAAAGCAGTATTTCCAAGAAAAATTCACCATCATAAAGGTATGAGAGAAGAAAAACTGATTAAAATATGAGGTATGAAGTTTAAGAAGTCAGTAAAACCAAAAGAAAATGATGGCACAAGGTGAGAACAACCTACCTATAATCCTAGCTCTAAGGAGGCTGAGGCAGGAGGACTGTGAGTTCAAGGCCAGCCTTTGCTGGTGCAGTGGCTCACACCTGTAATCCCAGCTACTGTGGAGACAGTGGTCAGCAGTACCTAGTTTCAGGGTAGCAGGGGCAAAGTTAGCCTAACCCCCATTTCAATCAGTTCCTAGGTGTGGTGATATACACCTGTCACCCTAGCTATGCAGAAAATATAAAAAAGGCCTTAAATGTTAAGATACAAACAACATAATAAAATTGCTAAGAAACTAAGTTTTAAAATTGACTATAGGGGCTAGGAAGTTGGCTCAGTGGTAGAGTGCTTGCCTTGCATGCATGAGGCCCTGGGTTCGATTCCTCAGCACCACATAAGCAAAAAAAAGAAAAAAAAAAGCCGGAAGTGACGCTGTGGCTCAAGTGGTAGAGCGCTAGCCTTGAGCTGAAGAGCTGAGGGACAGCACCCAGAACCAGAGTTCAGGCCCCACGACCGGACCCAAAAAATAAATAAATAAATAAAATAAAATAAAATAAAATAAAATTGACTATAGTAGTTGTGAAATGGAGCAGTGTGAATCACAGACAAGGAGTCTGTGCTGGAGCTGATCTGATGTAACTGGTGAAAGCATTTTTTGTATCTTGAAGCTTTCCTCTATGCTGTGATTCTCCTCTAGGCAATATTCCAATTATCATACCACAAAGAAGAGCATTTCAGGGGCTGGGAAGGTAGCTCAGTGGCAGAGCGCTTGCCTTGCATGCATGAGGCCCTGGGTTCGATTCCTCAGCACCACATAAGCAAAAAAGAAAAAAGCCGGAAGTGGCGCTGTGGCTCAAGTGGTAGAGTGCTAGCCTTGAGCTGAAGAGCTGAGGGACAGCGCCCAGGCCCAGAGTTCAGGCCCCAGGACCAGACACCCCCCCCCAAAAAAAAAGCATTTCAGTTGGGTGCCAGTGGCTCATGCCTGTAATCCCAGCTACACAGGAGGCTGAGATTTGAGGATCAAGGCTCAAAGCCAGCCTAGGCAGGAGAGTAGTGGAACTGTGGCTCAAGTGGTACACAAGCCTTGCTCAAGCAACCAGGCCCTGAGTTCAAGCCCCAGGAGAGGCACAAATTTTAAAAAAGAAAAAAAAAAAGTAAAAAAAAGATGAACATTTCACTATATCAAAATCTAAAACTGGCCAGGCACCAGTTGCTCATGCCTGTAATCCTAGCTACTCAGGAGGTGAAATCTAAGGATAGCGGTTCAAAGCCAGCTCAAGCAGGGAAGTCCGTGACTCTTATTTCAAACTACCAGAAAACTGATGTGGTACTGTGCCTCCAGTGATAGAGTGCTAGCCTTGAGCTGAGGAGCTGAGAGACAACGCCCAGGCCCAGAGTTCAAGCCCCACGACTGCTCCCCCCCCAAAAAAAATCTAGAACTGTTTGTCTCATCTATTCTTTTTTCATTCATTCATTCTTTTGATATAGTTCAGACATATCAATATAATCCTCCTTTTCTGCCTCCTCAGTGCTGGGATTATAAGAGTATGATACTACAACAGCACATTTTCTTACTTTCTTTTAACGCCATTCCTAGGGCTTGAACTCAGGTCCTGGGTGCTGTCCCTGAGCATTTGTGTAGCTAGGATTACAGGCAGGAGCCACAAGTGACTAGCAATCATCCCATTTTCTTATAAATAATTTCAAATAATACTGGAAATACTATACTATTTGGGTAAGAGAGACATGACTCTCAGCTGTTTTCCTATCAAAATGCCTGATTTAAATGTAGATACTAAGTTATTTACTTAAGTTATTGAGCTTAAGCTGTTCTTGGCATTAGTCTGGATATGTAAACTATAAAACTGAAAATGCAAATGTGGATAAATATGCCTGTAATCCTAGCTATTCAGGAGGCTAAAATCTAAGGAGAATGGTTCAAAGCCTGGCCCAGCAGGAAAAGTCCATGAGAATCTTAGCTCCAATTAACTACCAGAAAATTGGAAGTGTTGCTATGGCTCAAAGTGGTTTAGCTTTGAGCCAAAGAGCTCTGGCACAGTGCCCAGGCTGAGTTTAGGCCCCACAACCAACCAAAAGTAAAGAAAGAAGGAATTCAAACTTGTTTTCTGAATTTATCAGTATATTTAATAATAAGGAGAACCAGAAACTGATCAGAGTACTTTTCAATGATCAATTCATATGCATAGTAACAACAGTCTCCTGACCTTTAACTTTGAAAGCAATTGTAGACTGCCTGGGTTTAAGCCATCGCCAGCCGGAAGATGTGCTGTTTCGGGCTGTGGAAACAAAAGCCAGGCCATCAGTGCATTTTGCCTATGGTGTCGCGTCCCTCACAGACTGCAGGTTGCAGGACCTCACCTGTAACCATCTCTACCAGCAGCAGCACCACTGACAGAACAGAACCACATTTAACAATCCTCTTAATCACCCTGAATCTCCCCAGGGGCCTTAATGCTCCCTATGAAATATAACACCTCTCTCTTTAATATGCATCAGCAAGAGTCCATCTTGCTTATTATATGGGAAGTTAGATATTTACCATGCAGCTTGTGAAATTTGTAATAACCTCCTAATTATCCATTAAGAAAGATATTCTCCTTAAGGAAGAAAACTTTTGCTAAATTAGACTCACCACTTAGTTTTAATCAATACTAGGACCAAATGTGAATCTTTGCTGTTTTATACTGGTTGTTTGATGTTGGAAAGATTGCCAGACTTTTCTGATCTGGAGTTTCATGACACAGCAGGTAAAAAAATATCTGCCTTGGGCTGGGAAGGTGGCTCAGTGGTAGAGCACTTGCCTTGCATGCCTGAGGCCCTGGGTTCGATTCCTCAGCACCACATAAGCAAAAAGAAAAAAGCCAGAAGTGGCGCTGTGGCTCAAGTGGTAGAGCGCTAGCCTTGAGCTGAAGAGCTGAGGGACAGCGCCCAGGCCCAGAGATCAGGCCCCATGACCGGACCCCCAAAAAATAAATAAAAATAAAAAAATCTGCCTTAGCTGGGCACCAGAGGCTCACACTTGTAATCCTACTCAGGAGGCTGAGATCTAAGGATCTCGGTTCAAAGCCAGCCCAGGCAGGAAAGTCTGTGAGACTCTAACCACCAGAAAACTGGAAGTGGCACTGTGGCTCAAGTGGCAGCATGCTAGCCTTGAGCTGAAGAGCTGAGGGGCTCAGCACACAGGCCCAGAGTTCAAGTTCCATGACCTACCAAAAAAAAAATCTGCCTCAGGCTGAGAAGTTGGCTCAGTGGTAGAGTGCTTGCCTCGCATGCATGAGGCCCTGGGTTTGATTTCCCCAGAAAAAAATCCAGAAGTGGTGCTGTGGCTCAAGTGGAAGGGCGTTAGCCTTGAGCTGAAGACTTAAGGGACAGCGCCCAGGGGCCCAGAGTTCAGCCCCCATGACCAACAACACGACCGACAAAAAAAAAAAAATCTGCCTCTCAGTAATACTTCATTATAAAATGGCAAGAAGTGAGTGTGATTTTGTCAGTATTAGGAATTTCATTTCCTTTCCCCTTTCTTCAGTCACTTGGGACTTTGTATTAATCGCATTTCTACTCTGTGCCTGATCCTTAATAAAAATCACCTCAGGGTAACGTGCTGAAACCCTCACACACGGGAGGCCACTGGCAAGAAAGGCATGCTGCCCACATTCGCTAAGGCATTTCATTCTTTCAGAGAAAATTCACAAGGAAACGATTGTACCTGTTCAGTGGAATGCTCAGGCAACGCCAGGCATGAGTTTCCACACAGCTGATTTTCTCTGAAAGGGAATGACTCAGTGGGTGCAGGTGTTGCTTGGGGGCCAGAGTCACGGTCACAGGCAGACTGTCCTCGCCTACCTGGCACATGCAGGCTGGTATCCAGTTTGAGAGGGTCGGCTGTACTGTCCAAGTGTTTAGGAGCCCTAGCTAGACTGACTGTGTCTTCCAAGGGAGAAAGGTGGGGCAGGGAGCAAGCTGGTCCATCAACCTGGGCAGACATTCCTTCACAGGATGCCTGAGAACTGGAAGCTGGAGTGGTGCCCAGGGTGGGGAAAGCTGGGGAACACAGGTCTGAGGCAGGCCTGGTACTCTCATCACCAGCAACAGCAGCAGTGTTTAAAGGAGTGAAGAGGACCATGGAGGAAGAAAGGCCCTTGCGGGGAGTCTGGCTCTCTGGGCTTGGCGTTTGAGGATGTGCTCTTCCTGGGACAAAAGTAGGTTCTTCCAACTCCTTCACTTCTGCAGCTATGCACTGAGGAATCCGTTGCTCCTTAAGAAACTTCTTCGCAAACGTTTTTGATTCAAGAGGTTGAATGGGTTTCTCTGAGAACTTCAGTTTTTCAAGCTTCAGAGGCCCAAAGTCCTCATCAGGTAACTGAAAATCTGTGATATGGAGGAAAGACAATTTTAAACTTAGCACTTCATTCCTATGAAATGGGGCACTGAAAGTAATATCATCTAAAGCTCAATAAACTCAATGACTTTCCTTCCCCAAGACAGAAAAATAAGCGCCAACAACAGGAATACACATGAGACATTAACACCCCCTGAAGTTAGCTTTCAAGGTTAAGTACAGTAGAATATGTTTCTTATTTCTCTCATCCATGACTCTGAAACCTGGAAAGAGTGGTTAGCTAACGACTGGTCTTATACAGGTCCTGGAAACGTAGTGCTCTGAGTGCTATCTGGGAATAGGAAGACTGGGGCAGGTTCCACCCAGCTGATGACTTACATAATGCAGGGATAATCAATTCATGTCATTTTACTTCCTCCCTCATTGCCATTCACAAGAGAACTGGGCTAAGAATCTATGAAGTCATTTCCAAATGGTACTACTAGCCTTGAGCAAAAAAGATCAGGAACAGCATCCAGACCCTGAGTTCAAGACCCAGAACCAGCATCAAAAGAAAAGAAAAAAAAAAGAAGATGCAGCTGGGTGCTGATGATTCATACTTATAATCCTAGCTACTCCGGAGGCTGAGATCTGAGGGTCATGATTCAAAGCCAGCCCAAGAAAACAAAGTCAAGACTTTGATCTCCAAATCACAAGCAAAAAACTGGAAGTGGAGGTGTGGCTTTAGTAGTAGAGTGCCAAAAAAAAAAAAAAATCTAAGGGACAATACCCCAGGCCTTCAGTTCAAGCCCACAATTAATATCTTTTCTTCTGTTTGTTTGCTGGGGCAAGCCTCAAACTTTTAATCCTACTAATTCAGCTTTGGTAATGCTGGGATTATACATATGTTGGAATTACAAAGACACTATGCTTGGGTTTGGTTTTTTTTTCAGTATTGTAGTTTGACTGGTATTATCCCACCAAACCATACCTCCACTCCTATTTTTCACTATTTCTAGGATAGGATCTTGGACGGCCTGAACTGTGATCTGCCTACTTTGATCACAGGTACACACCACATCTAGCCTCCCTTTGGGGAGGTGGGGCCTTGAATACCTTTTTCTCCAGGCTGCCCTGGCAGGATAATGCTCCTATTCCCAGCCTCCCAAGTGGTTTGGGATGACAGGTGCAAACCATTGTATCCAGTTAAGGATAGAGAAGGGGTCTTGCAAACTGGCTGACCTTGAGCTGTGATCTTCAAGTTGTTAACCTAGGATTATAGCTGTGAGCCAGCCACTGGTGTTTTGTCATCTGTGGCTTAAAATTTTATTAACTATTTTTGTGGTACAGAAGTTTGAACTCAAGTCTTATGCTTGTTAGGCCAGTACTCTACCACTTGAGCCATGCTCCCAGTCCACTTGTGATTTTTGTTGTTGTTGGTCACAGAACGTGAACTCAGGGTGTGGGCGCTGTCCCTGAGTTCTTTTGCTCAAGGCTAGTGCTCTACAACTTTGAGCCACAGCACTACTTCTGGTTTTCTGCTGGTTAATTGGAGATGAATCTCACAAACTTTCCTGCCCTGGGTGGCTTTGAACTGTGAGCCTCAGGTCTCAGTCTCCTGAGTAGCTAGGATTACAGGCATGATCCACTAGCACCCAGCTCACTTGATTATTTTTTTTCGTCGATCATGAGGCTTGAACTCTGGACCTGTCCCTAAGCTCTTCAGCTCAGTACTCTACCTCTGGAGCCACAGCGCCACTTCCGGTTTTCTGGTGGTTTATTGGAGATAAGTCTCAAGAACTTTCCTGCCCGGCTGGCTTTGAACTGTGATCCTAAGATCTCAGCTTCCTTAATAGCTAGGATTACAGGCGTGAGCCACCAGTTCATGGCACTTCTGATTTTTGACATGGTCTATCTAGGTAACCCAGGCTGGCCTAAAAGTGGTAATCCTCCTGCCTCAGCCTCCTGATGCTGAGATTATAGGTATGTGCCACCAGACTTGGCTATTGTTATCTTTAACTGAATTAGAGCTCCAAGACTGGAGTCTTATGTTCACTGTACAAAGCAGGCTGCTGCCTATTTCTGGACAAGAGTGCTATGGGAACACAAGCATATTTACAAAACGTGTGTGGCTACTTTGCTTAGCTGAGTAGTTGAGACAAATGACAAGAGTGCAGTATTTACTCTCTGACCTTCACAGGACATCTGCCAATCCCATGCAAAGCCACAAGCAATGATGAAGTTTCTGTGCTCACTCATCAGATAGGATTAGCTCCCAAGAAAATGATTAAGAAGTTTAAATTACAGCCTTTTCTTGCTTGCTACCCCAAAATCTTATATCCCATAGACCACAGGGAGTATTAGATGTTTTATCTAAAAATGCTGCTCGTGCCTTTTTATTATCTGATCACTTCTAATCAAGTTTTACAGTGCAGTTCAAACTTATTTCATGTTACTTCAAAATACTCTTTTTTTTTTCATTTATTTCTACTCCATATTGCAAAAGCGAATGTGTAAGAATGAGCAAGAAGTCTCAGCAAAAAAGCTGCCTGAACAGTGAAAGAAGTGGTACAAAACTGCAAGCTATCATTTCCCACAGAAGTCTTTCCCCCATTCTTTCCATGCAGGCCTCTTCACATGGAGCTGATGTACCATCCTGCACAAAAACCCTGCCAATCTCCGTCTTCATCTCTAGAATTCAAAACACACTTCTTACATTAAAAGATTTTACCTGGCCAGGCACCAGTGGTGGAAATCTCAGGAGGCTGAGATCTGAAGATTGTGGCTCAAAGCCAGCCTAGGCAATTAAATACCAGAAAACTGGAAGTGGTGCTGTAGCTCAAGTGGTAGAGTGCTTGCCTTGAGCTGAAGAGCTCAGGGACAGTGCCCAGGCCCAGAGTTCAAGCCCCACAAAGGACCCAAAAAAAAAAAAACGCTCTGCCTGAAGATAAGACTCTTCTTAATTTTGGTAAGCAACCAATATTATTTTCCTTTGCAGTGCCTTTTCAACTACCTTAGTGAAACTACCAGGTTTCAATGTTGGCTCTGTCATTTTAATGAGGTTAATCAAAGTAATTTATTTTTATTTTTTTGTCGGTCATGGGGCCTTAACTCTGGGCCTGGGCGCTGTCCCTCAGCTCTTCAGCTCAAGGCTAGCGCTCTACCACTTGAGCCACAGTGCCACATCTGGCTTTTTCTGCTAAGGAATCGAACCCAGGGCCTCATGCATGCAAGGCATACACTCTACCACTGAGCCACCTTCCCAGCCCCAATCAAAGTAATTTTAATTAACTTGTTCCTTATCACATCTTAAAGTGAGTATAAAGACAGATTCCAAGCCAGGCACCAGTGACTCACACCTGTAATTCTAGCTACTGAGGAGGCTGAAATCTAAAGATTGCAGTTTAAAGCCAGCCCGGGCAGAAACATCCATTAGACTCTTTCTCCCATTAACCACCAGAAACAGGAAGTGGCACTGTGGCTCAAGTGGTAGAGAGCTAGCCTTGAGCACAAAAAGGCTCAGGGACAGTGCCCATGCCCAGAGCTCAAGACTCAGGACAGACCAAAAAAAAAAAAAAAAAAAGATTCCAGGGGAAGAGGGACAGGGAGCAATAGGGAAGGTGAGGCTGACTGGGATAGTGTAAACATGTGGAAATGTAACAGTGAAAGTCCCCCCTCCCCATGTAATTAATGTAAGCTGATTAAAAACAAAACAAACACAAAGCTGGGGTTCATACCTATAATGCTAACTCCTCAGGGGATTTGAAATCTGAGATTATGGTCTGAAGCCAGCCTGTGCAGAAATATCCCTGAGACACTTATCTTCAATTAAAGAGCAAAAAATCAGAAGTGGAGACATAGCTCTAGTGGTACAATGCTAACCTTGAGTTCAAGTCCTAGTACTGGCACAAACAAAAGCAACAACTCTCTCCCCCACAAACCAAAAGCTTCTACTTTAATTTAGCATGCTATGACTACACAATTAGCTTGTATCTGTGTAGTATGTACAGGTACTGGGCACCAACGAATCATCTGCTTTCCTCACTCCCCATCTGGATTTACCTTAACTCTCTTCTTACCATGAATTGTTGCATTTTCACTCTGGTGAAAACTGAACCACTTTACACCAAATGTGCTCGAAGATGGCAAAAGCTGTTCACACTGATCTAGCGACAAGGTGTAGGCTGACTTCCTTTTTCCTCTGTGTCTTCTACTAGATGACTTGGTGACAGGCCTCCGAGGACAGTGGCTGTTTTCAGGGGATGCTGAGGGAGAGCAGACTTCACTTTGTGACAGAGGTTCCTGAGAAGGACCTGAACTTGACAGTCCTGAGCTTGTGTCTGACATGCTGATTTCACTTTGGTCAGCTTCACTAGAAAGCTTTACATTTTTAGTTGTTCCTTTTTCTTTATTTTTAAACCCTTTCTTTCTGACACCCAAGTGACTTTGAATCACAGCTTCCAGAGCTATTTTCCTCTGGCTGTCTGACATGCGACGTGTTGTTCTAACATAGTATTCTGCAGGAAACAGAAGGCCTTCAATCATTGTGCAAGAATGTGCTTGAATTTCTGTAGAAGCAGGAGAGCCTGGTTCCAGAGTAAGACTCTGAGACTGGCTTAGAGCCTCCTTTTCCTGAACAGTCTGATCTCTACTATCCAGAGTGTTACTAGATTTTAAAGAGTTTCCAGTGTGATGACTTTGTTCTTTTAAGTCTTGGGTTATATTTGCTGCTGAGTTACTGTAAGCGAGTTCATGTCTATTACATGAATTGTCTGCCACTAAGTTAGGACTTCTAGCCAGTTGGCTGGGGGCACCAATAGTGTTATTTACTACTGGGTCATCTGTACAGATGGATATCTTTCTGCCTTGTACCTGCAGGTCTAGGGGTGGAGAAGGACTAATGTTTTGAAATGCTGGAGCAGTAAGTTCCCCGTGACCTTCATGGGGCAAACAGTGTTGATGATGGCTGCTGTCTGATGTAAGATGCAAAGGAACTGTGGTCTCCTTGGAGATTTGACTTCCTCTTCCTGATTCAGCACTTGGTGGAATTACTATAATCTCTCCAGCAGCTTCAGTAGCTGGTGCTGAAGAGCCCAGAGTTTCGGGCTGAGGACTTGTGAGGTAACTTATTACTGTTTCTGATGAACAAGGATTTTTGTTATTGATTGTGTCCTGATTCCTAGTGCTTTTTCCAGAAGCAATGAATGAATTAGTGTCAAAGGAACACTCTGTCTCCTGAGAAGCAAACATTCTTTTGGGCTTCTTTTGTCTCTCCCCTGGCAGCTCATTCTGCCTGGTCTTCCCATCAAGGTCACTCACTTTATAGGGAAAATGTTCTTGGATGTCATCTGCATTTTGTATAAGCAATCCTTCTTCTGAGCCATCTTTAGAGTTAAAGGACTTAGGCTCAACAAAGGTCAGAGATGTCTTTTCTCCAGTTTCTTTGGTAAGCTGGGTGTTGATTTGTAATCGGTCAGGAAAACATCCTTCATTTTTAGGCTCTGAAGAAATACAAATATATGTCTCTCAGTCCCTAATGCTTATATGTAAGCATACACACAAACATACACATACACAAACACACATACAAGTACTTAGCTACTTTCAAAATGGAACAGAAACGTTTTATATTTGTTTAGAAATATTGTAAGGCTGGGAGTGCAGATCCAAGACAAAAACCTGCCTAATATGCTTGAAGCCCTGTCTTCTAGCATCACAATAATAAACAAACTACTGAACATTTACTTAGGAATAAAAAAAATAAGAGCTGGAATGTGGCTTAGAGGTAGAGTGCTTGCTGAGCATGCATGAAGCCCTGGGTTTGATTCCTTAGGACCACATAAACAGAAAAGTGACGCTGAGACTCAAGTGGTAGAGTGCTAGCTAGCCTTGAGCAAAAGCAGCTCAGAGATAGTGCCCTAGCCCTGAGTTCAAGACCCAGGACTGGCAAAAAAAGTGAAACCAAAAATTAATGTTACAGAATTTTAAGTAAATGTAAGTCTATAAAAAAAATTTTTGGGGGGGAGGGGGGGTATGATTGGGTGGGGGGGAGGGGGGAGGCTGGGAAGGGAGGTGAAGGGTAAAGAAAGGAGGAGGCTGCAATGCTTGGGAAGAAATGTATGCATTATCCTGCCCATGTAATTGTAACCCCTCTGTACAGTATGTTCTCAAATAAAATAAAATTAAATTAAAAAAAAAAAAATTTTTTTTGCCAGGGGCCGGTGGCTCACGCCTATAATCCTAGCCACTCAGGAGGCTGAGATCTGAGGATCGCGGTTCAAAGCCAGCCTGGGCAGGAAAACTCCACGAGACTCTTACCTCCAATAAACCACTAGAAAACCGGAAGTGGCGCTGTGGCTCAAGTGGTAGAGTGCTGGCCTTGAGCTGAAGAGCTTAGGGATAGCGCCCAAGCCCAGAGTTCAACCCCCACAACTGGGGGGGGGGGGGAGAGAGCCTCACCGGGGACTTTTCAGATTCAGGTGGCTTTGAACTGTGATCCTCAGATCTGGGCCTCCAGAATTACAAGTATGCCTCACCAATACTTGGAGGCATCTTCTCTTAATTTCCTCCCTCCTTACCCCCCCTCCCCCCCACCCTGCACCTCAGTTCTGGAGCTTGAACTCAGGGCCTGGGCACCATTCCTGAGCTGCTTTTGCTCAAGGCTAGCACGCTACTACTTGAGCCACAGAGCCACTTTTCTGATTATGTGGTACTAAGGAATTGAACCCAGGGCTTCATGCATGCTAGGCAATAATCTACCACTAAGCCACATTCCCAGCTCTCTTCATTTCTCATTTTGAGACAACTCATTATATAGACCTGGCTGGCCAACAAATTGTGATCCCTTTGCTTCAGCCTCCTGATTACTGGGATTACAGGTATACACCTCTATGCTTGGCTCCTTAATTCTTTAGTCTTACCTAAAGTCCTTTGGTACTTAAGACTGAACACAGGAGCTTTTACAATGAGCTACATCCCCAATCTAATTTTTTATCTCACATTTTTTTTTTCTCTCTGAAGTACTGGGGATTGCAAGTGTTCTACCACTGAGCTGCACAACCACAGCCACAGCCCTTTGTTTTTCTCAGGTAATTTTTTTTTTTTAATCCGGTCATGGGGCCTGAACTCTGGGCCTGAGCGCTGTCCCTCAGCTCTTCAGTTCAAGGCTAGTGCTCTACCACTTGAGCCACAGCGCCACTTCCAGCTTTTTTTCTTTTTGCTTATGTGGTGCTGAGGAATCGAACCCAGGGCCTCAGGCATGCAAGGCAAGCGCTCTACCACTGAGCCAACTTCCCAGCCCCATCCTCAGGTAATTTTTACATCATTTTCTCACTTAGCAGTCCTAATTGTATGATTGCAAATTACTTGAATTTTAACCCCAGAAATGACCTGTTGTTTTGGTGCCAAAGATGGAATCCAGAGCCTTGTTCCTGCTAGGCAAGGGTTTTGCCACTGATCAACACAACGCACATCCCTAATTTCAGAATATTTCTAGTATTCACTGTATATGCACATTCATATTAAAAAATCTTTCTAGTATTTAAACATTAAGTATAAATCCTAAAATTTGAGGAGCAACTAAATAAACAACTCAATTGAGAGTGATTTTTGATCACAAAACTAGAGATAACTGTTAACAAATCATATATTCTCTAAGACTCTAGTACCTAGGTATTACTAAGTACACTCACAATTCAACAGTTAAAACACAATCAAATGGACAAAGG
Organism: Dipodomys merriami; assembly: GCF_024711535.1. Classification (NCBI taxonomy): domain Eukaryota; kingdom Metazoa; phylum Chordata; class Mammalia; order Rodentia; family Heteromyidae; genus Dipodomys; species Dipodomys merriami. The sequence goes on along the minus strand of NW_027206202.1, from coordinate 5,043,912 downwards.
ATATGAACATTTTCCCAAAGATTCACATGTGGCACATGAAAAGATTTTTAACATTACTAGTTAACTAAGAAATACAATAAGGGGCTGGGAAGGTGGCTCAATGGTAGAGTGCTTGCCTTGCATGCATGAGGCCCTGGGTTTGAATCCTCAGCACCACATAAGCAGAAAAAGCTGGAAGTGGTGCTGTGGCTCAAGTGATAGAGCGCTAGTCTTGAGCTGAAGAGCTGAGGGACAGCGCCCAGGCCGAGTTCAGGCCCCACGACTGGCAAAAAAAAAAAAAAGGCTGGAGGTATAGCTCAGTGGTAAAGGGATTGGCTTTTTTTTTTGTCAGTCGTGCTGAATGAGAATATGAAGCCTAAGTTCAAGCCCTGGTACGTACGTACGTACACACACGTACACGCGCGTGCACGCACACACACACTCACGCACACAAATATGCAAAAGGTAAATTACAAGTGTTAATGAGGGTATGGAGAAGCTAGAACATTATGGATCACTGCTGGGAATGTAAAATGGTATAGCTTGTGTGGTAAACAATTTGACAGTTTCTCAATATTAAACCAGCCATGAGAGGCTAAGACAATGACTGAGAAAGTTTGAGGCAATTCTGGGCTATCACACCATACAACAATAACAAAACACACAAAAGCCAAACAAAACAGAATTAACTGTATGACCCAGTAAATCTACTTTTAGGTTTAGTCGTAAAGAATCAAAAATACAAAAAACAAAGCTGGGTCCAGGTGCTGTTGGTTCACACCTGTAATCCTAGCTACTCAGGAGGCTATGATCTGTGAACTGTATTTTAAAGCCAGCCCTGGTAGGAAAGTCCATGAGAATCTTATCTCCAATTCACCACCAGAAAACAAGTGGAGCTGTGGTTCAAAGTGGTAGAGCCCTAGCCTTGAGCGAAAGAGCTCAGTGATAGTGCCCAGGCCCAGAGTTCAGGCCCTATGACTAGCCAAAAAAAAAATTTTTTTTTCTAATAGAAAATATACATATCCAGAAAAGTCTGAGAAATGTGTATATGGATGTTCATATAGCATTATTCATTAGTCAAAAAGTAGTATTAGGCTTGCTTGAATTTTATAAGGCATGAAGTTCACATCAATTACAAAGTCTACTGTTCCTAGAACAGGGGCCTCAGGCACCTGGAGACTAAACACTAAAGTCAGTCTGAGCAGGCAGGTTAGGTTTACCTGAATGCATTGATTGTGATGTGATTCGCTTTTCTGGAAAGCCATCTTGTCTTGCCGTTTTCTTAACAGAATTCTTAATCTTCTCAGCTCTTTGGGCACGCTACAGAAAACCAAGGATATGCAAGAAATACATTTATTTTTCCTCTCTTTTTTCTGTCTTCTTTCCGTCTTTTTTCTTTTTTGTGGTGCTGGATCTTGTGCATGTTAAACAACTGCTCTACCAATGAGCATATATAGCCCCAACTCCATGAACTGTTTTTAAAGCTATCTTGTCTACAAATCTTTTTTTTTTTGTTCCAGTACTGAGGCTTGAGTTCAGGGCCTCGGCATTACCTCTTAGCTTTTTTCACTCAAGGATGGCACTCTATCACTTAAGTCACAGCTCCATTTATGGCTTTTTGGTAGTTAAGTGGAACTGAGAGCCTCACAGACTTTTCTGCCCAGGCTAACTTAAAACCATGTTTCTCAGATCTCGCCTCCTGAGTAGTTAGAATTACAGGGGTAAAGCAGGGCACTGGTTGCTCATGCCTATAATGCTACTCAGAAGGCTGACATCTGAGGATCACCGTTTGAAAAGTCTGCGAGACTCTTCTCTCTAATAAACTACTCAGAAAAAGCCAGAAGTTGGCGCTGTGGCTCAAGTGGTAGAACACTAGCCTTGAGTATAAAGAGGCTCAGGGACAGCGCCCAGGTCCTAAGTTCAAGCCTCAGAACCGGCAGAAAAGAAAAAAAAAATTACAGGCATGAGCCACTGGTGCCTGGTCAGAAATGTTTTTATATAGGTTGCACATCACCTTTGAAAAGATGATTCACCTACCTGAAGGCGGGCCAGAGTTCTCCTGTATTCCTTTTTCAAAAGTGCAAGTTTTTCCTCCAGCTGAAAGAAAAACAGTAAGAATATTTAACTGTGAAAAGCTGGAATCAGGGACAGGAAACAGGTATCAGACCTGAGTATCCCGTTCCAGAACCAGAGGCAAGACTGAGAGTGGTGAGGAGGAGGCACTGACCTATACAAACTCACTCTTGGTGCTCAAAAAGCAAGTTTTCCTCTCAGGAACTTGGCGTAAACTGTTCCTGTACTTGGAGCACTTCCTACCTTGCCAATTCTTAAGACGCTCTAAGCCTCACCTCAAGATTTTTGTGGGTGTGTGACAGTTCTGGGGTTTGAACTCAAGGCTTGGGTACTGTCCCAGGTGGTTAACTAGAGGTAAGAGTCCCATGAACTTTCCTCTCTGGCTGGCTTTGAACCTTAATCCTCAGATCTCAGTCTCTTGAGTAGCTAAGAGCCACCAGCACCTGGCCTCATCTTCCTGAGGTAAGACTTTCAAGACTCTTCTCCAAGTCCACATTAGACACTCCCGCCCTCCTGTGTAATCTCCTGATCCCAGCATTTACCATACAGTACTGTGTTATCTGCTTTTCCCCATCACTCACTGTGAGACCCTAACTCAGCCAACAAACATCTTGCGGGTCAATGGTGCAGACATCTCAACACTTGGGACAGTAACTGATGCTCACTGGGGGTGTGTAGATGCTAAAGATACTGAATGGCTACCACAAATTACATACAGAGAAGCCTACAGATAGGAAACAGATAAGCCTATTCCTAAAGCTGAGATCTGAGGATAAAGAGTCAAAGCTAGCTCGGGCAGAAAAGTCTGTGAGACTTTTTTTTTTTTAATCTCCAATTAACCACCAAAAAGCCCGAGCCGGAGGCGTGACTCAAATGGTGATGTGCTAACCTGAAGCAAATAAACGGCACAAAACAAAAACCAACGTTTTGAGGGGTTTTCTCAAGACTGGGGGCTCCGGAAAGCGCGTCAGGATCTTCACCTTGTCTACAAAGTTCTACACTTGGTACTTCTGCATTGCAATTGTCAACTACACGTGGCTAATTTTGTTTGGCAAACGCCACCTCACTGGCCCTGCGACCCTGGCACACGCGCACTGCCGGTGCCCCGCGGCCCTCAGAGGACCGTCGGCCGCAGGCACTGCTGCCCTCGGGCCGCTGAGGAGACAAGGCCCAGCCTCAAGTCCCCCGGAAGGGGGTTCGGGTCCCGCGCCGGCCCACCCGCAGCACCTGTTCCTTCTCCGCACAGCTCAGCGACTTCCCGGGAACCTGGTCCATGGGGTTGCAGGCCGAACTCCAGCCCCCAGGCCTGCGGACCCCGCGTGCGCCCCGCACGCACCCCGTCAGGGAAGCGGGCGACCCAGAGCAGGTCCTCTCAGCGCACAACAAGCCGGCCCACGCCGGCCCAGCGCGCCAAAAAGCCCTCAGCCAATCAAAGCCTCCGCTGGGTCTGCGTAGGCACAGCCGGGGGATCGCCGAGTACCGGCGCAGGGCCGTATAGAGGAAAGCCGAGCGATCGATGGGAACGGAAGTGAAGGAACAGCCGGAAGTAGCCGGAATCTCAGCCATCCAGGTGTTGACAGCATCCCCCGGTGCTGAGAGGCTGGGGCAGCGGCCATGGAGCTGAGTGAGCAGCTCTACAACAAGTCAGAATACATCGAGACGGTACCGGAGGGCCCTGCCCTGCCCTGGCGGAGTCTGCGGCCTTTCGAGGCCTGGCGGGAACCCCACCCTGGCCCCTCCCCACCCTTCCCGGGGTCCCCCCTGCGCGTGGTCCGGGTAGCCTAGAGCCCCGTGGGGCGTCCGAGGTTGTTGTTTAGTCGCTGGCGGATGAGGTCTGGCTTTTTGTGTAGGTTCCGGATGTTTGTGCTGGAATGAAATGCTGTCCCACTAGCGATGATAACTTCAGGCCCTTTTAAAACTATCTTTTAAACGTTTTGTGCTCATTTAGCATATATATGTGCATATATATATATGTGTGTGTGTGTGATACGTTGTTACTATAATATATAAACACGTAATATGTAAACAGTATCTAAAACATTACATATTTATATGTAATATGTGTAATGTTCCTTGTGTATACATGTATTTCTACTATAATTGTACATAACCTACTACATATATAGTATATGTAGCTAAATGAAATTGCTTATATATATGTAATTATGAGTATATGTATGTTATGTATATACTATATAGCATACATATTCATAGTTGTACATGATGAATTATATATATCATATATGTAGTGGTATGTCTACTGCATGCAGTATTTATATACATATATACAGATATGCTACGTACATACTATATAGCATACATATTCATAGTTATACATGTTCTATATAACTATGCATATTACACATGTAGTAGTATATATACATGCACATACTATATATAATATTATAGTCCACATAATGTATGTGTAAAATTCTGCAAATAGCAGGTGCCAATGGCTCATGTCTGTAAGCTACTCAGGAACCTGAGATCTGAGGATTGCGGTTTGAAGCCAGCCCAGGCAGGAAAGCACATGAGATTCTTATCTCCAATTAATTACCAAAAAGTGGCACTGTGGCTCAGGTGGCACAGCACCAGCCTTGAGTGAAAAAGCTAAGGGAGGGCACCCTGGTCCTTAGTTCAAGCTCCAGGACTGGCACATATACACACACAAAATCAGGAAACAGAGTAAGTGTACATTTGAGGTTATTTTTTTTTCTGTTGTAATCTCACAACACATAATATTAAAGTTGTTACCCTCATTCTAGGGATGTAAAACAGGATGGAACCAGGATTTGAATCGCCACTAAGCTATAGGCCTGCCACATACAAATTCGGGATCCCATTCCCTGAATTTTTGTTTCATTCCATTGTTCTGTTGTTTTTGTTTGCTAGTATCAAATTTTGAATTCAAGGCCTCACCTAGTGCTTGCTATGATGTTCTATCACTGGAGCCATGTCTGCAAAGCCCTGCTTTTTTTGCAGATTGTTTTGGAGATAGAATGTAGTAGTGAACTTTTTTGCCTAGCCTGTCATAGAACTAAGATTGTCCACATCTCAGTCTTCTGAGTTACTAAGGTTACAGGCTTCACTCACTTGCACCGGCCTGTTGCTATTTTTTTTTTTTTTTTTGGCCAGTCCTGGGGCCTGAATTCAGGACCTGGGTACTGTCCCTGAGCTTCTTTTGCTCAAGGCTAGCACTCTACCACTTGAGCAACACACAGCACCGCTTCTGGCTTTTTCTGTTTATGTGGTGTACTGAGGAATCAAACCCAGGGCTTCATGCATGCTAGGCAAGCACTCTAGCACTAAGTCACATTCCCAGCCTTGATCTTTAATTTCCTAATCCATCCTTGCTTTTTTGAGATCCTGGATTCATTCCAATTTACTCTGCATGTGTGCTTCTGTGTGCACTGTGTATGCATGCATGTTAAGGAAGCATTCTACCGCTGGATAATGTGTATGTTGGTACTGAGGCTTAAACTCAGGGCCTCTTATTGCTTGGCTTTTTTCTCAAGGCTGTCCCTCTACCAGCTGAGCTACGTGTCCACTACCATATTTTTGTTACTTAATTAGAGATGCTTCTCACAGTGTTTTGTTTTTGTTTTTGTTTTTTGGCCAGGAATTGCTTTGAATTGTGATCTCCAGACCTCAGCTTCCTAAGTAGCTAGGATTTATAGGTGTGAGTTACCAATACCCAGCGTTATTCCATTTTAGACTATATTCCATGTCGAATTATTTCCTTTCCAGTATGAGCTAACTTGGTGGAAAACTATAGCCCACTTTGCTCACCCCAGTATCTGTTTCCTTTCAGGCCTCTGGAAATAAAGTGAGTCGCCAGTCAGTGTTGTGTGGAAGCCAGAATATTGTTCTTAATGGCAAGGTAAGGGACAAAGCCAGCTTCAGGACTCAAAGCTCTGCTTGCTTTTCACCAATTATCACATTCAGTGGATAGACAAAATGTCATCCTGTCTCCTGTTTATTGTTGTGTATTTTCAATTCTCTTTTTTTCCTTCTCCAAATTTTTTAATATGTGTGGTTATGACATTTATCTATGTGTATAGTACTTCTGTCATATTTATTTCCAATCATTTTTGGGCCTCTTTCCCCTCCTACTGTTGCAATATAAAGAGTCTCCACTAATTCCACTGTTCCAGGAGAATTTAGGGATTTTCTTTTTTCTTTCTTTTCTTTTTTGGGGGGGAGGGTAGGGGTGGTAGTTCTAGGGCTTGAACTCAGGGTCTGGGCACTGTTCCTGGGCTTCTGTGCTCAAGGCCTAGTGCTTTACCACTTTGAGCCATAAGCACCATTTCCAGCTTTTTGATAGTTAATTGGAGATATGAGTCGCACAGACTTTCCTGCCTGGGATGGCTTTGACTGTAATCCTCAGATCTCAGCCTCCTAAGTAGCTAGGACTAGAGGCATGAGCCACCAATTCCAGGCTATACTAGAATTTATCAGGAAAGAAATAGTGTTTGTGGTAGTAGAGCACCAGCCTAGTATGCTTGAGGCCCTGAGGTTGAGTCCTAGTTCCACTGAAAATAAGTAGAAATGTTTAGTAGTTGCTCAGACCCACCATTTCTGTATTTATTTATTTATTTATTTTGTCGGTTGTTGGGCTTGAACTCTTGGCCTGGGCACTGTCCCTCAGCTCTTTAGCTCAAGGCTAGAGCTCTGCAATTTGAGTCACAGCACCACTTCCAGCTTTTTCTGCTTATGTGGTGCTGAAGAATGGAACCCAGGACCTCATGCATGCAAGGCAAGCGCTCTACCCCTGAGCCACTTTTCTACCCCCCCCCATTTCTGTATTTAATTACAAAATTTAATTATTTCTGTCTTTCTCATAAGTAAGAGAAGGTTTTTGAAAATCTTTTAGCTAATTCTTAGGCACTTTCCATGACTGTAAGGAAGACTTTTTCTGGTGATGAAATATGTGTAAATATAGTTGCTTTGGCAAAAGTGACTATTGTAACTATTTCAGAGTATACAATTAAATGTCATTATTAATGGTCTCACATTGGGCACTGGTGGCTCATGCGTGTAATCCAAGCTACTCAGGAGGCTGAGATCTGAGAATCATAGTTCAAAGCCAGCCTGGAGAGGAAAGCTGGAGAGACTCTTTTTTTTGGGGGGGTCCAGTCGTGGGGCCTGAACTCTGGGCCTGTGCGCTGTCCCTCAGCTCTTCAGCTCAAGGCTAGTGCTCTACCACTTGAGCCACAGCGCCACTTCCGGCTTTTTTTATTTTGCTTATGTGGTGCTGAGGAATGGAACCCAGGGCCTCAGGCATGCAAGGCAAGCGTTCTACCACTGAGCCACCTTCCCAGCCCCTGGAGAGACTCTTTATTCCAATTAACCACAAGAAAACTGAAAGTGGATTTGTGACTCAAAGTTGTAGAGTGCTAGACTTGAGCAAAAAAGCTTAGGGACAGCACCCAGGGCCTAAGTTCAAGCCCCACAACTGACAAAAAAATAAATAGTAGTAGTATTCATCACAACTTCTTTCCAAAACTTTATTACCCTACATAGAAACTCAGCACCCATTAAGGAATAATTCTCAGTTTTGCTGTCTTCTTCTTAGCCCTTGGTAGCCTCAATCTATTTCATCTCTTCCTTCCCGTGTGTGTGTGTGTGTGTGTGTGTGTGTGTGTGTGTGTGTGTGTGTGTGTGTGTGTGTGTGTGTGTGTGTGTCAATCTATTCCATCTCTTCCTTCGTGTGTGTGTGTGTGTGTGTGTGTGTGTGTGTGTGTGTGTGTGTGTCAGAACTCAGGGTTTGGGTGCTATCTCTGAGCTTTTGTACTCAAATCTAGATCTACTATTTGAGTCACAGCTCCATTTTCAGCTTTTTGGTGCTCAATTGGAGATAAAGAGTCTCATGAACTTTCCTGCCCTGGCTGGCTTGGAACTTCAGTCCTCAGATCTCAGCTTCCTGAGTAGCTGGGATTACAAGCATGAGCAACTTCTGGCTTTTTGTTGTCTAATTGACAATAAAAGTCTCATAGACTTTGCTTCCTGGGCTGGCTTTGAACTGAGATTCTTCCATCTCAACCTCATAAGTAGCTAGAATTACAAGCATAAACCACTGGAACTCAGTTTTTGTTTTTGTTTTTTAATGTTGGTCCTGAGGGATAAACTAGGGTCCAGGCACATTCTCTGAGCTTTTGTTCTCAATGCTAACACTTGAGCCACAACTCCATTTCCAGCTTTTTTTGGTGATTAACTGGATAAGAGTCTCATGGACTTTCCTATTCAGGCTGGCTTCGAACCATGATCTTCAGATTACAGGCATGAGCCATCAGTGCTAGGCTCAGAATTTTTTTTAACCTCATTTCCTTATTTAGTAGACATTTTGTGAATGCCAAGTGCAGGGCACTAACCTCCCTAAATTTCAAGATGGGTTACTGAAGCCGGGCACTGGTGGCTCACATCTGTAGTCCTAGCTACTCAGAAGGCTGAGATCTGAGGATCAGGTTCAAAGCCAGCCTGGACAGCAAAGTCCATGAGACTCTTATCTCCAATGATCCACCAGGAAACTGGAAATGGCGCTGTGGCTCAAGTGGTAAAGTGGTAGCCTTGAGCTGAAGAGCTCAGGGACAATGCCCACGAACGACAAAAAAAAAGAAAAGAAAAAGTTACTGAGCCCCTTCAGGCAGTCTCTGGAGAAAGCTGCAGTAGAGTAGGTGATCTCTGTCCCAAAGCTAGGGGATGAAGCACAACTTTAATGGGTCCATTGGTGGGAACATACAGATTGAGAGAATCAGGAATTTGAGGAGAAATGGAAAAGTAGGAGCTGCTGGGATAGTCACTGGGAAAGTACTCCAGGCCTGGGGGTGAAGGTGGACCTGAATGAATCAACAAAGACATATAAACTAAGTCTGCTGTAGGAATTCTCAATAAACAATTGCTTATTCAAATTCAGTGAGTCCTATTCATGAGTATAAAGGGCAGAGGGCATGGTTCAAGTGGTAGAGCTCTTGACTGGCGTGCCCTAGGCCCTGGCTTCAGTCCCCACTACTAAACATACCCATACACACATACACACAGTATATGGGACCATCTCCAGTGGCAGTCTGCAGGCAATGTGGAGGGCAATGCTCCTTCCTCACAAGTTAGCCCTTTTGACAGAACATTTGGTACAGTGGATCCTAACATAACTGTCATCAGTGTCCTGTGGTATATCACTTTGTCATGCTTTCAGCTGTGCTGGTGACTTTGAATATCTGCTTTGTTTTGTAGACCATCATCATGAATGACTGTATTATCCGAGGAGATCTGGCAAATGTAAGAGTTGGACGCCACTGCGTGGTGAAAAGTCGTAGTGTCATAAGACCACCATTCAAGAAGTTCAGCAAAGGGTATGTAATTCAATAGCCTTCCTGTCCTGGGACAGGTGTTGCTACCCACAACTTTGTAGAAAGGTTGAATTGTGTTCTGAGTAGGTCCATCCTGTTACCTGAGGGTTGAGTAAGAGTTCACCATAATGAACGCAGCTCTGATGGTGGTTATCTTAATCTGGCTGATGCTTGGTAGACTGAGTCTGCCCAAGCTGGCAAGAGCAATGAGGTTTGATTTACCACATGTAGTCATATTTGTATTGAGTAAAGAGCCAGGCACCAGTGACTCACCCCTATAATCCTAGCTATTCAGTGGGTTGAGATCTAAGGATCTTGGTTTGAAGTCAGCCAAGGCAGTAAGGTCTGTAAAACTTTTATCTCCAATTAACTGCCAAATAACTGGAAGTGGAACTGTGGCTCAAGTGGTAGAGCTCTAGCTTGAAGCATAAAAGCTCAGGAACAGTGCCCTGGCCCTGAGTTCTAGCCCCAAGACCAGCATTTAAAAAAAAAAAAGTATAATTTTTCATTTAAAATTACAACACTAGGATTGGGAATGTGACTTAGTGGTAGAGTGCTTGTCTAGCATGCATGAAGCCCTGGGTTTGATTCCTCAGTACCACATAAACAGAAAAAGCCAGAAGTGGGCACTGTGGCTCAGTGGTAGAGTGCTTGCATTGAGCTGAAGAGCTCAGGGACAGCACTCAGGCCCAGAGTTCAGGCCCCACGACCGACCAAAAAAAAAAAAACTATAATACTATCTCCAGGTATGGTGGCACATGCCTGGATTCCTAGCATTCAGGAGGCCAAGGTAGCAGGATCACAAGTTCCAGGCGAGTGTGGGCTACATAGCAAGGCCCTGATTCAAAATGATTAAAAACAAGAATATCAGTATTACTATTGAGTATGATTCCATCAGAGAATCCATTGTTGCACAAGGAGGAGAGACTAAAAATAGGACTAGATTAATAACAAAGATGTAAGTAAATCTTGAGTCATGGAAGACAAATGTTTTGATGAAAACAAGAAAGTACAAGTGAGTAAATGCCTACTTTATGTGAGTTCTAGTCCAGATACCTAAAATGTGATGTAATAAGTATGGTCAGTGGCATTGGAGGAGTGTGAGACAATGTGGTCTCCCCCCATCCTCCCCTCCCCCTCCCCCTCCCCCTCCTCCTCCTCTTCCTCCTCCTCTGCCTCCTCCTCCTCCTCCTCTTCCTCTTGCTCTCCTTCTTTTCCTTTTCCCTCTCTCCTTCCCTTTCTCCCTCTCTTTTCCCAGGGTTTGAACTAAGGACCTAGATGCTGTCCCTGAACTTTTCTGCTCAAGGCTAATGCTCTACAACTTGAGCTATACCTCCACTTCCCAGCATTTTTGGTAGTTAATTGGAAAGAAGAGTCTCACAGACTTTCCTGTCCAGGCTGGCTTTGAACCACAGTCTTTGGATCTCAGCCTCCTGAGTAGCTAGGATGACAGGTGTGAACCATAGGCATCCAGCATGGTTTTTCTCTTGATTGTACTTCTCTGGGACAGTGTATCCCTTACGTGGACTGTGGCACTTAGTAGGTACACTGTAAATACAGTGAATGAATAAAGTTGAAGGATAGTGGGTACTGGAAATTGTAGCCCATGAACTTTTTGTTGAGATTATAATCTGTGGCTTTAGAATCCTTGACCTAAAGCTCATCACCTTGATCTTTCATTGTTCATCTTCTTTTCCTTCTCTAGTGTTGCATTCTTTCCTTTACATATCGGGGACCATGTCTTTATTGAGGAAGACTGTGTGGTCAACGCCGCTCAGATTGGTTCTTATGTTCACGTGGGCAAGAACTGTGTGATTGTGAGTATGGTGACTTGGCTACCTAAGCAGCCTCATTCCCCTCCCCTCCATGCCTTGGGAGGACAGGGCAGAAGTAATGCCTTCCGAGGATGCATCTTCTTACTAGATATGCAGTGTTTTCTTGGTGTTAATTATTATGCCATCCAGGTGCTCGTGGCTTATGTCTATAATCCTAACTACTTAGGAGGCTGAGATCTGAGGGTCACAGTTAGAAACCAGCTTGGGGAGGAGACTCTGAGATTTTTTTTTTTTTACTTATTTTATTGGTCTTGGGGCCTGGACACTGTCCCTGAGCTGTTTTGCACAAGACTAGCACTCTACCACTTGGAGGCACTTGTGGTTTTCTGGTGGTTCATTGGAGATAAGAGTCTCACAGATTTTCCTGCCCAGGTTGGCTTTGAACCATGATCCTGAGATCTCAGCCTCCTGGATAGCTAGGATTGAAGGAGTGAGCCACCAGTGCCCAGCTGTGATTCTTATCTCAAGTTAACCACCAAAAAGCTGGAAATGGAGCTATGGCTCAAGTGGTAGGGTGCTAGCCTTGAATTAAAAAAAAAAAAATGTTGGGGCTGGGAAGGTGGCTCAGTGGTAGAGCACTTGCCTTGCATGCATGAGGCCCTGGGTTCGATTCTCAGCACCACATAAGAAAAAAGCCGGAAGTGGCGCTGTGGCTCAAGTGATAGAGCGCTAGCCTTGACAGCGCCCAGGCCCAGAGTTCAGGCCCCACAACCGGAAAAAATAAAAAAATTAAAAAAAAAAAAATTAAAAAAAAAAAAAATGTTGAGACAGGTCCAGGCCCTGAATTCAAGTCCTAGGACTGGCTCAAAAAAATTTTTTTTTAATACATAAACTGGCTGGTTTTTCTTCCATATGTTAAGCTTTTTCCTTTAATGACTTGATTTAATCCTTGCAACCATGCCAGGCATTGTCCCTGTTTTCAGATGAGAAGACTGAAACCATATATGTAGAAGGACTTGAAAAAAACTAGTGAGGAGCCAGGTGCTAATGGCTCACACCTGTGATCCTAACTACTCAGGAGGCTAAGATCTGAGGATCTTGGTTCAAAGCCAGCCTGGGCAAGAAAGTCCATGAAATTCTTATCTCCAATAAACTACAAAGGAAATGCTAGAAATGGTGCTGTCCCTCAAGTGGTAGAGTGCTAACCTTGAGCAAAAGAGACTCAGGGACAGTGCTGAGGCCCTGAGTTCAAGACCCAGGACCAGCAAAAAAAAAAAAAAAAAAGGAAAAGAAAGCGAGTAAGGAGTAGAGCCAGGATTTACTCTACACATTTTTGAGTAGCTCTATGGGCCACTTGTTGTTTTCCTTCAGAGAGTGTGGGTCTGGGGGCAAGTCAATGTTGGCACATTAAATGAGAGGAGCTTGAGCATTCCGGGGAAGGGATTGGCAGGTGAATGTCAGAGACACCAGTGGCCATCCTGTCAGGATAGTAGAGGGCCCTGATACACCCATAGCAACACCCCTAGGGCCTGGTGCATAAGCATGTAGGCCTCCATTCTTTCTTGGATTTCTTGCTGGTCCTAGACAAAGAGCTTTATTTCTACTGGGGTTTCTCAGAACCCTAGGAGAGCTGATCTGTAGTGTTTAGGGAAAATGCTTCCTACATTTCAGCTCTATGAAGCCAAAATCAAGCTCATGTTTCTTCAATGGTCACCCCATGAATGCAGATCCAGCTCTCTTGCTCCATATAAGACTCAGACTCTAAAGTATCAAAACCCTGCAGAAGCCATGCAGTGGATGTTCCTAGAGCCAGCAGGGCTCTAGGTGGACAGCACTGGCGAAACCCAGCTCAGAGAAAACCATTCCTTTGCCACTATAATAGCTAGGTTTCCTTTCCTGTGTTAAGCTTTTTCCTTCAGTCACTTGCTTCTCAGTGTGGTCATTGTGCAGACATCTCAGAGGAACGCCTTAGTATGTGTGCAGACAGAATGTTTAGGAGAAGATGAAAAGTTGATTCCAGAACAGAAGGGAGAAGAACAGAGATGATGGCAGGAAGGGAAAAAGGAAAGGGCTAGCCAGCAGAGGGTGTTGACAGAGTAGATAATGCACAACACGATGGAAAGTAGAGCCAGAAGTAGAACCTGATTTCATGCTCATCAGGCTCCAGGGATCATAAGAACAAATCTTCATCCCTGTTCTTTCCTCTGGGGTTTGATGGTCATGGGAGGAAGGAAGATGGCTGCTTCAGACACTTTCTGTCCTCTGGAAGCCCCAGGGGAGATGCTGCTTTTCCCAGCAGTCCCAGTGGGACCTGTGGCTGCGGTTCACTAGACTTAGTTAATTCAGACACCAGTTTCTAAAGCAGTCATCCTGATCAGACTCAGCTTTTGGGGGGCGGAGGGGAAGGACCGTGGAGCTCAAATGGGCTGGAGATTAGACTGAGGTAGCTCCCAAGGAAAGTGAAGGTTCTGTGGCGAGAAGGAAGAGGAGCAAAACAGATGATTAAACTGAGTACTTGCAAGACCAAAGCTTACATTATCTCCAGTGCCTAAGATAACCTGTAGTGTCCCTAGCATACAAACCTTCCCCCCAAAATGCACTGGTGTGCATGGGGATACACACATCACACCCCCACACTCCTCTCTCAGCCTCATCAGGTTCTACCCAAAGCAAGTAATTGAGACCAAGCCTCTTGTCACTGTCCCTGGCTATGATGTAATATCCAAAATGGAGAAAACAGAGAATAGCTTGCACAGGAGAAAACGTTTACTCCCAATCCTGATGTGTTTCCTTTAATAATACTTGGATTTCAGGGACGCCGGTGTGTGTTGAAAGATTGCTGCAAAATTCTTGACAACACAGTATTGCCTCCAGAAACCGTGGTCCCACCCTTCACCGTCTTCTCAGGATGCCCAGGTAACCTTGGCTTGGTTGCTTTTATTTCAGCCTCCTTAAAACTCAATATTATTTTCCATCACAAAAGTAATGCATGCTGGCTAGGAATGTGGCTTAGTGGTAGAGTGCTTGCCTAGCATGAATGAAGCCCTGGGTTCAATTCCTCCATACCACATACCCAGTAAAAGCTGGAAGCGACACTGTGGCTAAAGTGGTAGAGCTCTAGCCCAGAGCTCAGGGACAGAGTCGAGGCCCTGAGGTCAGGCCCCGGGCCAGGCCAAAAAAAAAAAAATAATGCATGCAACTCCCATCTCTGATCATGAACTTAAGAGTTAGTGAACTTAAGAGCTCACCAGTTACAAAGTACTTTGGAATGCTCTTTGTTTTTTTTTTTTTTTTTTTTTTTTTTTAATTTTTTTTTATTGTAGAGATACTATACAGAGGGTTACAGCTACATGAGTGAGGCAATGAGTACACTTCCACTTCCTCTTGAACATTGTTACCCCCTCCACCGTTTTCCCCCCACCATCCCCTCCCTCCCTCCCTTCCCCAAGGTTCTTTTTTTTTTTTTTTTTTTTTTGATCGTGATTAAGTGATTACTTAATTTCCGGAAATTCACAGTATTGTGGAATAATGATGCTCATTTAAAGTCACAAGTTCATTCTAACTTTCCTGGAGCAAATTGTCTATCACAGTCTGTAATATATAACGGTGCTCATATGTTATATACCATATATGTGATCAGCAGCATGGGGATATTTAGTAGTGGTTCAACCAGATGAGTGGGAGTTCTTTGTTTCTTAAGTCCTGTTAGTTTTGTCATATCACCTAACCTTTTGGATTCATCATCCACTTATCAGGGAGACCATGTACTGTTTGTCTCTTCGTTCTTGGCTTACCTCGCTCAACATGATTCCTTCTAGCTCCATCCATTTCCCTGCAAATGCCATTATTTTGTCATTTCTAATGGCTGCATAATATTCCATTGTGTATAGATACCACAATTTTTGGATCCATTCATCTGTGGTGGGGCATCTAGGTTGTTTCCATATCCTAGCTATTGCGAACAGTGCTGCAATAAACATGGAGGTGCACGTGTCCTTGTATATTGGTTCCTGTTGTTCAGGGTAGATGCCTAGAAGTGGTATGACTGGGTCGTAAGGGAGGTCAATCTTTAGCTTTCTAAGGACCCTCCAGACTGCTTTCCAAAGTGGTTGTATGAGTGTACATTCCCACCAGCAGTGTAATAGCGTTCCTCGTTCTCCACATCCCCTCCAGCATTTGTCGTTGGCTGATTTGTGGATGTGGGACATTCTGACTGGGGTAAGGTGGTATCTCAGGGTTGTCTTTATTTGCATTTCCTTCACCACCAGGGATGATGAACATTTCCTCATGTGTTTCTTTGCCATTTTTATTTCTTCATTTGAGAAGTCCCTCTTTAGTTCCCTTGCCCATTTAGTAATTGGTGTGTTGGGTTTGGGAGGGATTAGTTTCTTGAGTTCCCTGTATATACAGGATGTTAACCCCTTGTCTGATATATTGCTGGTAAATATTTTTTCCCAATTAGTTGGTTGTCTTTCTAGCTTGGTTGCGATAGCTTTATCTGTGCAGAAGCTTTTTATTTTAAGGTAGTCCCATTTGTCGAGTCTCTCTCCAATTTGTTGTGACCCTGGGACTCTGTTCAGGAAGTTCCTTCCTGTGCCTATTAGTTCAAGTGTCTCTCCTACTCTGTCCTGCAGTAGTTTCAGAGATTCAGGTTTAATGTTAAGGTCTTTAATCCATTTTGAGTTGATGTTGGTGCATGGTGATAGGCTGGGGTCCACTTTTAGTTTTCTGCATGTGGCTGCCCAGTTTTCCCAGCACCAACGGTTGAAGAGGCTGTGTTTCTTCCATTGTATGTCTTTGGCTCCTTTGTCGAATATCAGCTGGCTGTAGGCCTGTGGATTTATTTCTGGATCTTCTATTCTGTTCCATTGGTCTTCGGGTCTGTTTTTGTGCCAGTACCATGCTGTCTTTGTTATTATAGCTCTGTAGTAGAGTTTGAAGTTCGGCATGGATAGCCCTCCCATATTGTCTTTATCCCCTAGAATTGTTTTGGCTATTCTAGGTCTTTTGTTGTTCCATATGAATTTTTGGACTGTTTTCTGTATTTCAGTGATGTACGTCATTGGGATTTTAATAGGAATTGCGTTGAATTTGTATATTAGTTTTGGAAGTATTACCATCTTTACTATATTAAGTCGGCCTATCCAGGAGCATGGGAGGTCTTTCCATTTCCTAGTGTCTTCTGCAATTTCTTTCTTTAACTTTTTATAGTTCTCATTAAATAGTTCTTTTACATCTTTGGTTAGGTTAATTCCTAAATATTTTATTTTTCGGGAGGTTATTGTGAATGGGGTTGCTCCCTTTATTTCCCTCTCTTCCTGTACATTATCAGTGTATAGGAAGGCAACTGATTTTTGTGGGTTTATTTTGTATCCTGCTATTTTGCCGAAGTGATTTATGATTTCTAAGAGTTTGGGGATGGAGTTTTTGGGATCGTGGAGGTATAGTATCATGTCGTCTGCAAAAAGGGATAGTTTAACTTCTTCTTTTCCTATGAGGATCCCTTTAATGTCTTTTTCTTGCCTTATTGCCCTGGCTAAGGGTTCTAGGACTATATTGAAGAGGAGTGGAGACAGTGGGCATCCTTGCCTTGTTCCTGATTTTAGGAGAATTGGTTGTAGCTTTTCCCCATTAAGTATAATATTGGCTATTGGTCTGTCATAAATGGCTTTTATTGTTTTTAGAAATGTTCCTTCTATTCCTATTTTCTCCAGAGCTTTTAGCATGAATGAATGTTGAATTTTGTCAAAGGCCTTTTCTGCATCTGTAGCGATAATCATGTGATTCTTGACCTTGGCTCTGTTGATATGTTGGATTACATTTATTGACTTACGTATGTTAAACCATCCCTGTGTCTCTGGGATGAAGCCTACCTGGTCATAGTGAATTATTTTTTTTATGTGTTTCTGGATTCTGTTAGCTAGAATCTTGTTAAGGATCTTTGCATCTGTGTTCATCAAGGAGATTGGCCTGTAATTCTCCTTTTTGGTTGGGTCTTTGCCTGGTTTGGGGATGAGTGTGATATTGGCTTCGTAGAATGAGTTTGGGATAGCTCCTTCCTTCTCTGTTTCTCTGAAGAGCTTGAGGAGTATGGGTATTAGTTCTTGTTTAAAGGTCTTATAGAATTCTGCTGTGAATCCATCTGGTCCTGGGCTTTTTTTTGTTGGAAGACTTTTGATAGCTTCCTGTATCTCATTATAGGATATTGGCTTATTTAATTGGTTAACTTCTTCTTTGCTCAGTTTGGGCAACTTGTATTTCTCTAAAAATGCATCCATTTCTGCCCGATTTTCTTCCTTTAGAGAGTATAGCTTTTGAAAGTAGTCTGTTAGAATTGTTTGGATATCTTGGGTACGTGTGGTGATGTTTCCCGTGGCATCCCTAATCCTATTAATATGGGTTTCCTCTCTTCTTTTTTTAATTAATCTAGCCAATGGGCCATCAATTTTGTTTATTTTTTCAAAGAACCAGCTTTTTGTTTGGTTTATTTTGGTTATGGTTTTCTGATTTTCTAATTGGTTAATCTCTGCTTTTAATTTGGTTATCTGGCTTCTTCTAGTAGCTTTAGGTTCCATTTTTTCCTGTTTTTCTAGCTGTTTTAATTGCAACATGAGATTATTTACTTGGTCTGTCTCCATTCTCTTGATGTGGGCACTGAGGGCAATAAATTTGCCCCTCAGGACTGCTTTTGCTGTGTCCCACAAGTTTCTTTGTGAGGTGTTTTCATTTTCATTGAGTTGTAGGAAATGCTTTATTTCTTCTCTGATCTCTTCTGTTATCCAGGCATTGTTAAGGAGTGTGCTGTTCAATTTCCATGTATTGGAGAAATTTCTGCTGTATGCTTTGTTATTGAGAGCTAGCTTGATTCCACTGTGGTCAGATAGGATACAGGGGATTATGTCGATCCCTTTGTATTTGCTTAAGTTCCTTGCATGAACTATGATATGGTCTATTTTGGAGAAAGTTCCATGAGCTGCTGAGAAGAATGTGTACTGTGTTGTTTTAGGGTGAAATACTCGGTAGATGTCAGTTAATTCCGCTTGCAGTATGGCCTCTCTTAATTCGGTAGCTTCTTTGCCAATCCTCTGGTTGGTAGACCTGTCCTTTGGTGAGAGTGGTGTGTTAAAGTCTCCTAGTATTATCGTATTGGGATCTATTTTATTCTGTAAGTTTGAGAGCATTTGTTTGACATATCTAGGTGCACCAATATTTGGGGCATATAAGTTGATGATGGTTATATCCTCCTCTTGGATTGTTCCCTTTATTAATATGTAGTGTCCGTCCTTGTCTTTCTGTACTGATTTTAATGAAAAGTTTATTTTGTCAGATATCAGGATAGCTACACCTGCTTTCTTACTGGGGGCGTTTGATTGGTAGATCCTTTTCCACCCCTTCACTCTGAGTTTGTTTGTATGTTTGGCTGAGAGGTGGGTCTCCTGAAGGCAACAGATGGATGGGTCTTGTTTTCTTATCCAGTCCTCAGTTCGTTTTCTTTTAATTGGCGAATTCAGCCCATTTATATTAAGAGAAAGTATAGAGAGATGCATTGTTGTCCCTGCCATTCCGTTTTCCTAAGTTTTTCTTTTTTCCTTTCCTCCTGTGCTTGCTCAGTTAGACTTTGAGTAATGCCTGTTTGGGGCAGGCCCCAGTTCCTGGCTGCTTTCTTCAGGTTGTGTCCCCCCTCTTAGAATTCTTTGTAATGCTGGCTTAATGTTTATGAATTCATTTAGTTTTTCTTTGCTATTAAAAGTTTTCAGTTCTCCATCAAATGTGAATGCTAGCTTTGCCGGGTAGATCAGTCTGGGTTGGCAGTTATTGGCTCTCAGGGCTCGTATGGTGCTTTCCCAGGCTTTTCTTGCATTCATTGTTTGTGTGGAGAGATCTGCAGTAATTCTTATTTTTTTCCCATTGTAGTATAGCTCCTTCTTCATTTTTGCTGCATGCAGGATTGTTTCCTTATTATTCAGATCTATCATTTTTACTATAATGTGTCTAGAAGTGTTTCTCCTGGGGTCTTGCTTGTTGGGTGTTCGATAAGCTTTTGTGATGTAGTTAAGATGGTCGTTTTTGAGGTGGGGAAAATTTTCATTGATTATCTTGTTAAATAGGTGTTGCATTCCCTTGCTCTGGAATTCCTCACCTTCGTCCACTCCAATTATGCGAAGGTTAAATTTTTTAGCATTATCTGCTTGCTCTTGAATATCCCTTTGGTTTAATTTGAGTAATTTTTCCATATCTGTCACTTTTTGGTCCAGTTGGTGTATTCTGTCTTCTGTATCTGACACTCGACCTTCCATTTCATTCACTCTGTTGACAGTGGCTTCTATTGTGGTTTGCATGGAGGAAATGGATCCCTTTATGGATTCAATGTTGGTTCTCAGAGTACTGATCTCACCTCTCAATGAGGTATGCATTACCTCTAATTTGGCGTTTATCTCACTTCTTATTGAGGTTTGTGCAGCTTCTATTTTTGCATGCATCTCTTGTTTGATACCCTGTATCTCTTTGGATAGTTCATCCTTGTGCTCTTTCAATTTCTGATAAATTTCTCGCTTTATTTCTTGAGTCATTGCCTCCAGCAACCCTTGGAAGTAGCCTTTGTCTTCCATTCCTGCTTTGCTCCCACTGGGGCTCTCCCCTGTGTGGCTGCTGGCTTTTGGGGTGAGCTTGCTGTCCTGGGTGGTAGTAAACCTTGTGATTTTTCTCTGTGATTTTCGCATGGAGGTTCAGGAGACTGCTCTTCAATTTTGTTTTGGTGTGTCTGTCTTTGCTTGGTTGCTGATTCTGTATTGGTAGAGAGAGTCTGTGCCTGATCTGGGTTCTGTTGGGAGCCTATTTCCAGCTGCTATTCTGACTTACTTAGGATTCTCAGCTCTCTGCTGTAGATTGCTGACAGTTCCTGCCTTTGGAAGGGTTGAGCAGCCTAGACTGCTTGTGTTTGCTCCTACGGGTGCTCTTGTGAAGAACAGATGCTCTGGATGCACTCTCCCAAATGCTGGAGTCTGCTATGGGCTCCTGATGTGTTTTTGTTTATTTGTTTTGGGCTGGTTGTGGGCTTGAACTCTAGGTTTGGGTGCTGTCCCTCAGCTTTTTCAGCTCAAGGCTGGCACCCTACCGTTTGAGCCACAGCACCACTTCTGACCCTTTTTGCTTTTGTGATGCTGAGGAATCAGATGCAGGGCCTCATACATCCAAGACTATCACTCTATTGCTGAGCCGCCTTAACAGTCTGAGCTCCTGCTTACTATCAGGTGCTGGCAGCCTGTGTTGCCCAATTCCCAGTCTAGGGTATATGGGTGGAGTTTTGGTGGGGTTTGGGCTTCTCTTGTCCTGGGCCTCCAGGTCTTTTGTTGTCACCGGCGTGCTTCCCGGGGGAGTGTTGTTTCCTGGTTTTCTCCCCTCTGTTGAGGCGTATGCTCAGCTTTTTACTTCAATTGGGAGGAGTTGGTTGTGTTGTTCAGGCGCCGGATCCCCGGGCTTGGTTCGGGCCCCAGCCTGGAGCGCGCTTGTTAGGCCTGTGCTGATGTGTATACCCCCTAGGTTATACAGCCTGGGGGACACAGTTCAAATTTCTTCTACTGTTGGTAGTCTTGACCCAGGGGCGCTGTTCCTGGCTTGGGCATTTAAGCTCCCTTCCAGGGGTGCTCTTGCTCTAGCCTGGCCAGCTGAGTGTGCTCCACGGGCTGGTGGAGCTCTCAAACAGTTCCCAGTTTTAGTGGGTCCTGTGGTCCGGGTGCTGGGGTAGGGAGTCTAGGTCAGGGTCTGGGGATTCCCTCCAGCTCTGGTCTCCCTTGAGGGATACACTTCCCCTGTGGGGTACTCACCCTGGAGCTGGTTGTTTCTGTGTGGTGTAGGTCGTCAGTTGTTGTTGCAATCCGGGCTGGGTTGGACGGTGGTGGCTCTGTGTGATTCTTTTCTGTCTCTGCCTCTGTCGAAGCTGTTGGGTCAAGAGTGTCCACGCTCAGGCAGCTTCTTCTCGGTACCTCTGGGGCCCAAGTGACCCCGCCGGGTTGTTGCGATCGTGATCGGGCGGGCGGGTGGTCTGCAGACAGGACCCTTTGTCGCGCAGAGCCGCTTTGGCGGGATGGAACCTCTCTGCTCGGGTGGAGAGTGCTGGATCGTTGCGATCGCGATCAGGCGGGCCGGGTGGTCTGCCGCAGGTCCTTTTGTCACTCTGCTGATGCCGAGCGGCTTTGGCGGGATGGAGCCTCTCTGCTCGGGTGGAGAGTGAGGGGTGGGGGTGGGATCCTCGTGGAGACTCCCGGCTGGTAGGTTTCTCTGTTCCTGGCGATCTGCTGTTCTGCAAACCAGTACCTGATGTTCTGAAAGTGGCCCCCTGTGTCTCTGCTGTTTCTCTGGGGCTCCCACAGCCCCAGCCGGGCCGGCTGGCCGGCGGCTTGGCGCGCTGCCGCGCGGCCAGTAAAGGTTGGGGGAGGGGGTCTTCGCTTTTCTCTGTTTTGATATTCTTTTCCTCTTTCTTTTTTGTTATTCTCCGCCTCTGGTTTTTCTCTGAGTGTTCGTCTTTTTGTTGTTGTCGGTCTCTTGGGGAGATTAAGCGTTGGAACTCGAACTCTCTTTTTGGTTGGAGAGCGCTGTGGCGTTTCCCTACTGCCCCGTCGCCATCTTGGTCCCCCCCTGGAATGCTCTTTGAACTAGGACAAGTTTCTTTTTTAAATGTATAACTGGCTTCTCAAGAAAATAAAGAACTTATTAAGAGGAAAGTAAAACCAAGTGCAGAGCTGACATAGCTAGAGATGAAGTCTTGCTAGCTGCCCACGGCAGAGACCCTCAAAACACCCCAAAAGGGCTTTCCCTCAAGAAAAGTTTGATGCAGAACCTATATGCCAGCAAGCAAGAAGAAGCATCTCTCACTGGCCTGGCCTCTGGTAGAAAAAAGACAAGTTGTCTCTAGAGAATTCATGCTGTGCTTTCTTATCTTGGTTGCACATTTGAATCTATATCTCCAGAAGAGCCAGGAATCCCCAAACTGAAATATCAGAATAAAACATGGTCTAACGCTAAGATGCTCTGAGCACTAGGAGGATTGATCAAGTACATGACCTCATCCTGTGCTGACAGGGGTTTCCCCCTAGTGGAACCCCTTGTGAACTGAATTCTAAATTACAAAGTCATAGGTGCTCCTCGCAGAAGACATAGAAAACATGGGAAAGCATTATGGAGGACACTCCCATGGCCCAGCCCCACCCAGGCTGGTCTTTTTCCTCCTGGTTATTTTACACAGTTGACATATTGCATCTACAAGACACATTGTGAATTCCCAGATGGAACGTGATAGGAAGAGGGAGTATGTGGCATCTACCACAGGGAGCATTGTTTTTCTTTCTTTTTTGTTTTTGTGCAGATGCTGAGGCTTGGTCTCAAGATCTGCGTACTGTCCCTGACCTTCTTTACCTCAAGGCTTTAGTAGTGCTCTATCACTTGAGCCACAGCTGCACTTTGGCTTTTTGGTGGTTCATTGCAGATAAGAGTCTCATGACCTTTTCTGACCAGGCTGGCTTCAAACCTCAGATCTCAGCCTCTTCTAAGTAGCTAGAATTGCAGGCATAAGCCTGTAATGAGCCTGGCTCATTGTTTGTTCATTTGTTTGTTTGTTTTTTAACTTAAATGTTTCATCACTCAACTCATTAAATAGCAATTTCCAAGATGTACAGATTCTTTGGGGAGCCAGTTGGCCGTTCTGCTGTCTCTTGCATATGCTTTTGCAGAGGAGGAAGAAATGCTTTTGTTTTGCTATTCTCTCCATATTGAGATTTCACTGTGAAAAACTTTAGCGGTTCTTAGCAAGTAATGGACCAGAACAGCCCCAGCAGTTGTTTTAAAGAATTGCCAGACATGGATCCAGTCAGAAGTGAAAAAAATGTGGCCAGAGAAATGCCTTTTTTTTTTTTTTTGGTCCGGTCATGGGCCTGAACTCTGGGCCTGGGCACTAACCCTTAGCTCTTCAGCTTAAAGCTAGCGCTGTACCACTTGAGCCACAGTGCCACTTCCGGCTTTTTTCTTTTTGCTTATGTGGTGCTGAGGAATCGAACCCAGGGCCTCATGCATGCAAGGCAAGCACTCTACCACTGAGCCACCTTCCCAGCCCAAGAAATGTCTTGATAGTGTGTGTGTGTGTGTGTGTGTGTGTGTGTGTGTGTGTGTGTGTGTGTGTGTGTGTGTGTGTGTGTGTGTGATAGTGTGTGTGTGTGTGTGTTGGCATTAGGGCTTGAACTCAGGATCTGGATGCTGTCCCTTAGCTTTTTCACTCAAAGCTGGAACTCTACTACTCGAGCCATGCCTCCACTTCTGGCTTTTTTTGTTGTTGTTGTTAATTGGAGATGAGAGTCTCACAGATTTTTCTTCCCCATGCTGGCTTCAAACTGTGATCCTCAGACTCTGCCTCCTGAGTTGCTAGGATAACAGGCGTGAGCCAGTGGCTCCTGGCTTAGTCTTTCTTAGCCATTTCAAGTTCCTTATTATCCACTTCTTCTGGTCACTGATGGCAGAAGACAGGGTAGCACTGCTGGGTATGTCGAATCCAAATAATGAACACTGGTGGAATGAAGCTCTGGTGGAGCTGTGTGCAGACATAGAGCTTTCTGTGCAGAGAAGGAAATGGATTTTGAGGTCCGTGGTGTCCGTGCCCCTTAGTGACTGGTAAGGTTTCTTCTGTGCCATTTCACAGATAGTGCCAGCTACCTGGATGCACTTTGACAGTCTCTGTCTTCTGGTACAGAGACATAGGGTACGGTATACTGTGCACAGTTCAGATCTCCACAGGATGCTCCTGAGTTGTGGAACAAAGAGGGAACCCAAGAGAAAGGATGGGGGTCAGGAGCCAGGCAGAAAATGCTGTGACAAATCGTAGCTTGGTCATTATGGATGATGTAGACCCACGCCATGTCTGCTACACAGAAATCTTGACACTTCAGACTCCCTGCTTTATTCTGCCCTAATGGAACTGCTTTTTAAAAGTTTATTCATCTTTGGGTGAGTAAATTCGAAGCAGCATCTCTTCCTGCCATCTATACATCCACACTCAGTTCAATCTCAGTTTAAACTCTGGATCACCACATATTCCCCCACCCCTCTTCCTCCACCCTACATCCTTAAGCCAGATCCTTAAAGAACCTTCTGCTGGGCACTGGTGGCTTACACCTGTAATCCTAGCTACCCAGGAGGCTGAGATCTGAGGATCATGGTTCAAGCTCCACGACCTACAAAGAGTGAGCCTTCTTATATGATCCTGCCTCCTGTGCAGCTGGGATTCTAGGCATGCGTCACTATGCCTAGCTAATTTGTTGAGAGAGCATCTCACTTCTTGTTCAGGCTGACCTGGAACTTAATCTCTGCTTCCTAAGTATCTTGAGATTAAGGCAGTAGCCACTGTTCTTAGCCCAGCACACTATTCTGTCAGTCTTAATCGGGTAGTTAGATGCTATAGGAAAAGAAAAGAACTCAGAGTGTAGACAGACTCCAGGTTAGAGCTGCAGCCCTCCTTGCTTGCTCTCTTGGCTGATCCGGGCCTCTTTCTCTTTCAGGACTCTTCTCAGGGGAGCTTCCAGAATGCACTCAGGAGCTGATGATTGACGTCACCAAGAGCTACTACCAGAAGTTTTTGCCACTGACGCAAGTCTAGTGTCTGCCTCTTGTGTTGAATTTGCGTGAGCACTAAGATAAACTTGGGGAACAAAGTGACCAGTCAATGTCTGTAGGAGCAATTATGTCCTTGCCATCTTCCATCTACCTTTTTTTTTTTTTAAGTTAGATTTTTCCAATCGTACAAGGCTCTAAGTGCTGAAGAATTTACTGAGAGCATCTGGAGGCGCCGTTGTCACGTGATATACCATACCTGACCTATCAGTGGTCACTGTGTACCACTAGCTAGAACTTGGAATCAGCTGTTCCCAGCCCCACAGCCTGCACATGCAGGATGCTGATGCTGGCTGAGAGGGGCCTCCAGAGCTGCACGTCCTCCCCTCCGTGCCCTAAACCCTACACCCATCACATCCCACTGGGAGCAGCTTCCCCGCTGCTCCCATTTGGCAGTGGCCGTAATTGTTCTTCATCCTGAGGAAAAGTGTTTGTAGTTTCAAGGTCCACACTGCTATTACAAGTCAAAAGTGCAGGATGGTTGGTGCTGCTCTTCTTTCCCAAGGGACTTCAGTTGGCGATGTGGTTAATAAAAAATGTTTGTTGTAGCATCCTGCTCTAAGGCCTTTGGCTTTCACTAGAATAGGGGAACCTCTGTACCGCTCCGTACCTCTGCCAAGTCCCAAGTTCTAGCCTCCCATGTGAATTGAATCACACGGTCCCACCCTCCCTCACGGAATTTGTTTTACAAAATCAAAGACAAGGCCAGGTGCTGTGGCTCCTGCCTGTAATCCTAGCTACTCGGAAGACTGAGATCTGAAAGACTCATCTCCAGTGAACAAGCAGAATTCAGAAGTGGAGGTGTGACTCAAGTGCTAGAGCCCTAACCCTGAGCGGAAAAAGCCAAGGAGAGCAAGAAGCCCTGACACTAACCACATAAATAAATAAATAAGACAAAAGCCTTTGTGACCACATGTCATCTGTCCTAGCATTACTCCACCTGCCTACCCCAGTCCTCCGCAATTCAGAGAAAAATCTTTGTACTGGATCCCTGTTACATTTATGCACAAAGGGCCCTTAAAATTGTCTCCTGGAACATGGCTTTTCATACCATCTCTGCCATGTGATGACACCAGGCCCTGAGTCTGTCCTGACTGCTGGGTTGAGCTGGGAGAGGCTGAGAAGTACGGCCAGCTCAGCGCTCCGTCTGCTGTAAACCAACAGGGCAGAGCCACCAGTCTTGAAGGTCAGAAATCCAGCAGCTGAGTGGTGCTGTGGCTCAAGTGGTAGAGTGCCGGCCTTGAGCAAAAAGAAGCGGAGATGCAGTGCCCAGGCCCTGAGTTCAAGCTCCAAGACTAGCAAAAACAAAAATCCAACAGCTGCCATTTCTCAGGCACTTCCCAGCCGCCAAGTGCTGTGCTGCACCTTTCTTTTCTGCTTGGGGCTGGCTTCTACCAGCAACTGAGAGTGGCATTTTCCTCATTTGCCTCCCTACATGCTCCTTAGAGGGCAGAATGCACCTGCCCTGCAGTACTTCTGCTTGGGGTCCAGTCTGATAACCAGAAGTCTGAGATGGTTGCACATTTTTTTCTGGTCTCATCCTGGCATCTCCTACCAGGTCCGTTGTCCCTTTGTGCCACCTCAAAAAGGTATCTTGGCAGAGTTAAGATAGACTGACTCTAGAAATCTTCCAGAATATATCTTAAGAGATTGCTCTCCAGTTTGTGATACAAAAAATAAGCTTGCCACATTTTGTACCTATCCATGTTGTTGGTAAACAACTGAAATTTAAAAGATAGCATATGGGCTGGGAATGTAGCTTAGTGGCAGAGTGCTTGCCTAGCATGTATGAAGCATGAGTTTGATTCATCAGCACCACATACACAGAAAAGGCCAGAAGTGGCGCTGTGTTCAGGCCTGAGTTCAAGCCCCAGGACTGGCAAAAAGAAAAAGATAACATTTATTTTTTAGGCTTTTTTTTTTTTTTTGCCAGTCCTGGGGCTTGAACTCAGAGGCCTGGGCACTGTCCCTGAGCTTCTTTTGCTCAAGTCCAGCACTCTACCACTTGAGCCACAGTGCCACTTTTGGCTTTTCCTGTGAATGTGATACTGAGGAATTGAACCCAGGGTTTCATGCATGCAAGGCAAGCACTCCACCACAAAGCTACACTCCCAGCCCTCTTTTAGGTTTTTAAAATCAATAATGCTGCCTCACACCTGTAATCCTAGCTTCTCTGGAGGCTGAATCTGAGGATCGAGGTTTGAAGCCAACCCAGATTGGAAAGTCCCCCCAAGACTTAGGTCTAATTAACCACCCAAAAATGAAGTGGCTCTGTGGCTCAAATGGTGTAGTGCTAATCTTGAGCACAAAGAGGCTCAGGGACATCACCCAGGCACTGA
The DNA here is from genome assembly GCF_024711535.1 of Dipodomys merriami. Lineage (NCBI taxonomy): Eukaryota > Metazoa > Chordata > Mammalia > Rodentia > Heteromyidae > Dipodomys > Dipodomys merriami. Next base: position 5,016,747 of record NW_027206202.1, on the reverse strand, counting down.
ATTCAGGCCCCACAACTGGCAAAAAAAAAAAGCTAAAGAACAAGGGACTGAGTTCAAGACCCAGGACCAACATAAAATCCTTTAAAGCTGGGCACCAGTGACTCACACTTGTAATCCTGCTACTTAGGAGGTTGAGATCTGAGGGCCTGGACAGGAAAGTCCTTAAGACTCTTATCTCTAATTAAACAACAAAAAGGCCAGAAGTGGAGCCGTGGCTCAAGTGATAGAGCATCAGCTTTGAGCCAAAGCAGGCCCTGAGTTTCAGTTTTAGATGGTTATCCCCAAGGCACGAGGGCAGGTAAATTGTAAAATCTTTACAGCTGAAGTGAGTGAATCTGGACATTCTGGCTCTAGAACCCATGCTGTTAACAGTCTTCTAGAATCTTCCAGGTTGTAATATCTGTCATTGCCCCAATTTGCCAATCTGACCAGCCCTGACTGCAGAGGAAGCTGAAGAAGTGAGTGTTTTGCTTTGTCAGGCATTCAAGGGAAAGGGTTGAGAGCAGATATTGGGTGAATCGTCTAGCAATGTCTGCTCTAGGTAGGAATGCCAGTGTCCTCTCTGAGACGTGTTCTTGTAGTGTGCCCTGTTGTCCTGTGGCTGCAGCTGTGGTCTGAGAAGGGATACTGTACTGTGTGCAGATGCTTTCTGCTGATACTGCATGACGTCTTAAGTTTTGTGTAGAAAACTGTGTAGGCTAGACGAAAATTCAGTGAGAATGGTTTGTGGCAAGTGATAGAAATCCACCTGAATGAATGTAAGCAAAAAAAAAAAAAAAGTGTGAACCTGTAATCTTAGCTTTTAAAAAGGCAACGGTAGAGGATCAGAAGTCCAAGGCCCACCTGGCCAAGACCACGTCTCAAAAAGATATAGTCACTAATGGGCTAGAAGCATTTCACCTGTCTAGCAAACACAAGGCTCTGAACTGAAATTACAGCATTAACACACACACACACACACACACACACACACACGAGTCGCAGCTGGCTCATGCCTATAATTCTAGCTATCTAGGAAGCAGAGATCTGGAGGATCATGGTTTGAAGCCAGCCAGGACAGAAAAATACCCGTGAGACTCCTTCGCCAATTAATGGACAAAATACTGAGCTGGAGGCGTGGCTCAAGTGGTCATAGTGCTTGCTGAGCAAGTAAGCCAAACAAACACAGAAATTCCTAAGTTTAAGTCCTGATACTGGTAATAAATAAACCAACCAACAATAAATAACAACCTAAGAAGACTATTGATGCTTAGAAATCACTCTACTAAGTGTGTGTGTGTGTGTGTGTGTGTGTGTGTGTGTGTGTGTGTGTGTGTGTGTGCCAGTAGAGGGGCTTGAACTTAGGGCCTGGACACTGCCTTGATGTCTTTATCACTTGAGCCACAGTTTTTTTTTTTTTTTTTGTCCATCATGGGGCTTGAACTCTGGGCCTGGGCGCTGTCCCTTCAGCTCAAGGCTGGCATTCTACCACTTGAGCTACAGCACCACTTCCAACTTTTTCTGTGTATGGGGTGCTGAGGAATCGAACCCAAGGTTTCATGCATGCTAAGCAAGCACTCTACCACTAAGCCACATTCCCAGCCCGAGCCACAGTTCTACTTCGAACTTTTTGCTAGTCATTGGTGATGAGTCTCCTACTGCTTAGGATTCTTGCTGCTTGTGTCTTGCTGCTCAGGCTAGCTTTGAACCAAGATCCTCAGATCTGAGCCTCCTATAGAGCCAGGATTACAGGTTTGAGCTGCTTATACTTGGCTTTGTTATAACTTGTTATTGCAAGAAACTGAACCCTACCAGGGCTGCTTTGTATTTTTACTTTTTCTTCACTATACATTAGTCAAGGACAGATTTGGGCTACTGTCACAGAGCTCCCCCAAATCTAGGCGCTCAGCAAGACAGAAATTCACATCTCTCTCGCCTAGCTGTGTAGACAGGCAGGTGGGTCAGGAAACTGACAGGGGTCCCTTCCTAGTGTCCTCACATGAACATAATTAGCTACGAAAATGGCTCTAAGTTATTCTGGTTGGGATGCTGGACTCTGAGGAGGGATAGTCTGTTCATAGAAAGGACAGGGGGTATTGAAGGCCTTTTTTCCTTCCTCTCTGTACCTGGGGACATGGCTCCACGCTCATGTTTCACTCTTAAAGAAAGATGTTTTTAAACTCAGAGCTTGGGTATTGTCCCTGAGTTCTTCTTCTTCTCTTCCTCTCTCTTCCTCTCTCTTCCTCTCTCTTCCTCTCTCTCTCTCTCTCTCTCTCTCTCTCTCTCTCTCTCTCTCTCTCTCTCTCTCTCTCTCTCTCTCTCCCCCCCCCCCCCTTTCCAGCTTTCCAGGCTAACACTCTACAACGTAAGCCGTAACTTTGCTTCCAGTTTTTTGTTTATTTTTGCTAATCTTGGGGCTTGAACTCAGGGTCTGCGTACTGTCCCTGAGCTTCTTTGTTGTTGTTGTTGTTTGTCAGTTGTGGGGCTTGAACACTGGGCCTGGGAGCTGTCCCTCAGCTCTTCAGCTCAAGGCTACTGCTTTACTACTTGAGCCACAGCACCACATCTGGTTTCCTGAGTGGTTTATTGGAGATAAGAGTCTCACAGACTTTCCTGCTCAGGCTGGCTTTGAACAGCGATCCTCAGATCTCAGCCTCCTGGGTAGCTAGGATAACAGGTGTGAGCCACCGGCACCCGGCTATCCCTGAGCTTCTTTTGCTCAAGGCTAGCACTCTACCACTTATGCCACAGCTCCATTTCTGGCTTTTTCTGAGTAGTTTATTAGAAATAAGAGTGTCATGGACTTTCCTGCCTGGGCTGTCTTTGAACTGCAGTCTTCAGATCTCAGCTTCCTAAGTAGCTAGAATGATAGACAAGAGCCACTAGTGCCCAGGTACACTTCTAGCTCTTTTTGGTGCTTAATTGGAGATAAAAGCCTCTTGGAGTTTCCTGCCTGTGATGGCTTTGAACTTCATTACTTGTATCTCAGCCTCCTGCCTAGCAGGATTACAGGTGTGAGCCACCTGTACAAATACAAGCATAAGCACCGTTTTTTTGTTTTTGTTTTTTTTTTGGTCAGTCCTGAGGGTTGAACTCAGGGCCTGGGTGCTGTCCTTGAGCTCTTTTGCTCAAGGCTAGTGTTCTACCATTTTGAGCCACAGCTCCACTTCTGGCTTTCTGGTGGTTCATTGGAGATAAGTTCATTGGAGATAAGAGTCTCACATACTTTCCTGCCCAGGCTGGCTTTGAACCAGGATCCTCAGATAGCCAGGATATAGGCATGAGCCACTGATGCCTAGCTTTCCTTCTACTTTTAGTCTGACAAATCTCCAAGTGTTCAGTGATTTGTGGCATCCTTTTAATCAATCACTGGGGCCAATGGTGTTTGGTTCTGTGATGAACCCCATCGGGGTGGTGACCTTTCCTTCATCTATTGCCCCCTAAATGGTAGAGGGGAAAAATCAGAGTCCCTTATTGATTGGGACTAGGAAGACAAAACAGCCCAGCTATAGTTAGCTATATAGCCATATTGTTTGAAAGTGTGTTAGCTGTTGTGAATGTGTAACCTAGGCAAGGCCAGCTGGACTCCATCTCCATGGTGGCTCTCATCGCAGGGACAGTTTGTCACCTAAAATTACTTTTACAAGTAATTGTAAACTCCCAGAAGAGAAGACGGGGTGGAAAGACCTTGAGGTTTTTTACAGTAACTGAGGACCAAATGGGATGCATTGGGCCACAGAGTTTCAGGAGAAGCCATACATCTGAATTTTTTTTCATAAATTTGAATTTTTAGACACACTCTTAAAAATGCTGTAAATGAATCCAAAATTTAAAAAAAATGAGAGGTCAAATAAAACACTCTTCAAGGATAAATTTGGTCATGATCTGACTTGTCAAGAACTAGGCACTCTTTCAACCAATCACTGGCCCTATGACCGCCCCCCCCCCAAAAAAAAGTGTCTATCCAGGCCTCTGTGGTTCATGCCTGTAATCCTAGCTACTCAAGAGGCTGAGATGTGAGGATCGTAGTTTGAAGCCAACCTGGATAGCAAAACCCATGAGACTCATTTCCAATTAATCACCAAAAAGCCAGAAGTGGCACTGTGGTTCAAGTGGTAGAGTGTCAGTCTTGAGAGAGGGAGGTGTGGGGGGCGGGATTAAGAGACAGCCCCCAGGCCCTGAGTTCAAGACCCAGCACTGCTCAAATAAAACCCTGAGTATCTCTCAGTTTAAGCCCTGGGAGAACAAGCCAAGCAACAACTTTCTTGCTTCGTGTGTGTTTATGTGTGTTGTGCTTCTCAGACTCCACTAAGTGCAGGAATCACAGGAAAGCCTAATGTTTACAGGCAGATTGTAACCGGCAGGTCCCAGCGGAGCCTCAGTCCTTGGCTTTTCTAACAAGTTCCTAGGTGATGGTGCCGTTGTGTTGCAATCCTGGGGCACTCTGGAGCAACCATTATTTTTGAAGGAGCGGGCTGGGAGAACTGGCCATGTAGCTGTATGTGGTTGATGGTTTTGCTTAGATTTGGGTTTATTTAGGTTGGCTTGGCAGAGAGCGGAGGATGGGGGGGGCCTCCCCATGCTACCTTACTGGGCTGTCAGGTGTCAATGCCTAGGGTTCCTACTCCAAAAGGAATGAAAGTTTGTGGCACAGGTGGAGACCTAAACCCAGAACCCCTGGGGGAGGGGCAGGGCCAGTGGCGATGGGGCTGGGGGGGGGGAAGGGTTAGGGGCAGGCTCAAGAGGAGGGGGAGAGTTGGGGGGAGGAACAAGGGACTGGGGACGGAGGCTGGGGCCTGGCGAGGGTTAGGGATCGGGGCTGGGGGTGGGGATAACAGGCAGGGGACAGGGGACCGGGGTCGGGGCAGGAGCCGGGGCTCTGCTTCCCCACGCCGGGTCTGGTTTCCCGGGACGTCTCACGTGCGTGCGATCCGCAGGGCGCTGTCAATCAAGCCTGGGGTCCAGCTGCCCGGGGTTTAAAGGCGGCGAGGGCGGCTGCGCAGAGCGCTCCCATGGTGCCGCGCGGCGGGCGGGTTTGGATTTTAAATCCCCGCGGCCAATCAGGGGCGCGCAGCTTCTAGTAACGTTCCCGGCGCGGCGTTTGAATTCGGGGCGGAGCGGAGCCGGCGGAGCCTCGGCCGCGATCTCGCCCGGTGCGCCCAGCAAGCTCGGGGACCATGAGTGCGGCGGCCACGGCGGGGAAGCTGGCGCGGGCACCCGCGGAGCCGGGGAAGGCCGGGGCCCCCGCGGCCGGTGCTGCCGGAGCCGCGGCGGCCGCCCCGCCGGCCAAGGAGATCCCCGAGGTGCTGGTGGACCCGCGCAGCCGCCGGCGCTATGTGCGGGGCCGGTTCCTGGGCAAAGGCGGCTTCGCCAAATGCTTCGAGATCTCGGACGCCGACACCAAGGAGGTGTTCGCCGGCAAGATCGTGCCCAAGTCCCTGCTGCTCAAGCCGCACCAGAAGGAGAAGATGTCCATGGAGATCTCGATCCACCGCAGCCTGGCCCACCAGCACGTCGTGGGCTTCCACGGCTTCTTCGAGGACAGCGACTTCGTGTTCGTGGTCCTGGAGCTCTGCCGCCGCAGGGTAAGCCGGCCGGGGAGGGGGCCGGGAGGGCTCCGGGGAACGGGATAGCTAAGAAAACACGGGGGTGGGGGTGGGGAGCCGGCGGCCTCCGGACGTCCTGCGGCAGGTGTGCGTGGTGGGTGCGGGTGAAAATGCTTTGCTGGTGCCGGTGGCTGACGCCTGACATCCTAGCTACTCAGGAGGCTGAGATCGCAGGATCGCGGTTCAAAACCATCCCGGGCAGGAAAGGCCCAGGAGACCCTGATCTCCAATAAACCACCGGGAAACCGGAAGTGGCGCTGGGACAGCGCCCAGGCCTTGAGTTCAAGCCCTGTGACCACAACAACAACAACAAAGAGAAAAATGCCAGCTAGCTAGAGCTCAGGAGCTGCTCCAAAAAAAAAAAAATCCCACACATCTAAGGCTGACCCAGACCTAGATCATTCGGAGTGGGGCTGGGTCCTGGGTCCTGGAGGAGGTGACTGGAACCAGACCTGGGGGCTTCCGGGAAGGAAGGGGTCCGCTCCTAGGAGGAAGCCCGGGAGGGGGTGCTGAGACTCATTCCCAGCTTGCAGACAGGGCCGGGGAGGGCCCTAGAGAGGGCATTGGGAGAGGCCAGGCGGAAAGAGAGAAAGCTGCTGGGCCTCGTCCTGGGCCTCCTTTCCTTGGCTTGCCCTTCTTGGGCCTCAATGCATCCCTCCTCCCCTTCCTGCGCACAGTCCCTCCTGGAGCTGCACAAGAGGAGGAAAGCGCTGACAGAGCCCGAGGCCCGCTACTACCTGCGTCAGATCGTCCTTGGCTGCCAGTACTTGCACCGCAACCGGGTCATTCACAGGGACCTGAAGCTGGGCAACCTCTTTTTGAACGAGGATCTGGAAGTGAAGATAGGTGAGATGTCAAACGCAAAGCTCGGCTGGAGCGCCTTTAAACCCTAGACAGCTGGATAGAAAGCTTGATTGACAGGGACTTGGATGCACCGCAGGGTATCCTGGGAAAGCAGCCCTAACTTGGGGATGCTTGCCTCTGGAAAAGGAGAGTTCATTCTGAGTTTTTGGCTCCAGTAAGCCGGGAAAACCACAGAGTTCACTTGTACCTCCTTCAGGAAACTTCTACTAGCTTGCTTAACCTCTTTCTGGAATGTAAACTTTTTAAGCCCAGGCACCTGGCAGAGGCAGCTGGCAGCTCAGGAGAACACTGGCTCTTCCAAGCCAGACAGGAAGCTGGGAGCAGGAAATAGGAAGGAGAGAGGGAGGAGAGAATGGTGGAAGTCTAGGCCTGTGTTTTCTTTTGAAAGTTCCTTTTGAGGTAGTTTACTTTTAGGGGAGGGGGATTCCAGAAGTATGCTAGGAAGCCTGGACCCTCAGTCATTTTCCAGTTTTGAAATTGGAAGGCTTGATGTAGTTTGTACTGGGAGTTCCTTTTAGATTACGAGAAGGCTGGGCAGGGCCAGTGTCTCCCCAGGGAGTCTCTGTTGCATTGAAAAGTGGCTGTGAGCTGGGCATGTTGGTGCAAGTCTGTAATTCCACCCACCCAAGAGGCAGAGTTCATTGCAAGCGCTGTATTCAGTCCTGTCCCTTTTAGACTCCCTCTGGCTTGCCACAATTCCTACTACTCTAATCACGTCTTTGCCAAATAGCAATCTTAAAAACCGTTAGTTTAGGCTAGGTGCTGGTGGCTCATACTTATAATTCTAGCTACTCAGGAGGCTGAGATCTGAGGATCATGGTTCAAAGCTAGCTCAGGCAGGAAAGTCAGAAGTACAAAAGCCAGTGGAGCTGTGGCTCAAGTGGTAGAGCACTATCCTTGAGCACAAGGCTCAGGGGAACAAAAGTATCCCAAGCTCTGAGTTCAAGACCCAGAACAGCACCGAAAACAAAACAAAAACATTAATTTCATAGACTAGTGGGTTGCATTATGACATTTTCACTTGCACTTTAATTATTCACACATATCTTACAATATTTCTGCTTTCTTTGGATACCTTCCCTTTAGAAGCTTGGAAAGGGGGATCCTTGGGAGGCTGTCCCCAGGCCAGCACTTTGGGCAGATTTCTGGACAGCTCCTGTGGCATACAGGGAGCAGAGGACTCCAGGGGTAAATGCTCCAGCTGTCTGCAGTGACAGGTGACAAGCAGCCATCTCAGTAACCCCTTCTTTCCCTCTGTCCTAGGGGACTTTGGTCTGGCAACCAGAGTGGAATATGACGGAGAGAGGAAGAAGACCCTGTGTGGGACTCCAAACTACATAGCTCCTGAAGTGCTGAGCAAGAAAGGGCACAGTTTCGAGGTGGACGTGTGGTCCATCGGGTGCATCATGTAAGTGGAGGTGTCTCAGGTCTTGTTGGGCTTCTGTGGGGCTCCTGAATATATGGCATTTGGCTGCGCTTATCCTAGAAATCATTGTGGAAAGGTGGTTCCCAAGGACAGGTTGCTCCCAGCAAAAGCTTCATTTCCATGTTCTTCCCTTATTCTGGTGCAGCTGGACAGCGGACCAGGGAAGGGAACTCAAGGCCTCCCCAACACTGCCCCATACCCTCCCCACATCGTCTCCTGGGAACTTGTTAGGAATGCATAATCCCAGGACCCCTGTTCTTCTGGATTCAAACCAGAATTCAAAAGGATCACTAAAAGATTTCCTTCTGTATAATAAAGAGAATGGATGGGCAAAATTGAATCAGGAGATGCTGATGGCTCATGCCTATAGTCCTAGCTACTCAGGAGGCTGAGATCTGAGGATCGCAGTTCAATTCCAGCCTGGGCAGCAAAGTCTAAGTACTTTATCTCCAATAAAGTACTCAGAAAAAGCTAGAAGTGGCACTGGCTTAAGTGGTAGAGTGCTAGCCTTGAAGTGGGGGAGGGGAGAAGAAAGAAAGCAATTGAGCCAGGAGTTAGGCTGGTGGGGGAGGTGAGTACCAGCATATCTCTAGACCAGCAAAGGGTGTGGTAACTGGCCGACACCAGGGCCTGATCTGAGCTTTGTGTTAGCTTGCGTACCAAGGCAAGACATAGGCTGGAACCATGGCTTCCATACATTCTTTGCAGTGGAACTTTCTTCCAAATGAAAGACTACAAGTCTGGGCTGGGATTGTGGCTTAGTGGTAGAATACTTGCCTAGCATGCACAAATCCCTAGGTTCAATTCCTCAGTGCCACATACACAGAAAAAGCCAGAAGTGGCTCTGTGGTTCAAGTGGTAGAGTGCTAGTCTTGAGCAAAAGAAGCTTGGGGACAGTGCCCAGGCCCCTCGTTCAAGCATCAAAAACAACAACAGAAAAAAACAAAACTATAATCCTTAGTACAGAACAACACTGAGCACTCACTGCGGCCCAAGTGGATAGCCAGCAGCTCCGAGGTCTTTGCACAATGTCTCCTAGCCCTTGCAGGCTAGAGCTGGACAGTTCCTGGCCCACTGGTAGTCCAAGGCTCAACTGGCCTCCTCCCAATGGCTCATGCCAGCCATTGCCAGGCCTGCTAAACAGAAGGGAGTTTGTCCTTGGGGGGTCTCTTAGTTGGTGACTATCCAAGGATGCCCCGTTCCTCTGGCCCAGGTGAGTTCTTTGAGTTTTGGCAAGAATCTTGAGCTGTATCTCACTGTGTGCCTCTAGGTATACCTTGCTAGTGGGCAAGCCACCTTTTGAGACTTCTTGCCTGAAAGAGACCTACCTCCGGATCAAGAAGAATGAGTACAGTATTCCCAAGGTATCTAAGATTATATCCCCAACCCCTCCCCTTCGGCTACTTGCTGAGCCTAGCATATCCTGGGGTTGGAGACTCGAAAGCTTTGGATGCAGCAGAGAGGAAATGGGAGGAAATGGAAGTAAAAGTGCTCAAGCCTTGAAATTTCCCTGGCCACTCTGCAGGTCATGTGGGACAGATGGCTTGGTGAGTGGCCATCTAGAGGAAGGGACTCCTTGTCTGTGTAGTCATTTGCACAGGGGGTGAGCCACTGCGAAAGGCCACTTTGGTCTCTTTGACTTGTGGGAAGCCAAGCATCCTGTCTCCACAGAGACAGGTGCAGTGAATGTGTCGCTAATGGGCCAGGTGCCCTTGGCTCAGCACCTGCGATCCCAGCTACTCAGGAGGCAGAGATGAGAGTATTGAGATTGGAGGCCAACCTGGGAAGAAATTCCATGAGACTCCCATTTCCAATTAACCAGCAAAATGCTGAAATGGAGATGTGGTTCCAGTGGTGGAAAAAGTTATGAGCAACAGGAGCCCTGAGTTCAAGGCCTGATACTGGCGCGCGCGCGTGCGCGCGCACACACACACACACACACACACACACACACACACACACACACACACACACACACACACACACACACACACACACACACACACACACACACACACACACACACACACACACACACACAAAATGTGTCATGAGTAAATACTATTCCACTACTTTCTAGATGAGTGTAAGAAAGAGAAAAAAACTCCCAAGTTAATCTTGACTGTTGGGAAAGGGAAATGCCCCCCTCCCTCTCCCTCCTTCCCTCCCTCCCTCTCCCTCCCTCTCCCCCTCCCTCTCCCCCTCCCTCTCCCCCTCTCTCACTTTCTCTCTCCCCCTCTCTCCCTCTCTCCCCCCTCTCTCCCCCCTCTCCCTCTCTCCCTCTCTCTCTCCCCATTCTCTCCCTCTCCCTCCCTCTCCTTCCCCCTCCCCTCCCTCCCCCCCTCCCCCCTCCCCTTCTTTCCTCTCTCTCATCTTCCCACCCCTCCACCCCCCATCATAAGGCTTGAACTCGGGGCCTGGGTGCTATCCCTATCCTCTTGCTCAAGGCTAGCACTCCTTTGAGCCACAGCTCCACTTCCAGTTTTCTGGTGGTTTATTGGAGATGAGTCTCATGGACTTTCCTGCCTGGGCTGGCTTTGAACTACAATCCCTCCTGAATAGCTAGGATTACAGACATGAGCCGCCAATGCCTGGTGGAAAAGGTCTTTTCCCAGCATTTAGCGTGACACTTGTCCCTTCCATAAAGCCAGTTGCTATTGCTATGGTGCCGAGCTGTGAGGCAATGGAGACCAGGCTGCTGGCTTCAGGTAGGGGGCGCTGCAGTAGTGTGCTCTGTCCCTGCTGTGCTTAAGGCTGCCCCTCCCCACTGCAGCACATCGGCCCTGTGGCTGCCTCACTCATCCAGAGGATGCTGCAGACAGACCCCACTGCCCGCCCCACCATTCACGAGCTGCTGGATGACGAGTTCTTCACCTCCGGTTACATCCCTCCCCGCCTGCCCATCACCTGCCTCACCATTGCACCCAGATTTTCCATCGCTCCCAGCAGCCTGGACCCCAACATCCGGAAGCCTCTCACGGTGCTCAATAAAGGTAAAGCATGTGGATGTGCATAAAATGCCAGAGCCTGACAGGTCATGCTTGAGGTGTGCTCCAGCCATGGAGATGGGTATAGAGTGGGACCTTGAATTCTAATAGGATGAATTCTGGTCCCCAGGCTCTTTCTCCCTTGTCCTTTAGGAAAAACAGTCTTCTGTCCAGATAACCCACTGGGCCAAGAAGTGAAAAGTGGATTGAATGTTAAACCTGAAAACTCTCTTTTTGTTGTTGTTGTTGGTCATGGGGCTTGAACTCAGGGTACTGTCTGTTAGCTCTTCAGCTTAAGATGAGCCCTCTACCACCTGAGCCACAGCACCACTTCCAGTTTTCTGGTGGTTAATTGGAGATGAGACTCATGGACTTTCCTGCCCAGGCTGGCTTCGAACCATGATCCTCAGATGTCAGCCTCCTGAGTAGCTAGGATTACAGGTGTGAGCCACTGGTGCCTGGCCCCTTTTTGTTTAGTTTAAAAAGTTCCATAGATGTTGGAGCCACTGGTCATGCCTATAATCCCAGCTACTCAGGAGGCTGAGATCTAAGGTTCACCTTTCAAAACCAGCCTGGAGAGAAAAGTCTGATACTTACCAGGAAAACAAAACAACCAGAAATGGAGCTATAGCTCAACTGGAAGAGTACCATCCTGGAATGAAAAAGCTAAAGGACAGTGCCCAGGCCCTGAGTTCAAGCCCCAGGACCAGGGAAAAAATTCGTGCTATCAGGCCTCATCACAGGAAAATGGAAAATTCTGGCCACACACAATATAATATAATATATAATATAACAGTCCCTTTCTTCCTCCCTCCTCCCCCAAAGCAGATTCAATAATTATCAAGAGATGCGTGTGTGTGTCCTGAGATTTGACCTCAGGGCTTGGGTGCTGTTGTTCTGCCTTTCAAGCAACCTTTCCACTTAAGCCTTTTTTGGTGTTTAACTGGAGATACGATGATTCTTGCAGACTTTCCAGCCCAGCTGACTTCAAATCACCATCCTAAGGTCTCAGCCTCTTGAGTAGTTAGAATTACAGGGTTAGCCACTGGCACTCACCATGTATTCCTTGTAGAGAGTTTTAAAAATTAATTTCAGCAATTGACCATTTGATTCTTTTAAGCTGTAGTGGACATTTTTTTTTTTTTTTTTTTGGTCAGTCCTGGGTCTTGAACTCAGGGCCTGGGCACTGTCCCTGAGCTTCTTTTGCTCAAGGTTAGCACTCTACCACTTGTGCCACATTGCCACCTCTGTTTTTGTCTGTTTATGTGGTACTGAGGAATCGAACCCAGGGCTTCATGCATGCTAGGCAAGCACTCTACTACTAAGCCACCTTCCTAGTCCAAGTGGACATTTTCTTATGACACTAAAATGAAGCGCCCCTGGTTAGTTTGTCTTTCTGGATCTTGTCAGAGGACAGAGTTAGGAAATATCTGTTTGAGGATGATCTTGTAATTCTGATATTTCTGATACATATTGCAGTTTGTTGGACTTGCTCTGCAGACAGTCCTTCATATTTTGCTCTTCCTGCTAAATAGACAAGATGATAAGATATGTATAGCTGCAATCAGTTGCCTCTTGAATTTTTTTGGTCAGGCGGGCCTCACGGTGAGATCCTCCTGATCTCAGCCTTCAAACTAGCTAAGATTACAAACCCAAGCCTCCATCCCTGTTCATATTGTTTAAATATCTTCATATTAATCCAAGTTTCTGAAAAGGAAGAACAGATAGAAAACTTCACCTTCTTTTTCAAATCCACTTTACCCAATCTTTCTCTCTGTCTCTCTTCTTTTTTTTGTCAGTTGTGGGGCTTGAATTCTGGGCCTGGGTGCTGTCCCTCAGCTCTTCAGCTCAAGGCTAGTGCTCTACCACTTGAACCCCAGCACCACTTGCTGATTTCTGGTAGTTAATTGGAGATAAGAGTTTCATGGACTTTGCTTGCCCAGGCCCCCTTTTGAACCACGATTCTCAGATCCCAGCCTCCTGAGTAGCTAGGATTACAGGCGTGAGCCACTAGTGCCTGGCTGTCTCTTCATTTAAGAGTAGGTTGAAAACATTTTGTTCTTTATCCTTAACTTATACTTCAATGAATATTTCCTAAAAACAAGATTTCTGAACCCATAGTACACAGAGACACCATTGTCAAGTTTGAGGTGCTTGACATTGATCTGATTGTCTTAAAGCAATAGGAACACTATGGTTTTCTCTACTATAGGATTAATGCTATTCTTTTTTTTAAAATTAGCATGTGGTTAGTTGTGATGTTTCCACAGATGTACACAACTCATCCTTTACTGCACTCTTCCTTTCAGCAGATTTCATTGTTCTATTTTTCTGTATGCCAATAAACTATAACCACAATGTTTGTCCTCATTCACCTTTGCGAGTCCTCCCATTGGTACCCATCTCCCCCATGCCAGCCTGTTTTACTTTTCTGTAATTCTTTTGCTGGTACTGGGGTTTGAACTCGGAGCCTGAGCACTGTCTCTTAGCTTTTTTCACACAAGGCTGGGTGCTCTACCACTTGAGCCATACCTCCACTTCTGGCTTTTTGCTGGCTAATTGGAGGTAAGAATCTTGAGGACTTGTCTGCCTAGACTGACTTTGAGTCATGATCCTCAGATCTCATCCTCCTGAGTAGCTAGGATTATAAATGTGACCCACTGGCTCCCAGCTTTTCATTGCTTTTTTTTTTTGGTCAGTCCTGAGGCTTGAACTCTGGGCCTGGGCACTGTCCCTGAGCTACTTTTACTCAAGCCTAGCACTCTACCATTTGAGCCACAGCACCACTTCCAGTTTTCTGGTGGTTTATTGGAGATAAGAGTCTCATGGACTTTCTTATTCCACCTGGCTTTGAAACTCCATCCTCATATCTTAGCCTCCTGAGTAGCTAGACTTACAGGGGTGAGCCAGTGGTGCTGTGTTAAGATTCATTTTGTTTTGTTTTGGGCCTGGACCCTGTCCCTCAGCTCTTAAGCTCAAGGTGAGCACTCTACCACTTGATAACACACCTGACATGACACACTCTGGCCCTTACTTTGACCTGCTGAGTTTTTTCCACTAACACTTCTTGTTATAGGCAAGGGTCCCATTCAGGACATTTTAAAATGCCCCCACAGGGCATTTTAGTTAATCATGTCTCCTTAGTCTCTTCCAGTCTTCTCCATGATGCGTCTTTTTTTTTTTTTCTTTAATGCAAGAATGCTGCAGAACTAACATGTCAACGATAAAGATTAAAGTACCTCACTGAGTCCATGTTCCATAGTAGGGTGAATAATACTGCTGTATTGGTTTCATGTGTTTAAATTCACTAAAATGATCCTGTGAATTTTTCCAGATTGGGGGTTGGGGGGGGGGTAAAGAATGCTGCAGAAGCAAGCTGGGGGTTGTGACTCATTCCTGTCATCTCAGATGCTCAGGAAACTGAGCCCTGGAAGTTCATGGTGGTTCAAAGCTAGCCCAGGCAGGAAAGTTCGAGACTTTGTTGGCCTTTGTGTACAGTATTACTGTTTTCTTTTCCCCCTAGTGCTGGAGAATGAACATGGAGCCTCACTAGTGATTTTTCTGTTTCTAGCTCCTATGTTTCAGTTCAGTGGAATTTTTCCATAATGAAGAATTGTCCCTTCCCTACCATGCATTTGATGTTTCATAGCAGCAATGGACTTACAGATTTTGACTTTCACTATTTGGGCTATAATACGGTTATCGTAAGGTTTCCTTTTTCTTTTTTTCCCCTCTTTTTGTCTTTTTTGAGCTGATCTTGGGACTTGAGCTCAGGGACTGGGTGCTGTCCCTAAGCTTTTTCACTCAAGGCTGGTACTCTATCACTTGAGCCAAAGCTCTTGGTTTTGGGTGGTTATCCTGCTTGGGCTGACTTTGAACTGTGACCATCAGATCTCAGCTTCCTGAGCTGACCATGGAACATTTTTATTTATTTATATATTTTTTGTTGGTCATGGGGTCTGAACTCTGGGCCTGGTGCTGTCCCTCAGCTCTTCAGCTCAAGGCTAGTGCTCTACTGCTTGAGCCATAGCTCCACTTCCAGCTTTTTTCTGCTTATGTGGTGCTGAGGAATTGAACCCAGGGCCTCATGTATGCAAGGCAAGCACTCTACCACTGAGCCACCTTCCCAGCCTGGAAGATTTTTAAAAAGCAAGAACAAAACAAAAGCTTTGTTATAGAAACTTTTCAAATCTACTTAAAAAGAGTACTGGGCAATGACTCTCCCAGGAATTTCCCATCTACTTTTAGTACTTAGTAGCCTTTGGTTAGGTGCTGGGATTACAGGCATGCATCATTATTCCCTGCTCCCTGCACATATTTATTTATGTATGTATATTTATTTATTAGTTTGTACCATCCTAGGGCTTTAACTCAGGACCTGGGCACTGTCTTTGATTTTTTTTTTTTTCTGAAGGATACCACTCTACCACTTGACCCCCAGCTCCACTTTCAGTTCTTTGGTACTTTATTGGAGATAAAAAGTCTCACAGGCTGGCATTGAACCATGATCCTCAGATCTTACCTTCCTGAGAAGCCAGGATTACAGGCGTGAGCCACTGGCACCCGGCTTGAAATAAATTTTTTTATACAAAGAGCATGTTGGTGGGAGAAAGACTAATCATGTAAACACAAAGACAAAATCCTTTCATTCTAATGTCCATGGTTTCAATGCCTAACCTTTTAGATCGTGGCTATATATAAGCACGTAAAGCAATTTGTAGGGTGGGAAAGTCTTAGGATTTTATATAAAGGTCTATGGACTTTGTCCCATTGATCTGTGTTGCTATTTCCTGGGATACTGGACCCTGTTTGCATGCATGCTGATGTTCTTTAACTTTTGCTTGAATTAGAACAGTTTTGTGTGTGTGTGTGTGTGTGTGTGTGTTTTTTGGGGGGGGGTCTGGTTGTGGGGCCTGAACTCTGGGCCTGGGCACTGTCCCTCAGCTCTTCAGCTCAAGGCTAGCGCTCTACCACTTGAGCCACAGGGCCACTTCTGGCTTTTTTCTTTTTGCTTATGTGGTGCTAAGGAATCGAACCCAGGGCCTCATGCATGCAAGGCAAGCGCTCTACCACTGAGCCACCTTCCCAGCCCCTAGAACAGTTTTGAATAATAGGTGAGCCTGGCAGCTACAGCTCTTAATAGTCTGACACTAACTCAGTTTCCCCAAAGCAGTAGTAGCTAAACAGCCTTTTCTGGGTGCTGGTGGTTCTCACCTGTAATCCTAGGTACTCAGGAGACTGAGATCTGAGGATCATAGTTCAAAGCCAGCCCAGGCAGGAAAGTCTGTGGGACTCTTCAAGTAGCCACCAGAAAATCGGAAGCGGTACTGTGGCACAAAATGGTAGACTGCTAGAGCCAAAGAGCTCAGGGACAGCGCCCAGGCCGAGTTCAAACCCCATGGCCAGCAAAAAAATGTATGAAAAGCTTCTGCTCTGGGGAGAGTGCCAACTGTGGCAGGTGTTCCTGAGTCCCCCCCTCACCCATGTGTGTGGTCATATCTTCTAGGCACTGAGAACACCCAGCCAGAGCGACCACGAGAAAAAGAAGAGGCAGTAGTTCGAGAGCCCAGCGAGGCGGTCGAGTGCCACCTGGGTGACATGCTACAGCAGCTGCACAGCGTCAATGCATCTAAGCCCTCTGAGCGCGGCCTGGTGAGGCAAGGTGAGGGTGGTAGAGTCCGAGCAGTGGCCATGGGCCTGGGCGAGTATCTGGAGAAGCCAGGGCGAGTCTCACCGTCTGTGCTGGCTTGACTTGACTTGACTCTGTCTCTTCCTCTCTGTACACTAGTCCTTTGGTTCCCATTTCTCGGAGGCCAAAGTCCTCCATGGTGGGGCTCCTGTCTTTGTCTTCTGTGTCTCTTCTTGCTCTACAGGGACTAATTCTCTGGGTGGGTGACATACCAGCACTGTACGTTAGCACCCTGGGTCTTTCTTGTTTTCTTTTTCTGGGGGTGGGGGGTGGGAGGACAGTCCTGGGGCTTGAACTCAGGACCTTGGTGCTGTCACCAAGCTTCTTCTGTTCAAGGCTAGCGCTCTACTACTTGAGCCATGATGTCACTCTGGCTTTCTCTGAGTAGTTTAGTGGAGGGAAGGGTCTCTAGGACTTTCTTGCCTGGACTGGCTTAGAATCGTGATCCTCAGATCTCAGCCTCCTGAGTAGCTAGGATGACAGGCATGAGCCACCGGTCCCTTGGTTGCTTTGTAGTTCTTGGTGACACTTCCCACCCCAACAGACCCTCAGCTTTTTGTCTTCTGTTTAGTGTCCCTGAAATGAGGGATTTACTGGTGCACTGAGCCTAGCGTTTGGTGTTTGGAACTGTCAGTTGGTAGATTGTCTCTTAATCTCTCGTGATGGGGTCTGCCAGCCCCTGACTCATACCATCTGAAGCCACTGCCTGCCAAGTCTGGCCCCTTGATTGGTTTCATTAATCTTTGTCCCTCTTGTCATGCAGAGGGATTTTATTAAGTGGCAACCAAAGACAGGAGTGGGTGGCATTTGGTGCACTGTATGGAGAGTTTTCACTGTGACTTGGGGCTTGTGGTTATCAGATGCCCTGCTGTGCTCTTCCTGTTCTTCCCTGAGTCCCAGGTCTCCTGGGAAGCCCGGGGTGTGGGTGCAGCCAGCTGCAGAGAGGAAATGGCTGGTGCTGACATATCTGCTGTCTTGCTTGTGTCACAGAGGAGGCCGAGGACCCTGCCTGCATTCCAATCTTCTGGGTCAGCAAGTGGGTTGACTATTCGGACAAGTATGGCCTTGGTAAGTTCCTTCCAGAATGCAGGAGCAGCTCAGCTGGGGCCAGGTGTCCCTTGAAACTGTTGTAAGCACTGGCCTTCCTGTGATCCTGGGTCCTCTTTTTTGTTTTTGTTTTTGGTTGGTTGTGGGGTTTGAACTTAGTGCCTGGCCTGTGTATTGTCCAGAGCTCTTTCACTAAAGCTAGCACTCTACCACTTGGAGCCACAGCTCCACTTCCAGTTTTGTGGTGGTAAATTAGAGATAAAAGTCTCACAGACTTTTCTGCCTGGGCTGGCTTTGAATCAATATCCTCAGATCTCAGCATTCTTTTTTTTTTTTTTCCCACCCAATCCTCCTCCCCCACCAGATCTCAGCATTCTTAGTAGCTAGGATTATAGATGTGAGCCACCAGCACCTGGCTGTGGGTCTCCTTCCTTCCTTCCTTCCTTCCTTCCTTTCTTCCTTCCTTCCTTCCTTCCTTCCTTCCTTCCTTCCTTCCTTCCTTCCTTCCTTCCTTCCTTCTCTTTTTCTTTTCATTTTTTCCCTTCCTTCTTCCCTCTCTCCATTTCTTTCTTTCTTCCTTCCATCTTTCTCGCCTTCCCTTCCTTTCCTTTTTCCCTCCATCCCTCCCTCCCTTTCCCTTTCTTTCTCTCCCTTACTCTCCCTTTCCTTCCTTCCTTCCTTCCTTCCTTTCTCTCTCTCTCTCTCTCTCTCTCTCTTTCTCTTTCTTTCCTTCTTTCTTGTGCCAGTCTTAGAACTTGAACTCACAGCCTGAGTACTGTCCCTGAACTTTTGTGCTCAAAGTTGGCACTCTACCACTTGATCCACAGCTCTATTTGCAACTTTTTGGTGGTTGATTAGTCTCAAGGACTTTCTTGCCCTGGCTGTCTTCAAACTGCGATCCTCAGATCCCAGCCTCCTGAGTAGCTAGGCTTACAGGCCTGAGCCAGCAGCCCTAGGTTCTCTTCTGTCAGCCCTTCTGTCTCCTCTATTTCAGGCCCCCCCAGTTTCTGCCTGCCCCTTCCCTGCCCTTCTGAGGTCTCTCTCCCCTGGCCCTTAGGGTACCAGCTGTGCGACAACAGTGTGGGGGTGCTGTTCAATGACTCCACTCGCCTCATCCTTTATGATGATGGGGAGAGCCTGCAGTACATAGAGCGTGACGGCACCGAGTCCTACCTCACCGTGAATTCCCACCCCAACTCCTTGACCAAGAAGGTAGGCTGGGCGATCGGCTGTCCTCGAAGAGGAGGTGAGGGGTGGCTTGTGCCGGGGATCAGGCCCTCCTTCCTTCTGCAATCCTGTTCCTCCCCCTCCTTGCTCTTTGCCCTCAGATCACCCTCCTCAAGTATTTCCGCAACTACATGAGCGAACACCTGCTGAAGGCAGGTGCCAACATCACTCCTCGGGAAGGCGACGAGCTGGCTCGGCTGCCCTACCTGCGCACCTGGTTCCGCACACGCAGTGCCATCATCCTGCACCTCAGCAACGGCACTGTGCAGATCAACTTCTTCCAGGTGGGCTGGGCACGGGCGCAGGGTATGGCGGGGGAGGCTTGGGGTCCTCATCCCTGTCTCTGATGGCAGCAGCAGCAGGAAATACGGGAAGTGGACACACACCCCGGCCCCACTGTGTGTGTAGGGAATCTTCCTCTCCCTATGTGTCCTCCTCCCTCCTCCCTGTATTAATAGCAGTTGGATACCTTCCATCTCCCCGCTTGCCTCTCCAGGATCACACGAAACTCATCCTGTGCCCTCTGATGGCGGCAGTGACCTACATCGACGAGAAGCGGGACTTCCGCACGTACCGCCTAAGCCTGCTGGAAGAGCACGGCTGCTGCAAGGAGCTGGCCAGCCGGCTGCGTTACGCCCGGACCATGGTGGACAAGCTGTTGAGCTCCCGCTCGGCCTGCAACCGCCTCAAGGCCTCCTCCTAGACCCCTGCCTCAGGACTGGTACCCCTCTGCCTCTCGGCCCACACTGGGCTTGCCCTGTTTGGGCCCTCGTGGCAGGTTGGAGCTGTTTGTAAGTTATTTGTACATGTTGGGGGGGATGTGATCGCTCCACGCTGTGTGATCGCTCCATGCTGTGTGATCTGTACAGAGTATATTTCTATTGAATTTGGGACTTTTTTTTTTTCTTCCTTGGCTTTATACATATTAAACATTTATGAGTTGTTTTTTTCCCTCCCTGGCCCCACCCCCAACCATCTTGTGCTGGCTCAGGGCCGAGCTTTTAGGGCAGGCCCTGCCTTAGCAGGTGCTGCTTGGTCTTGGAAGATGCTGTGGCCAGCCTTAGCTGTCCACCTCTGTGGCTCCCGGCTCCCCCAGGTTCTCCTGGCCCCTGGTGGGGCTCCGTGGCCTCTGACATGGGCGGGTAGTAAGGCAGGAAGAGGCTCTCAAGGGCACAGCTCCTCATGGCATGGTGGGTGTGGAGAAGCAGCCTGGGGAAACGCTGGGTGAAGTACTTCACGAAGCTTTCGGGGACTGGGCCTAAAGCCTGCCGCACGGCCAGGGGCAGCTCTCTATAGTGGTGCTTCTGGGAGATGGGCAGAGCAGGGAGCCTGTCTTAGCTGTGGTAGGTTCCCTTGGGATCCAGCCCCCCTCACATCCCCCAGCCCCCCCCAAAAAACATACCTTGTTCCTTATGGCACGGAGCAGATCTCGCACTGATGTCCCTTTATAGGACCGGAAGCGTCGCAGATCTGTGGACAAATTGGCTGCCCAGAGATGCTCTAGCCGGGCTCCCTCAGCTCCCTGCCCCCCAGGCCCACTCCCAGCATGGCCTCTACCTGCCTGTAGTGGGGCAGAGATGTGCTGGTGCCAGTTGTCCCGGACCACCGTGTGGCCTCCAGCTTCCAGTGCCGTCACCAGCGGTCCCTGCTCGGGCTCCTTCTCTAGCCAGTCGCTGACGTCCTAGGACCCCAAAGACCCAAGTGTGTTGTGTGGCATCAGGGTGGTTTGGGGTGACAGGGATGGCTTTCTCTGCCTGGCCTCTAGTGATCCCTCCTCCCCCAAGAGGAAATACCCCAATCTCCCTTATACTCAGGAGCAGGCTGAGGCTCCGCGCACAGTCTGTCTCTTGTTAAAGGTCACACTACACTGCATGAATGATGATGCAGGTAGTAGGGAGTGGTCTGAGTCTCCCACCCAGTTGGCTCTAGGGAAGCTGCCCAGGGTCCAGGATATGCCAGGATGGTGGTGTTGAGGTGCCCATACCCCGGGCTCAGACAAGAAGCCTGGCTCCCTGAAATAGGTGGTTGCTCTTGTTTTATCCCCACTCTGTGTGTACGCTGGTTGTGGGGCTTGAACTCAAGGCCTGGGTGCTGTCTCTGGGCTTTTTTTGCTCAAGGCTAGTGCTCCACTTCCAACATTTTGGTGCTTCATTGGAGATAAGAATAACCCAGACAGGCTTTTTGAACCCCGATCCTCAGATCTCAGCCTCCTGAGTAGCTAGGATTACAGGCGTGAGCCCTTGGTCCCCCAGCTACTCTCTTAACTTTTTTTTCCGTGTTACTCAGGACCGAAACTTGGGACTTTGCGGGTCGGGTGAGCTCTTCCCAGGATCTCCCTCTCTGACCTGGAAGAACTGGAGCTGTTTGGCTCTACTCCAAAAGAGAGGGTGGGCCAGCACGTGGGGAGCGGAGGGCCGGGCCTGGGGCAGCGGGCTCAGCATGGCACACACCAGGTCTCGGGCCATGACCCCATCTGGAAGGTGGAACGGGGTGGCTCAGCCTCTCTGGCTTTCCACCCTTTTGCCTCCCTGCTCTGCTGGGTGCCCAGCCCTCACTCACCATGTGTCTCTTCCTCCAGGTGAGCCAGGCAGGGGGCCCCTTTGAGGATGTTGGCTTGGCGGTAGAGACTCTGTCCAAAAGGGTGATTGCCTCCAGAAAGCACGTAATAGAACACACACCCTGACGAGAAGATGTCCACGGCACTGGTCTGTGGGGAGAGATAGCTGTGAGAAGTCTGGCTGTCTAGGGAGTGGGTTTCAACTAGAACTCATCAATGATGCCTCTCTGGGTGTCTCTGGGCTCCAGACTCACTTCCTAACTTCGGGTCTAGGCTGTGTGTGTGTGTATGCATGCGTGCACATGTGTCCAGTACTGGGGCTTGAACTCAGGACCTGACACTATCCCTGAGTATTTGTGCTCAAGGCTAGGGCTCTACCACTTGAGCCACAGCTCCACTTCTGGCTTTCTTGGTAGTTAATTGGAGATTAGAATCTCACTGACTTCCCTTCCCAGTCTGGCTTTGAACCATGATCCTTAGATCTTAGCCTCCCAAGTAGCTAGGATTATGGATGTGAGCCCCTGCTACTTAGCAAACCCAGATTTCCCTAATGTTAAAATACCTGTGCTGACTTTAGAAAACTCAGTACAGGCTTATCATGCCATCAATGTATGTAGTCCTTAAGTTTCTAGGCAAACACTTGGAGCTTTCTCTCTTTGAGGGAGGGGAGGGTGTGGAGGTAAAGGAGCTGGTTCTGGAGCTTGAACTTGGCCCCCGGTGCTGGCTCAACATTTTCACCTAAGGCTGGTGCACTATCATTTAAGCCACAACTCTGTTTTTCAGCTTTCTGCTGGTTAATTGAAGAATCTTACAGACTTGGCGTGCCTGGGCTGGCTTTGAACTGCCCAGTGGAATGGCTTGGCCTAATGACTGTTTCTGTGTTAGTCATTTGTGACTAACTTGACTTCAACTTATGTCTCACACACACACACACGAATTTGTCATCCTAGAATCTCTGGGCCATGCTGCACACACACATGCTGCACACACACACACATGCTGCACACACACACACACATGCTGCACACACACACACACATGCTGCACACGCACACGCACGCACACACACATGCACACACACACACGAATTTGTCATCCTGGGATCTCTGGACCATGCTGCCCTGGATTCCAGCCACATAAGCTCAGTTTAGCTTATGCTCCCCAGAGCCCTATCAATCTGTGAGTGACCCTCACTCCTACAAGGACCTGGTATCATTTCTTGTGTGTCTGCGAGTCCTGGAGTTTGAACTCAAGGCATAGGTGCTGTCCCTGAGCTCCTGTACTCAAGACTAGTGCTCTGCCATTTGAGCCACATGCCTACTTCTGGCTTTTTTGGCAGTTAATTGGAGATGAGAGTCTCTGGGACTTTTCCTGCCTGGGCTAGCTTTGAACCGAGATCTTCAAATCTTTTTTTTTTTTTTTGGGTCTGGTCGTTGGGGCCTGAACTCTGGGCCTGAGCACTGTCCCTCAGCTCTTCAGCTCAAGGTTAGCGCTCTACCACAGTGCCACTTCCAGCTTTTTTCTTTTTGCTTATGTGGTGCTGAGGAATGGAACCCAGGGCCTCAGGCATGCAAGGCAAGCGCTCTACCACTGAGCCAGCTTCCCAGCCTGAGATCTTCAAATCTTAACCTCCTGAGTAGCTAGGATTATAGGCACAAGCCATGGACACCTGGCCATTTTTTAAATTTTTTTTTTTTTGGTCCGGTCGTGGGGCTTGAACTCTGGGCCTGGGCGCTGTCCCTCAGCTCTTCAGCTCAAGGCTAGCGCTCTACCACTTGAGCCACAGCTCCACTTCCAGCTTTTTGATATTAATTGGAGATAAGAGTGTCACAGACTTTCCTGCCTAGGTTGGCTTCAAAACTGTGATCCTCAGAGCTCAGCCTCCTGAGTAGCTGGGATTACAGGCATGAGTCACAGACTGGTGACTGGCTCTCCTCTCTGTATGGGTGGAAAATAGCTTTGGAGAGTGGCTCCCCGCTACCCACATGGACTGGGACCAAGGCAGGAAGGAGCTCCCAGTCCAGGGAGAGATGGGAAGGCTTACTGGGCTTTCGGGAGGCGGGAGCTGCAGGAGCTCTGGTGCCATCCAACCTTCTGTGCCAGGAATGCCAGACCGGAGGCTGAAGCTGTACCGGCCTGCAGGCAGCTTCTTGCAGAGGCCGAAGTCTGACAGGACCACCCTGCCGCGGCCTTGGCTGTCAGGCCCGGTGATGAGGATGTTGCCTGGCTTCAGGTCGCGGTGCACTATGGAGAAAGAGTAAGAGAGTTCCAGCTGTGCGTGGTGCAGGGGACAGGGGCTGGAGGGCAGGGGCCCAGGGGCAGGGCAGTGGGTACCTATGTGCAGGGAATGAAGATGGGCGAGGCCAGACATCATCTGCTGAAGTACCGTCTTGGGCTCCAGACCCCAGCTGCCTGGGCTGGCTTTCTCCACATACTGGAAAGCAGTCAAGGATGAAGTGTTAGTGTTTGGTCCAAGGCCTGCTTCCCATTCCCCCCACCCCAGAGTCCTGACTGACCTCCTGCAGGGAGGCCTGGCAGAGCTCCAGGGCAATATAATGGAACTGGGGCCCCCGTTCGGTGCAGAAGTAGCGAAGGACATTGGGGTGCCTGTCAGACTCTTGAAGGAGCTGGACTTCTCGTTGAACCAGGCTAAAGCATTCCCGAAGGAGTCGCTTCACAGCCACGGCCCGCCCCTCAAACTGTCCCCTGTGTGGGGGGGAGACAAGGGATAGGGGTACAGAGATGATAAAAAAAAATGGAGTCAGACCATGAGTGGCTCATGCCTATAATCCAGCTACTCAGACAGTTGAGATCTGAGGATCAAAGTTTGTAGCCAGTCCTGGGAGGAAAATCTGAGACTTTTTTTTTTTTTTTTGGTGCTGGTCCTGGGGCTTAAACTCACAGCCTGGGCACTGTCCCTGAGCTGCTTTTGCTAAAGGCTAGCACTCTACCACTTGAGCCACAGCACCACTTCCAGCCTTTTCTGTATATGTAGTACTGAGGAATCGAACCCAGGGCTTCATGCATGCTAGGCAAGCACTCTACCACTAAGCCACCTTCCCAGCCCCTCTACCACTTAATCTACTACAGTTTCACTTCAGGCTTATTTTTTGGATAGTTTAGTGGAGATAAGAGTCTCACAGACTTTCCTGTCCAGGATGGCTTCAAACCTTGATCCTCAGATCTGTGAAGCTAGGATTACAGGTATAAACCACTAGGGCCCAGCAAGTCTGAGACTCATACAATTAACCAGAAAAAAAAGCCAGAAGTAGAGGTGTTGCTCAAATGGTACAGCACCAGCCTGGAATGAAAACCAAAGGGACTGAGTACCCAGGCCCTTGAGTTCAATCCTCAGTAGTATCAGCGCACAAAAAAAGTGGGAAGTGGTGAGTAAGAGGGCTAACCAGTTTCGAGTTTGGGGAGACTGAAAGAGTAGTTGCCAAGGGCAGTAGCTTGAAGGACTCACCGGAAAACAAAAGTCCCACCTGCTCCACGCCCCAGGACATCCTGGGGGTTGAAAGAGATCTTTCCCACCACAGTGATCTGCTCCCCTAGAAGACAGGATGGCAATGGAGTTTCACTCCTACCTCTGCCAGCCACTCCTTAGCCCAGTCCAAACCCACCCTCACCTTGACCCACCTTCCTCTGGATTTCCACCCAGCCTGGTCCCCTGGGTGAGAGGGAGGCCCATGGAATGGGAGTGGGCCCCATGGTTCTGGTGCCTGGTGCTACCTGGGCTCACAGATGTGTCTATAGGCGAGTGACTGAGACACGATCATTTCCCAACATGGAAAGCAGACAAATGTCCACACTGCAGTCGTGTGAGAATTGATGAATACATGCTTGGTTAACCCCTACCTCCGCCCTTGTAACTGGGTCATTTTGAGGTTCAGTTGGCTGCACACAGGAAGTTAACTGGCAGCTGGAAGCTGGTGGCTCACACCTGTCATCCTGTCTACTTGGGAGGCAGAGATGAGGATCTCGGTCCAGGTCCATCTGGGCATGGAGAGATTCTATCTCAACCACAGCAGCCGGGCCCTGGTGGCTCACGCCTGTATACCTAGCTACTTAGGAGACTGAGAGCTAGCTGAGAATCAAGGTTCGAAACCATTCCAGGCAGGAAAATCGATGAGACTCTCCAAGTAATAATCAAAAAGCTAGAAGTGGACCTGTGGCTCAATTGGTAGAGTGCTAGGCTTGAGCAAGAAAAACAAACAAGCCCTCAGGGACACTGCCCAGGACCTGAGTTCAAGTCCTAGGATGGGCACAAGCACAAAATAAGATTATAATGAGCTTACCATCAGGATCGCAGGATGGCAAGGCTTGCTCTGAGGGGGTTTGAACCTTCTTCTGGCCCTGCGATGTGGTCTTCGAGGGCTGGGCCTGAGCATCCTTCAAGATGTCAGGAGGGCCTGCAGGTGCTGAAGGCTTCTGGGGCTGCTTCTCCACCAGCTGCTGCCGCTATAATGCAAAGGCTTAAGACAGCCCCGCCTCCACTAGGCCAGCCCATTGATGGCCCTACACCTGTGCTTGTGATGGCCTTGCACTGGAGCCTGAACTTACAGAGCACAGGAGCCAGAGCTTGGGGGAGATCTCGGGAAAGGCATGGAGGGGTTGTCAGGGTAGGTGGAGGAAAGACTTGCTAACCAGTCTATGAGAGAGAAGCCTTCCTGCCTGTAGACCCTGCCAAGGAGTCCTGAGCTCAGGGGATGGGCTTACCTGTCTGATCAGGATGAGAAGCCAACCTCCCAGGAGCACAGCAGTGAGCACTGTGGTCAGCACATCTTGGGGTACCAGTCCTGGAGAGGGATCTGGGCTGTTTTCTTTAGGATGCAGCTCTGGCTCCCCAGGCTCCTCGCGGTTCAGGCCCAAGAGCTGGGGACAAAGACATCCACTCTTGATTTTCCCTCCTGTCATAAATCCCCCCCCCCCCCACACACACACGTTGTTCATCACCCAGTCTAGGATGGGGCTTGGTGGGGAGGTTGGGGAGGGGAGGAGAGGGTCTGCACTAGGTCTCCATGGAGATATTGAAACATGATGGCTGGGTGGGTGGTGTGTGCCAAATCTAGCAAAGAATCACATCACTAGAAGCACAGATGTTCCTATAATAACAATAATATAGGTTTCCAACCCTAGAGATTCAGAATTTGGCAGATCTGGTAATTCTCATGAGTAATCAGACTTGAGAATGATTGTTCATGTGTGTGTGTGTGTGTGTGTGTGTGTGTGTGTGTGTGTGTGTGTGTGTGTGTGTGTGTGTCTACTTAGCTTTGAACTCAGAGTTCGACCTCTCACTTGGTGTTTTCACTCAACACTGGCACTGTACTATTTGAGGTACAGCTCCACTTCCACCTTTTTGCAGGTTCATTGGAGACAAGTCTCCAGGACTTTGCTGCTGAGACTGGCTTTGAACCTCAATCCTCAGACCTGAGCCTCCTGACTAGCTAAGATGACAGGGATACATCAACCAGCATCCAGCTATGGCTCTTCCTTCTAAACTTGAACTATTTACTAGTGTTTCCTATCCAGCCCAGTCCCAGGAAAGCGTATCTGGATAGAGGTTTTTCTGTTTTCAATTTCTCCTTTGATGACTTTTGCAGTATTTACACTAACAAAGAATAAAAAAAGAAAGAACCATGAGCCATACTTCACATTGCAGATAATTTTTTTGATGTTGGTCCTGGAGCTTGAACTCAGAGCCTGGGCACCGTCCCTGAGCCGTTTTTGCTCAAGGCTAGTGATCTACCATTTTGAGCTGTGGCTCTACTTCTGGTTTTCAGGTTGTTCATTGAAGATAAGAGTCTCATGGAGGGCTGGGAAGGTGGCTTAGTGGTAGAGCGCTTGCCTTGCATGCCTGAGGCCCTGGGTTTGATTCCTCAGCACCACATAAGCAAAAAGAAAAAAAGCTGGAAGTGGCGCTGTGGCTCAAGTGGTAGAACGCTAGCCTTGAGCTGAAGAGCTGAGGGACAGCGCCCAGGCCCAGAGTTCGCGCCCTACGACCGGACCCAAAAAAAAAAGATTCTCATGGACTTTCTTGCCCAGGCTGGCTCTGAATTGCAATTCTCAGATCTCAGCCTCCTGAGAGGGTAGGATTACAGGTATGAGCCACTGGCACCGGCTCCAAGATCCATTTTGGGTATTTCTAACACTTTGGACAGTCACAAAGAACAAAATATGTGTTCTTTGAGAACTGATGAAGTTCAAGTGACCCAGCATTTAGTGGCTGGAGCTGCCCCTCCCACTCCCAAGACAGACTCCTCCCCCATGCCCTGTAACCTATGGTGCTGACCTGCAAGAAGAGAGCTGGTGTTTGGCTTTTCTCTGGGGGTCTTGTCCTTGGGGTTGGCCGGACCCTCAACATGGTAGTATGTAGGACTGGGGGTGGTTCATGGTGTCCTTAATGGCAGGTACAAAAATCAGAGGGTAGAGAGTGACTTCAACATTCCAACTCAGACACAGGCGCCCAGAACCTGGGGCTCAGGACCTCACCAATGAGCAGCCACTGGCTAGGGAGGGCCACGCTGCCCGAGGGGTATCTGACCGCCGTGCTGGGGAAGCCCTTTCGCTCCCCTGAGACTTGGAGTGTCACCTCATCGGTGGTAGGGCCGTCTGCGGGGGCCAGGGTCAGTCCACGAGGCTGGGGCAGAAGATGAACAGCCATGGGTGACAGGGACTCCTCTCCCACCCCACCCCTCTTTCCAGGCCATTTGGAGACCCTGGCTCACCACGAGGGCCACACCCGTGTGGACTAGTGCTTTTGAAACGTAGAAACCAGCTTCATCTTTCCCTACATACAGTGTCATCCTGATGGAGGAGAGAAGAGAAAAGGATGAGTAATGATGTGGGGAGGGGGCTTTAATTTGATACCTGGTTTCCTTTCATAGTGACTTTAGGCTGGTCAGGTGACTTGCCTCGGCCAATGAGACCACAGCAAATCTGCTCCCCCCAGGAGAAAGCCTAGTTTTTCATAACACATCAGAGACTTTTTATGGCACAGCAATGAGCCAATGTTCAGACTAAATCAGTCTATCAACTTATCGGGACCATTTGAGATAGTCATCTCTACCAAGTTACCCACGAACCGAAGAGACCAGGAAAACCATCCATTTGACTCACAGAATCTAAAAATATAATCTTCCTTCTTTCTTCTTTTATGCAGTACTGGGGTTTGAACTTAGGGCCTATTAGCTTTTTCACTCAGAGCTAGAGTTCTACCACTTGAGTCACACCTCCACTTCTGGCTTTTTGGTAGTTAGAGATAAGAGTCTCACATGGACTTTTCTGCTTGGCTAGCTTTGAACTGTGTTCCTCAGATCTCAGCCTCCTGAGTAGCTAGAATCATAGGCATGAGCTACTGGCTCTTGACATGGCATCCTGACACATCCATGTCCCCAACAGACACAGATTCCAGAGCCCAGTGAGTGGCTGGCACATAGTAAGGGCTCAGCTAATATGTATGGAGCAGATTGAATGAATAGACAACTCCTGATTTCCCAGCCTGTCTGGTACTACAGGGTGCAGGCACTAGACTAGTCAGTGGTATAAGGAGAGGTGACATTTAAAACAGCAATTGGCAATGTGTGCTACCTACTGTTCAGGACAGGTTGAGATCTGAAGGCCCTCCTATGTCAAATTTGCCTTGCTTTCTCCCCCCACCCCTCTCTCTTTTCTGTGATATGGAGGTTTGAACACAGGGTCTCATACTTGCTAGACAGGTGCTCTACCATTTGAGCCATAACTCCGCCCTTTTTTGCAGACAAGGTTTACTATATAGTCTAGGCTGGTCTCAAGCATGAGATCCTCCTGTCTCAGCCTCCTGAGTGCTGATTTACAGGTGTGACTACCATCCCTATTATCTGGAACCTGTGAATTTCTGTGAATACTAGGGCTGTCCAGGACTTGGGGATATATTATCTTGATGTCTAGCTCACCTATTTTTTTTTCTTTTTAGCATTGGGGTTTGAACTCAGGGCCTCAAGTTTGCTCAGTTTGCTTGGATGACACTCTACCACTTAAGCCATACCCCTAGTCCTACTTTTTGCTGGTTACTTTGGAGATGGGGGGGTGGATCTCATGAATTTTTCTGCCTGGGTTAGCCTCGAACCTAGATCATCTAGATTACAGGTGTGTAACTAGGATAACAGCCACTGGTGCTCAGCTTGATTCAAGAATCTTGGCAGCTCATGGCTTCAGTCATCCCTCTCAGCCACTGGGCCTGGGCTGTACCAACTTTACTAACTCCCTCCCTGGGCCCCGCAGACACGGATACCTACAGAAGCTGAGTGTCCAGAGCAGAGAAGTGGGTGGCTGTGTCTGGGGGACCTGAGGCGGGCAGCCGGATATAGCCCCAGCGGAGAGCCAGGAAGTGCAGGGTGTCTCGAGCCAGGGTGAGATGCGGGAGCTGTCGCAAGCTGTCCCGCTGCCAAGTGTAGACGCCCATCACGGGCATGCCCAAGTCCTGTGTCCACAGCACCGCCCCGCTTCCTGGGTCCACAGTCAGCAGCAGGCCCACCCCGCAGGATGCCAGGTGGCTCACGTCTGCCAAGAAACATGGCTGGGAAGATGTCAGGCAGCTCTGAGAGCTGCGGGGGGGGGGGGGGTCAAGTGAGATCACATTGAAGACGGGTTATTCATATGTTGTGGCTCAGGTGTGGAGGGCTTTCCTATAGCCTTACTCTGTGGGAATTCAGCCAATCAGACTGAGAAGCTAAGCCTAGGTCATCGTAGCCAGGAGGTTGTGGGTTATCTGAAATGTGAAAGGACCAGCCATCCATGGCCCCTAGAGATGTCACTGTGATATCTCTGGATCCCGGCATGAGGCTCAGGCCAGAGCCAATGTGTGTGTGTATATGTGTGCGTATGTGTGTATGCATGAGTGCACGCGTGAACTGGGGCTTGAACTCAGGACTTCTTTTGCTTAGCTTACTGGCTCAAGGGTGGTGCTTTACCACCTGAGCCACACTTCTACTTCCAGCCTATTTTTTTGTGCTGCTCCTGAGGCTTGAACTCAGGGCCTGGCCACTGTCCCTGAGCTTCTTTTGCTCAAAGCTAGTGCTTTACCACTTGAGCCACAGCTTAACTTCTGGCTTTTTAGTGGTTCATTGGAGATAAGAGGCTCATGGGCTTTCCTGACTGGGCTGGCTGTAAACTGAAGGCTCAAATCTCAGCCTCCTGAGTAGCTAGGATTACAGGTATGAGCCACTGTGCCCAGGTTTTTGCTGGCTAACAGCAGGTAAGAGTTTCTCAGAAGGGGTGACATTACACAAAAAGAAATATACTCTTTACCTGACTTATGTAAATGTAACCCTTCTGTACATCACTTTTATAATAACAATAAACATTAAAAAAAGAGTTTCCCAAATTTGCCAGTCTGGCTTTGATACTCAACCCTCAGATCTCAGGCTCTTGAGTAGCTAGGATACAGGTGTCAGCTGCCCTTGGGAAGATGGGGGTGGCCAGGTCACTTGGAAAGGTCATTTTGGGAAAAGGTCACTTAAAGTCAGGTACACAGGTCATTCAGCCTGTCAGTACAATTATAGGAGCTGTGGAGGTTGCTCAGGATGTGAAGGGGGGGTCACCCACCCAAGATCACAATGGAGTACAGAGGAGTCAGGATGCTGTGGGGCGAAGAAGGGAAGCCTTGGGAGTCAGCTGGTGGGGGTGTGGTCACTTGTTGGGGGCGTGGTCTGGGTAGATGGGGGGGCGGGCCTTGGTTGTGGATGTCATTCAGGGCCTTCTGGGTGGGAGATCTTGCTCTGTGGTGGGGACCAGAGGAAGGTGGTACTCACACTTTCCAGGTAGGTCATCCACGGGGAGTGCCGAGTAGCGGCGGTAGGTGGTATTCCAGCGCAGGGCCGGGGCTCTGGGGTCGTGCATGGTGACAGTGTATTCTGGGGGATCCCCAGAAGCAAGATTGTTAGGAACACATGTGTGGGGTCCCCCCCAGTGTCCTACCTCCCTCAGGATTCATTGATCTTATGGGGATGGGGATGGGTCTTTCCTAGCACTCAGCCTGCTGACTGACCATTACAATGGCAGAGACCAGGCCTGAGTTGCTTATTGCTGTTCCTTGCCCCATCCCCACCCAGCCTCTTGTTTTTGTTTTGTCCATCATGGGGCTTGAACTCAGGGCCTGGGCACTGTCCCAGAGCTCTTTTGCTCAAGTCTAGTGTTCTACCACTTTGAGTCACAGCTCCACTTCCAGTTTTCTGGTGGTTTGTTGAAGGTAAGAGTCTCATGGACTTTCTTGCCTGGGCTGGTTTTGGATCAGGATCCTTAGATCTCAGACTCCTGAATTGCTAGGATTAATGGTATGAGCCCCCAGGACTTGGCTACCGCAGCCTCTTTGTCCAGTGCTTGGTAAGATTAATACTCTGGACTCTGCTTGAAGAGCAATTATCAGGGCTGGGAAGGTGGCTCAGTGGTAGAGTGCTTGCCTCGCATGCATGAAGCCCTGGGTTCAATTCCTCAGTACCACATACACAGAAAAAGCCAGAAGTGGTGTTGTGTTTCAAGTGGTAGAGTGCTAGCCTTGAGAAAAAGAAGCCCTGAGTTCAAGCCCCAGGACTGGCAAAATAAAAACAAAAGAAAAAGCCATCAATTTTCAGTCCTGAGCAGAGAAAAAGTGAAGGGGAGGGTTGGGAAGGTGGCTCAGTGGTAGAGCGCTTGCCTTGTATGCATGAGGCCCTGGGTTCGATTCCTTAGCACCACTACATAAGCAGAAAAAGCTGGAAGTGGCGCTGTGGCTCAAGTGGTAGAGCGCTAACCTTGAGCTGAAGAGCTGAGGGACAGCGCCCAGGCCCAGAGTTCAGGCCCCACGGCCGACCCTCCCCCCAAAAAGAAACATAGCCAGGTGCCAGTGGCTCATGCCTATAATCCTAGCTACTCAGGAGGCTGAGATCTGAGGATTGCGGTTCAAAGCCAGCCTGGGCAATAAAGTTAGTGAGACTTGTAACTCCAATTAACCACCAAAAAGACAGAAATGGAGCTGTGGCTCATGTGGTAGAGTACAAGCCTTGAGCAGAAAAATAAAAAAACACCGAGGGACAGCGCCTAGACCGTGAGTTCAAGCCCCAGGATCAGTACACACGCAGAGAAAATGGCGAGGGGTCGCCCAGAAGCCGGGGAGCATCCTGGGAGGGACTCACGAGTCCGGCCAATGTAGAGGTGGGGGGTGGAGAGACCCTCTGTGGTCAGCGTCATCTGTGTCTCCCCCGACTCAGGATCCACCACAAACCAGGCATCCTGCTTCCGGCCTGTGGAGGAGGAGAGTGCCAGCCTTCAAGATGGCATGGAGAGGGCACATGTCTTGTTGCTCCCTAGCTGGCCCGGCGTGACCCAGGTCATGGTCTCTGTGGCTTGGGCCTGGATCCCACAGGCTGGAGAGATGCTCACCTGTGTAGAAGACCCCATCGGA
The DNA here is from genome assembly GCF_024711535.1 of Dipodomys merriami. Lineage (NCBI taxonomy): Eukaryota > Metazoa > Chordata > Mammalia > Rodentia > Heteromyidae > Dipodomys > Dipodomys merriami. Next base: position 4,983,946 of record NW_027206202.1, on the reverse strand, counting down.
GCTGCGGCAGGGAGAGGCATGAACCAGCTCCGGGATGGTGAATGGCAGTTTCTAAGGGGAGGGAACAGGCCCAGGAAGGAGTCAGAGCACACACACGCACCAGTGTTCCTTGGGAAGGCTCAGGATTATTTCCACTTTCCAGATATGGAACTTGGAGGTCAGAGAGGTTAAGTAACTCAGCTAATGTCACATAGCCAGTGAATGGAAGAGCCAGGTTTGCAACCCAGGGGGACAGGTTTTAGAATCAGGATACTTAACCACTTTGCTACACATCTCTTTGAGGAACTGCAGAAAAATCTCACACTCAGTGCTAAGATGCCATCGATTTCACTTGATCCCTGCCCAATGACCTCCTTAAAATCACAGAGATATTGTCGGATGCCAGTGGCTCACACCATCATCTTAACTACTCAGGAGTCTGAGATCTGAGGATTACAAGTTGAAGCCAACCCTGGTAGGAAAGTCCCTGAGACTCTTATCTCCAATAAACTACTCAGAAAAAGACAGAAGTGGTGCTGTGGCTCAAATGGTAGAGTGCTAGCCTTGAGCAAAAGAAGCTCAGGGCCAGTGCCCAGGCCCTGAGTTCAAGCCCAGGACTGGCCAGAAAAAAAAATCACAGAGATACCAAAACTGTTTATTATGGGCTGGGTGTCCATGGCTCAGGTTTATAATCCTAACTACTCAGGAAGCTGCAACCTGGAGTATTACAATTTGAAGTTTAGTTAGGGCAGAAAAGTCTGAGACTCTTATATCCAATTAATTAGCAAAAAGCCAAAAAGTGGAGGTGTGGCTCAAGTGGCAGAGTGCCAGTCTTGAGTGAAAAAGCCAAGCCAAGAATGTGAGGCCCTGAGTTCAAGCCCCAGGACTGGCACAAAACAAAAATAAAAACCCATAAAACCTGCCAATGGCCACTCAGAAAAGGTGAGGAGATGCACCCGGGTACAGGAGACCCTGGTTGGGTGAGGTGAGTGGAGATCCCACCCCCCTCTTTTTTTTTACCCTATGGGAGCAGAGTCAGGCCTGCCAGGGTTTTGTGATTGGATCGCGATCATGGGGAAAGGTTGGGATCAGGGTCTAGAAACTCTGTGGTCACCAGAGACCATTTGGCTTTCACTGATATCTGTATTATTTATGTATTTATTTATTTTGTGCCAGTCCTGGGGCTGGAACTCAGGGTCTGGGTGCTGTCTCTCAGCTATTTTTTATTTTTTAGGTTTTTGCTGAAGGCTAGCACTCTGCCACTTGAGCCATAGCTTCACTTTTTTGGTGGTAAATGGACAAGTGTATCACTAACTTTCCTTCCTGGGCTGGCTTCAAACTTCAGTCCTCAAATCTAAGCCTCCTGAGTAGTTAGGATTACAGGCATGAACCACTGGCACGTGGCCACGTTCTTTGGATTTTTGAGCCTTTGAGTTTGGGGACAGTTTGTTATTTAGCAAAAGCTGACTGACATGTAGAGTTTCCCCTTCATACCTCTCAGAGTTCTCGAGAAGCATTTCCCCCTTGCAATCCTTTCAGAGGCCTGCGTTGCAGACCCAGCCAGACCTGCTCCCTCTCTTCTCCCCCTTTCCCCCGGTCGTGGGGCTTGAACTCAGGGCCTGGGTACTGTCCTTCAGCTCTTCAACTCAAGGTGAGCACTCTACCACGTGAGCTACAGCACCACTTCCGGTTTTCTGAGTGGTTTATTGTAGATAAGAGTCTCACAGAGTTTCCTGCCGGAGCTGGCTCTGAACCATAATCCTCAGATCTCAACCTCCTGAGTAGCTAGGATTACAGGCGTGGACCATGGCATCCCTACCCCCTATGGACTGCTAACAGATATCCCTCCTGCCATGTGCAGAGCCTTGACTTACATCCTCTGCAAAGCACCCGTCTCTACCCATATTGGTCCTTGCTGCCCCTTGGAGTGTGGCGGACGGAGGCCTGGCCTTCCCCCACCCCCAAAGCACTATGGGAAACATACCATTAACCCCTGCTGCTTCTGGTTCCCCAAGATGTACAGGCTGCCATCTGCTGGGTCTGAGAGAAAGGCCGTTCTGTGGGGAAGAGAAGAGCACAGAGAAGGTGGGGGACGCACCCCTGGTTTCATGGGGTCCCCACCCCTCCACCCTCTCAGCTACCTGAACCTGTCATGGTGGGAGACAGCTTAGAACAGCAAGATCCTGTCCCATAGTGCATCTGCATGAATCGTTTCTCTTACCTCCAACACGCATCCCCCAAACCTTTCCAGATCACAACGACTCCCCCATCTCCAGCGGCTCCCTCCCTCTGAAAGACTCCGAATTCACTTACTCTGTGACATACATGGGTCCGTGGATGATGGCATCTGCAGGGGACATGGACGTAGAGTCCTTCTAGACCCTCATTGAGTGTTTCTGCCGTGTGGCAGACCCCAAGCCCCCCACAGGTGACAAAAATTCAGTATCATCCTTTTTTTTTTTAATATCTTTTTTTTGGAGGGGTCCGGTCATGGTGCCTGAACTCTGGGCCTGGGCACTGTCCCTCAGCTCTTCAAGGCTAGCACTCTACCACTTGAGCCACAGCGCCACTTCCAGCTTTTTTCTTTTTGCTTATGTGGTGCTCATGCATGCAAGGCAAGTGCTCTAGCACTTAGCCACCTTCCCAGCCCCAATGTCATCCTTCTAAGAGGTAGGGTCATTCATTACCCTTGGCCCCATTTTACAGGTAAAGACAATAAGGCTCAGAGAGGCAGAGTGGTTTGTCTAAGGCCTCACAGTTGGTAAGTGATAAAGCTGCCCACAGGCATTGGCTTGTTGGTTTCCAATGCTATGTTGTTACCTGACACACACATCCACCCCCCCCCCCCCTTCACCAAACTAGGGACCCAAGGAGAGAACCAACCATTCCTCACCCACCGTCTTTCAGCATCCACATCAAGTCCCCTGTCTGCTTGCTCAGTGCGTGGAGACTTCCATCCAAGGTGGACACAAACAGGAGGTTCTCTGGCCTGAGGGGCTGGACCTGGGGTGGTTAGCAACATCAGCTCTGGGTTGAAGAGCATTTTGCTCCACCCCAGGCAGGATGATGTGACACCCCCCTCTTCTCCCAGAGGGGGACAGAGAAGAGGAAGGAAGATCAGAGGGGCACTGCCCCCCCCCATCATCATCATCATCATCATCATCATCTTGTTTGTTTGTTTTTTGCCAGTTCTGGGGACTGAACTCAGGGCCTGGGCGCTGTCCCTGAGTTTCTTTTGCTCAAAGCTAGTGTTCTACTACTTGAGCCACAGCACTACTTCTGGCTTTTTCTGTGTATGTGGTACTGCGGAATTGAACCCAGGGCTTCATGCATGCTAGGCAAGTATTCTACCACTAACCCACATGCCTAGCCAAGCCTGGCTCTTTCTAGATCACCCTTTCTCTTGCTCCAAACTGGCTCTGCAGCTTCTGCTGCCAGGCTCCCCTGGTGTCCCTGGACCGCAGCTGGGGGCAAGGGGGAGGAGGGGTGTCAGAGGAAGGAGAAAGGAGAAAGGGAGGGAGGCAGGGCTCCCCTTACATCTGGCCCATGCTGGGCCAGCTCACCAACTCAGGCCTCTCCTTGAGCAAACAGGGCGAGGCTTGAACTCACAGCAGGAACCCTGATATCCGGGTGGCCTTACTGTACCCCTTCAGAGGCCACATCCTGCTTTGGGACCCTCAACTTTAGGGCTGAGCCAAGGGTGGCTGGTGAGAGCCAGGGTGCCACCTTCTAGACCCTTCTTGTTTCTGAGACTCAGCTTTGTCATCTGTAACTGGGCAGGTAAGACCAGCCTGAGACGAGATTGCTGACTGGTTTGCTGCATAGGTTGAGCAGCAGGGTTGACATTTTTGTTTTTGTCTTTTTAACATTATTTTTAATGTTTTAAAGAACAAATCCAGATTTTTCTAATGGTGCTCATTTCTCAGGAAATACTTATCATGACTTGGTCACCATGGATGAGCTCAGAGGGGCTGGGAGGGGCTTGGTGGATGCCCTAACTCTCCCACCAGCCCTTTAGCTCCTGAGGGTTCTAAAGGCCAGACATTCATGCTGTTGGCTGGTCGACTTCTGTCCCTCAGCTTGCCTCTCTGTAAATGAGGTCTGTTCATTCTGCAGAGAACTGGACTCCTTACACTTGAAGTTCATTTATCCCAGACCTTCTGAACTTGGTGATGTGTGTGTGTGTGTGGGGGGGTCCCTTTGTGAGTGAGGGGGGGATGCATTTTCCCACAGGGGATCCTTAAGTTGATTTTATTTTTTAAGGTGAGCAAATGAGACTGTTATATTCATTGTATATTATGTAAAAGTTGAACTACATAATGAGGGGAGGGAGGGGAGGAGGGGAATGAGGGGAAATGATGGAAGGGTGACATTGATCAAGATAAATTGTATTGTATCTATAACCTGACTTATGGATTGGAACCTCTTTATTATATATATATATGTACTGGGGATTGAACTCAGGAACTCCCTTTTGCTCTACCCAATGAGCCACACTCCCAGCTACATTTGATCGTATTTTTAAAGGAAGTTGGAGCCCTCACCCCAAGACATTCTAAGAGTCCTGGCTTTACTGCTAGGATGCCCCTCCCGCCCCAGCTACGGCAGGGGAGGTGGCTGATCTGTTCTACTTGCAGCTAGCTATGCCTGGCACGGCTGCCCAGCTAGACGGTGTGAGGGACAGGGCAACAATTCCCCAAATTTAGCTTTCCACCCTCCAGGAGACAACCTGGAGCAACCCGGGGAGCCAAGGGAAGGAGGATGGGAGGGAGACGACCCCCCACTGCCTGGCTGCACCCCGGTCCCTCAGCTGGTCCCAGGCCCCTGTGCCTGGCTGACTGACCCCGCGCTCCCAGCTCTCACCTGTGTCGCCAGCATCCCCAGCAGCGCTGCCATCTGCAGCCAGAGCTCCCTTGGGGTCCACAGCCGCCACCCCTGAGCTGCTCTCCCCATGGCACCGTGGGCAGTGGCATCCGGATGGCCAGGTGTTGGAGCCACCTGGGGACGGCATAGACCCCGCCCGACCCGGAGCTGACTCCGCCCTGGGCTGGGCCAGAGTCTTGGGAGGAACCTCAGGCTACGATGATCCCGCCCTTCCCATCACACACCCTCCATCCCTGCCACCTGGTCTGCCCCAGGGCCAGCACTGGGCAATGCTGGGGAAAGGATGGACTGTAGATTCCTCTGCTTGGATAATTCAGACTACAGTGAGAGTGGTAGCCAAGTTCCTGCTCCAGGCAGGCCTCATGGGCTCCTTATAGGAATGTTTGCCCAGCTTTCTGAAGAATTTCAGTTCATTCATTCCCCCCCTCCCCTTCATCCCCATATAAAACATGTCCTGCCTAAACCAGACACTGGTGACCCGAGCCTGTTATCCTAGCTACTCAGGAGGCTGAGATCTGAGGATCCCTGGTTCAATATCAGCCTAGGCAGAAAAGTCTGTGAGACTCATCTGTGGCTGAAGACTTGATAGCTGGCCCATAGCTTTCATCTGTACCTAATATACCGTCATTGACAATGACATCATCAGTAGTGGCCACTGGGGCTGCCCAGCAATGCATGGCTGAGCCCTGGACCATGCCACATTCAAATAGATCATTCTTTTTTTTACTCATCATATTGACCCCTTCATGCATCTCACATTTTTACATTCCTCCCACCCCCAGGATCTTATTAGAGTGGTGTTACCTGCAGCAAAAGGAGATGAGGGAAAGATAGTGCAGGGAAAGAGCCAAACAAGAATGGGGTCCCAGAGCTGGGAATGTGGCTTAGTGGTAGAGTGCTTGCCTCGCATGCATGAAGCTCTGGGTTTGCTTCCTCAGTACCACATAAACAGAAAACACTGGAAGTGGCACTGTGGCTCAAGTGGGAGAGCGCTAGCCTGGAGCACAGAGGCTCAGGGACAGAGTTCAGGCCCTGAGTTCAAGCCCCAGGACTGGCAAACAAACAAACAAACAAAATAAACAAAAAAGAATGGGGTCCCAGCCAGATGCTAGCGACTTATGTCTGCCATCCTAACTACTTAGGAAGCTGAGATCTGAGGATTGCAGTTCAAAGCCAGCCCAGACAGGAAAGTCTGTGAGACTCTTATCCTCAATAAAGGATCCAGAAAAAAGCTAGAAGTGATGCTGTGGCTCAAGTGGTAAAGCCACTAGCCTTGAGCACAGAATGGCACAGGAATGGAGTCCAGGCCCTGAGTTCAAGGACTGGCAAAAAAAAAAAAAAGGGAGTCTTAGCTGATCGGCAGGAGGAGGGGCCAGTTAGTGTTCTTCCTTTGTGGTAGCCCCTGGCCAGGCTTCACCTAGGGGTGAGCTTTGATTTCCCAGGCAAAGCAGATTTCCAGCATTCTTTCAGAATCACTCTTAGCAGGTAACTCAGCCCCCCATGAAGAGATCCATGCAATCTAGCAACAGATCTACCACAATCAGGGATCTTCATTTTCTGGTCTGCTTCTCCAACCCAACAGAACATTCTGGAAAGATGTCATCAGCACATTGTCTTCACTCCCATTCCTGGATCTGTGGATGCCAGCGAGGTCACTCATTGGCCATGTTCCACGCTGTCCTTATGGCTAGTTCATCTCCATTCTCAAATTCCTTTCTGAGACTGACCCCCTAAATCATTCATTCCCAAAGTCCTTCCAAAGTTTTTTGGCTACAATGAGCCCATTATACAGGATATCTCCCCACCCCCCGCAATTCCTTCACCTCCCACCTCTGACTAGAGGCTCAACTCCAGCCACCCCCATCCTCACCACCTTTGTTAGGGGTGTGATGTGCCTAGCTCTTTGCATTGGACCTGTTAGTGCAATGAGCTCCCTTCCCATAGCTTAGTCCACTCCTTCCCTTCTCCACAGCTTAGCATGCTCCCTTCCTAGGCAACACCAGGCCCATGTAGTAAAGGCAGTAAATAATCAACTTCCAGCCCCCTTTACCTTGGGATGGCACTTCTCTGGGGCAGCTACCACCATCTAAGGCAACAAGAGCCCCTTAGAGTGACCTTCAGGTCTGGGCAGCTGCAGGGACCTTTATCTACTACCCAGACAGCAGCCATAAATCCTAGTCCACCATGATGAAGCCCCTGGCCCACACATCCACACCAGGGTCTCTGCCTCCTAGCCCCTTCTAGCCCTCCTAAACCTCCAGGTTATCTAACCTCAGACAATAGCCGGTGCTTCTTCTCATTCCTCCCTCTCCGGGCAATAAACCTTTGTTCTCTGTAACTGGCTGTCTGCATGGTTCCCTGGCAAAGTGTAAGTCATCTAACTGAGCGAACACAACCCCTTTTGGCTTCCCCCTGGGATGATACTAATGTCTACAATTGACAATAAAAACCAAAAATAAAATGTAATCATCAGGTTCCCTGAACCTCTGAATGAAGAGAACTCTGGAGACTTTTATTAGGGAAGGAAACTGAGGCTCATAGAGGTTAAGCAACATACCCTAGGGGACTAGCAGGAGTGGAGTAGGGACAATATTCAATATCCAGATTCTAGGGTCTAGCCTGATTCTAGGGTCCTTGCTCCTGAGTAAAACATCCCAATGTTATCTAGTGGCAATTTGACCCAATTCTCCTTGCAGGGTTCTTTGTTCCAGATGAAGCAGATACCTCCAAGAGCCTGGCAGGCCACATGACAGACCACCCAGACCAAGTGGGCACTGTGGCAAAGCTGAGGGGTGTGGTCTGTGCTGTAGACATCCTTGGCCAGATCCTTTCTTTCCTTAGCTCCTTCCCTGGCCCTGTCCTGCCCTCCCCACCCTGCTTTTCCTGCAGAACCTTTCCCCAATTCTCACCCCACTATCTTGGAGCAGAGTACTTGTCTCAGGCCAGAACCAATCTAAAATAGCAATCTAACTGCCTCAAAACACAGTGTGTGTGTGTGTGTGTGTGTGTGTGTGTGTGTGTGTGTGTGTGTGTGTGTGTGTGTGCGTGTGTGTGTGCGCGCTTGTGTTGGAACTTGAACTCAGGGCTTAGGTGTTATCTCTTAGCATTTCTTTTTACATGAGGCTAGGGCTCTACCACTTGAGTTACACCTCCACTTCCAGCTTTTAGCTGGCTAGTTGGAGACAAGAGTTTCATGGACTTTCCTGATCCAGTTAGCTTCAAACCCTGATCCTCAGCTCTCAGCTCCTTGAGTAGCTAGGAATACAGGTGTGAGCCACAGGTGCCTGGCACAAAAGCCTTCTTTAGACATATTTAAACCAGGGACTGGGAAGGTAGCTCCGTGGTAGAGTGCTTGCCTAGTATGCATGAAGCCCTGGGTTTCATTCCTCAGCATCACATAAACAGAAAAAGCCAGAAGTGGTACTGTGGCTCAAGTGGTACAGCACTAGTCTTGAACAAAAGAAGCTCAGGGACAGTACTCAGGCCCCAAGTTCAAGCCCCAGGACTGGCAAAAAAAATTACACCATGGTTCTATAGCTCAATTGTGTGTCTGTAGCTCACATTTTATGAAGAACTATAGGAAATAATACAAAAGTCTAAATATTAAAGAGTGTTGTTCCAGGCACTGGTGGCTCATACCTGTAATCCTAACTATTCAGGAGTCTAAGATTTGAGGATCATGGTTTGTAAGTAGTCAGGGTAGAATATGAGACTCATATCTCCCACCAATTAAGCCAAAAGCCACAAAAGGAGCAGTGGTTCAAGAGGTACAGTCCCAGATTTGAGTAAAAAAGCTAAGAAACAGCACCCAGGCCTTGAGTTCAAGCCCCAATACCAGCACAAGAAAGAAAAATAGTAATAGGAACACAAATTCCATTCATGGTTGCATCTTGCGGAAGCCAGAGCATCTGCATTCATGTCTTCTGTCCCTCACATCTAGCAAGTTCCTCTGTTGAAATATTAACCTGTTTTTCTTTCTGTCTGCTGCAGCTTCTTTTCCCCCTGCAGACTTCTTTCATTCAAGAGAGGCTGCTTTGATTTCCTTCCCCAGGGAGGGGTGAAGAAGCAGAGAGAGAGAGAAAGTGTTTTAGCTTTTGAGTTACAAAAAAACTCAGGGTGTGAACTTAGAAAGAATAATAATGCTACTGGAAAAAGATCCTTTGGCTTGCAGAGAAATAATAAAGCTGAGTGCAGATGGCTCCTGCCTGAAACGCTCACTACTTAGAAAGCTAAGATCTGAGGATCAAAGTTCAAAGCCAGCCTAGGCAGACAAACAGGTGAGACTCTTATCTATAATTAACCAGCAAAAAACTGGAAGTGGAGGTGTAGCTCAAGTAGTAGAGGGTCAGCCCAGGACTGGCAAAAAAGAAGAAAAAAAGGAAAAGAACCTTCCCTTCCCTTCACCTCCCTTCCCTATTCCTTTTGGGCAGAGCAGTACTGGGGTTTGAACTCTGGGTCTTGTGATTTTTACTTAGGCATTCTACCACTTGAGCCAATCTGCCAGCTGGCAGCTCTCTCTTTCCCCTCCCCTAGCTTCCACCTCCCCTCCCCTCCTCTCCCCTCCTCTCCTCTCCTCTCTTCCCCCACCCTCTCTCTCCGTGAACTTGGGACCTGAGTGCTTTCCCTGCGCTTCTGTGCTCAAGGACAGTGCTCTACTACTTAAACCACAGCTCCACTTCAAGCTTTTTGGTGGTTAATTGGAGATGAGTCTCTGATGGACTTCATGTTGGGGCTGACTTGGAACCCTGATCCTAGGATCTCAGTGACCTGAGTAGCTAAGATTACAAGTATGAGCCACTGACACCTGACTGTGTTGGTTATTTTATTTTTTGGGTCTGGTCATAGGGCCTGAACTCTTGGCCTGGGAGTTGTCCCTCAACTCTTCAGCTCAAGGCTAGTACTCTACCACTTGAGCCACGGCACCACTTCTGGCTTTTTTCTTTTTGCTTATGTGGTGCTGAGGAACTGAACCCAGGGCCTCATGCATGCAAGGCAAATGCTCTACTACTGAGCCAACTTCCTAGTCCCTGTGTTGGTTATTTTTAAGACTAAGATCTGGCTTTATACTCAGGCCAGCCTGGACTGCTTGTGATTTTCCTATTTATGTTTCCCTTTGTCACTAGTATAGCATCAAAGTTGTGGCCTGTGTTCTGGAGATCTAGGGTGTACCAAAACTTACTTACAGCAGGGGGCAGTAGAGTGTAGCAGTTTTTTGGCTCACAGGTTTTTGAAACTGGCTTCAACTGGTGGTTCTCATTTGCAATTACACACCATTCAATGGCAATGTTTTGATTAAGCACATATGTATAAATTATGTTATATATATATAAACCCATCCTAATATTACATATGTAACATAAAATGTAACAAATTGAAATTAAAAGGGAGAAAAAGGGCTGGGATTGTGGCTTAGTGGTAGAATGTTTGCCTAGCATTCATGAGGCCCTGGGTTTGATTCTTCAGTACCACATATACAAAAAAAGTCATTAAGCTGGGTGCTGATGGCACATGCCTGTAATCTTTGCTTCTCAGGAGGCTAAGAGCTGAGGATCCCAGTTCAAAGCCAACCCAGACAGGGAAGTCTATGAGACTCTTATCTCCAATTAGCCACCAGAAAACCAGAAGTGGAGCTGTGGCTCAAAGTGGTGGAGTGCTAACCTTGAGCAAAAGAGCTCAGGTATAGCATCCAGGTCCCGAGTTCAAGCCTCAGGACAGAAAAAAGTCATTAAATAAATCATAATTTAAAAAAAGGCTGCTGGCTCATTCTCTTAACAAGAGTGAAACAAATATGAAATTTGAGTGGTTTAAGTGCAAGTGAGCATGAGGAGCACATATTAAAATGCACTTTATAAGCTCTGTGTGTGTGAGTATATGTGTGTGTGTGTGTGTGTTTTGTGTGTGTGTGTGTGTGTGTGTTCAAGCTGCCACTCTACCAGTTGCCTATAGCTTAGCTTTTTGCTGGTTGTTTTGGAAAGTCTGGCAGATTTTTGTGCCTGAATTGGTTTCAAACCATAATCTTCCAGGTCTTAGCCTCCTGAGCAGGAATATATATATATTTTTTGCCAGACGTGGGATTTGAACTGAGGGCTTAGGCACTGTCCCTGAGCTTCTTTTGCATGCTACCATTTGAGCCACAGCATAACTTCCAGCTTTTTCTGTTTATGTGGCACTGAGGAAATCAAGCCCAGGGCTTCATGCATGCTAGGCACTCTACCACTAAGCCACATTCCCAACCAAGTAGTCTTCTTTGTCGTGGTTGAATAATATTCCTTTGTATATATACTATTGTGCATGTTCACCACCTTAACTTTGTCTGCTTCTCTGTTGATGACAGCTAAACTGATGGTATTACTTGGCTGAATTGTGCCAGTGTCTCTAATGTCTGTTGACTTGATTTCTTCATACTCAGGAGTGGTATATCAGGACCACAGGGTAGGATCTATTTTTAGTTTAATGAGGAGACTCTAGCTGGGCACTGGTGGCTCATGCTTGTAATCCTAGCAACTCAGGAGGCTGAGATTTAAGGATCCTGGTCAAAGCCAGCCCAGGCAGAAAAGTCTGTGAGACTCTCATCTCCAATTAACTGTCAGAAAACTGAAAGTTGAGCTGTGGCTCAAAGTGGTAGAGCACTAGCCTTGAGTGAAACAGCTCAGGGACAGTGCCCAGGCCCTGAGTTCAAGCCCCATGACCAATCCCGCCCCCCACCCCCCGGAAAAAAAGAGACTTCAAACTGACTTCCATAAAGATTGCATGTTTATATTCTCACCAACTATAAATAAGGTTTCAATTTTCCCTATATCCTCACCAGTGTTTGTTAGCAAACACTGGTTTTATTATTTGTTTTTTGGTTTTATTTTTGTTGGTGGTGGGGCTTAAAACTCAGGGCCTGGATGCTGTCCTTGAACTTTTTCCACTCAAGGCTAACACTCTACCATTTTGAGCCAACGGGGTCCCTTCTAGTTTTCTGCTGGTTAAGTAGAGACAAAAGTGTGATGGCCTTTCCAGCCTGGGGCTGGCTTCAAGCTGTGATCCTCAGATCTCAGCCTCCTGAATAGTTTAGGAATGGTCAGTGTAAGCCACCAGCACCTGGCTTGCTACTGTTTTCTTGACCATGGCCATTCTGATTGGGGTGAGAAGGAATCTCAATGTTGTTCTGATGTGTATTTCCCTAATGGCTAAAGGAGTTGCAAGTTGGGTTTACCACCTGCTATATCCCAGAGATTTTTCTGTATGAGGTGGTAGAATTTCTTTCATTTTTTAAAACAGCTTTACAGTGTTTAATTAACCTGATGGACCTTTGGATGATTTCCAGGTTCTCCTGAAGAAAACAGTGCTGCTTCGAATAACCTTGCTCACATCATTTCATGAGTGGGGAGTGCACCTGCAGGGCAAATTCTCAGAAGTTGGACTGCGAGCATCATGAGTGCACGCATCTGGGGCTTTGTTAGACTGTGCCCTTGTGCCCTCTGCAAGGGAGCTGCCAACAAACACCCCAGCAACAGGGGAACAACAAGAAGTCCTGTTTCCTGGAGTCCCCTCAAACAGCATGCTTAGCCAACCTCTGGATTATTTCCAAAGTGGGAGAGTACTAGCCTTGAGCAAAAGAGCTCAGGGACAGTGCCCAGGCCCTGAGTTCAAGCCCTAATACCAATGAAAATAAAACTGGCCCAGCGGTTGGCTGAGCCAAGCCGGTCCTCAAGTCAGGCAGGGTGACTGGTATCCATGTCAACATCATCATTACCTGTAGCTGGATGCCTGGTCGCAGGAGGGGATACCCTAAGGGTGAGCATTAACAAAGCCAGTGGTTAACCACTGGCTGTGGCGCCAGTGTTCACATTGTTCCTGCTCAGTGGAACTGCAGGAGGGGTAGAGAAAGAAAGAGGCGTGGACTCTACACATCCGGGGCTGAGGAATTCCTTTGTGCAGGAGAGGTACAAGTGTCCAGGGTGAGAAGGTTGGGGCCAAGAAAAGGAATAGGGGTTGCAGCTCCTGATACATGAGGAATTCTTCATTCTAATCATCTGGAACCCCCAAATCAAAAGCAGAGACACAGTAAGGAAGAGGGTCTGCTGGGGGAGCCAAGGGCAATTATGGATTTTAGGCACCAGTCTCTCATTAGGGTTTGAAGAGTGTTGACAGCATGTGTTAGAAAGTTGCGTCTTCTGCATTTGAATTTCCACCTTTGACAGACCTTGGATGCTCTAAATTTCGAGTGTGCTTGGTGGGCACTCCGAACCCTACGTGTCCTGCACTTGGTGGAATTCCATTTCCCATTACGGCCAATGTTGCAGGATGAGTCAGTGTCACTAGAGCCTGTCAGCCTGTAGATTTGGGTGCCAGAAGCTGTCAGAGTGACAGAGTTCAACACATGCCATGAGTCACTACAAGAGGCCTGCTGGGTAGTGACAGCTGAGTTCACTTCAGACATGAACAATGTCATGGCCATGTGTTCTGATCGCATGATGGTGGCACCGGATGGCTACACTGGAGCAGCAGATAGGCCAACAGCTGGTGCTTTTAGGGTTGTTGGATGGCTCAGAGGAGCAATTGTCATAAGATTGTCCATTGAAAACCTTGAATGTGGGATGAAGGATGGCTCCTGTACTGGACAGAGGACCAATATTGGGGCTTGGTCCTTGCATGGGCTGGGACTGTGAAAATCCCTTCTTGGGGTCTAGCATGGTAGAAATAGTGCCACCTGGTTTAACTCAAGACTGGAGGTGCTGGGTACCTATAATCCTAGCTACTCAGGAAGCTGAGATCTGAGGATCATGGTTCAAAGCCAGCCAGGGCAAGAAAGTCCTTGATACTCATTTCCAATGAACTACCACTAACCGGAAGTGGAGCTGTGGCTCAAAGTGGTAGAGTGCTACCCTTGAGCAAAAAAGCTCAGGGACAGTGCCCAGACCCTAAGTTCAAACCCCACAATGAATACCACCACCACCAAAAAAAAAAAAAAAAAAAGAACTAGGGAAGGACAGGGGACCCTGGGTGGAGGTGGGGTGGTGGGGGCTGGCCCCTTCACAAGGTGCTCCTGGCACAGGATCCAGGGGACCTGAGAAATGGATACGGGGAAGGTATAGGTAGGCCAGCAGGGACTGGATCATTCAGAAAAAGTCCCTGTTGTAGGCTACTGGGGACCTGGGGAAACCCATAGGGGTTGGTGTTGGAGACTGGGGGAGATGTGAAAGTGACCGCTTCAGAAGGCGGTGTGGTATCCATGTCAACAGCATCATCATCTGTAGCTGGATGCCTGGTTGCAGGAGAGGCTACCCTGAGGCCAAGCGTTAAGCCCAGTGGCATGGAGCCAGTGTTCACATTGTTCCTGCTCAGTGGAACTGCGGGGGGGGGGGGGGGGAGAAGAGGGAAGGAAAGAGGAGTGGACTCTATGCATCCAGGGCTGGGGAAATTCCTTTGTGTAGGAGAGGTGCAACTGTCCAGGGGGAGGAAGTTTGGGGACCAGAAACATAGGAGGGGGTAGCAGCTCCTGACATGAGGATGGTCTTCATTCTCATCATTTGGAACCTCCAAATTAGAAACGGGGGTATAGGGAGGAAGAAGGTCTGCTGGGGGGACCAAAGGGCAACTGTGAATTTTAGGCACCAGTCTGTCTTTAGGGTTTGATGAGTGCTAGGGTTTGATGAGTGCTGACAGGATGTGGGGACACCCCCTCCGCGGAACATCCCCCCACCCCTCCCACCACATCCTGCTCCTCCACACTAGTGGTGCTGGGAAGAGTTGGAAGAGGGAGGCAGGGGCAGCAAGCCCCATGCCCCTGCTTCAGGTGGGGGAACAGGAGGGGCTGTGTTGGGGCCATCTGTTTCCATCTCTGTGCTATCCTGAGAGCCTTCTGTTGTACAGATTTTACTGTTAGTGAAAGGAACATTCTCATGTCCAAAACTTTCTGGACATCCATGCAAGAAAGCAAGCTCACTATGACCCCACGGGGACTGGCATTGGCAAGGGAAGCACAGATGGGCAATGATGTTTTCCTTTTGGGAGGCTCTACAAGCAGCCAGTTTGGGTGTAGCAGGGAAGGCTAGTGGACTAGATGTGGGCTTTTTCCCCTCTACCCCCTTCCCTGACCCCTGGGAGTCTGGGCAGCTGGGCAGCTGGTTTTCACCCAGCCTGTCCATGGTGGAGCTTTGCAAGTTGGGGACATCATGGCCATGCGATGTGGTGTCCACAGGAGACACAAGCACCTCTTCATCCTTTTCAACACTGGGATGAATTCCATGCTGGGGCCTAGGAGTGAAATCTCTCCTCATGCTCACTGAACTGCATGGTGCTGTTTCTCTATTGCTAGGTTGACTCCCCTCCTTGGCCTGTAATTTTGGTCTCTCCCTTGGGATCTTCTCGGCCTTTGGCCTCTGTGTCCCTTGGGTGAGGAAGGCAAACATCACATGACAGGTCCTCAGCTCCACAACCTGAGCTAGCTGCTTAGGTACTGACACGAGAAGTGCGGACCTTCGCTTCCATGGAGGGATCCTCATGCTTCTGGAGGTTTCCAGTGTCCCCCCAGCTGCCAGTTGTTGGCAGCACAGACACAGGGTTTTCAGCAATCCTCTGGCGATGCCAAAGGGATATTCCCCAGCGTGGAGTCTGTGATCTCTGGCAGAGGGCACCGTCTGGTAGGGGTCCTGTGGTGACTCACTGGAGGCCTTTGCCTGGGATCCAGGGTGGTCAGGCTAGGAGCAGACCAGCTTGCAGGCCCAAGACCTGCGCCATAAACCCTCCTGGGTAAAGTTACCCAGCTAGGTCCATAACATTTCTTTGTCTTCCAGTCCTGGGGCTTGAACTCAGTGTCTGGACACTGTCCTTGAGCTTCTCTTGCTTAAAGGCTAGAGTTCCACTTCCGGTTTTCTGGTGGTTCATTGGAGATCAGAGTCTCATGGACTTTCCTGCCTGGGCTGGCTTTGAACTGTGATCCTCAGATCTCAGCCTCCTGAGTAGCTAGGATGACAGGCGTGAGCCACCGACGACGCCCGGCTCCCAGGAAAATACTTACTGAGAATATTTCCCCTTGACCAGCAAAAAATCCAGGAGAAGCAGCGACCCCCGTGGAGCCCTGCTGCTCTCTCCACCATCTCCCATAGCTGAGGACGCTGGGCCCTTTGTGACGTCACCTGCACGCGCCCTTTATGACGGACGTTACCAGACATGCGCCATGGATGAGGCACGCATGCGCGCTGCGGGGTTCTGGTAGGTTCGAGTCAAAACACGGGGACCAGTAGGCCCATGGCGGCCTATGTAGACCTCTCCAGCAGCCCAGGGTGGCCTTGTGCTGGGTGCACCTCCTCCAGGGACGCCCTGATGGCACCTGATCCTCTGTGCCTTCTGCTTCTGAGCGGAGGACCGACTGGCTGCCACCAAGCCCAGCACCCCTTCCTGCCAGGCAAGCTCTGGTGACTTTGTTTCCAGCCAGGCTGTGGGCCCAGGCCGAGTGGGGCCTGCTCCACACCCATCTGGCCCAGATTCACCATCTTCACTCCTGTCGTCCATCCACGGCACTCATCCCCAGCTCTTATCTACAGTGAGCACAACACTGTCTAGAGGAGTCACCACCTAAGTTGCTAAAGGCCTACCCTGGGCTCCAGGCCCCTCAAAAGGGATGGAGGGCCAACTGTCAGTGCAGTTTCATCCTCCATCTCTCTCGGACTTGACCCTTGCATGCTAAATGTATATTTTCTTTCATTGGAAGAATCCAACTATAGAAAGGTTATGTCAAAATCTACTTGGGTGTTTGCTGAAGAAATCCAGTAGCCTATTATTCCAAATAAATATGGAGCCAAGGGCTGGAATGTGGCT